>NC_053390.1:825132142-825494824 GCF_905171765.1 Bufo bufo | reverse complement strand
AGATGATATACAGTGTATCAGTGTACAGCACAGAGTGCAGTGAGGACAGGAGAGCCTCTGTATATATAGATGATATACAGTGTATCAGTGTACAGCACAGAGTGCAGTGAGGACAGGAGAGCCTCTGTTTGTATAGATGATATACAGTGTATCAGTGTACAGCACAGAGTGCAGTGAGGACAGGAGAGCCTCTGTCTATATAGATGATATACAGTGTATCAGTGTACAGCACAGAGTGCAGTGAGGACAGGAGAGCCTCTGTATATAGATGATATACAGTGTATCAGTGTACAGCACAGAGTGCAGTGAGGACAGGAGAGCCTCTGTCTATATAGATGATATACAGTGTATCAGTGTACAGCACAGAGTGCAGTGAGGACAGGAGAGCCTCTGTCTATATAGATGATATACAGTGTATCAGTGTACAGCACAGAGTGCAGTGAGGACAGGAGACCTCTGTTATATAGATGATATACAGTGTATCAGTGTACAGCACAGAGTGCAGTGAGGACAGGAGAGCCTCTGTATATATAGATGATATACAGTGTATCAGTGTACAGCACAGAGTGCAGTGAGGACAGGAGAGCCTCTGTCTATATAGATGATATACAGTGTATCAGTGTACAGCACAGAGTGCAGTGAGGACAGGAGAACCTCTGTATATAGATGATATACAGTGTATCAGTGTACAGCACAGAGTGCAGTGAGGACAGGAGAGCCTCTGTATATATAGATGATATACAGTGTATCAGTGTACAGCACAGAGTGCAGTGAGGACAGGAGAGCCTCTGTATATATAGATGATATACAGTGTATCAGTGTACAGCACAGAGTGCAGTGAGGACAGAACAGCCTCTGTATATAGATGATATACAGTGTATCAGTGTACAGCACAGAGTGCAGTGAGGACAGCAGAGCCTCTGTATATATAGATGATATACAGTGTATCAGTGTACAGCACAGAGTGCAGTGAGGACAGGAGAGCCTCTGTAATATAGATGATATACAGTGTATCAGTGTACAGCACAGAGTGCAGTGAGGACAGGAGAGCCTCTGTATATAGATGATATACAGTGTATCAGTGTACAGACAGAGTGCAGTGAGGACAGGAGAGCCTCTGTCTATAATAGATGATATACAGTGTATCAGTGTACAGCACAGAGTGCAGTGAGGACAGGAGAGACCTCTGTCTATATAGATGATATACAGTGTATAGTGTACAGCACAGAGTGCAGTGAGGACAGGAGAGACCTCTGTATATATAGATGATATACAGTGTATCAGTGTACAGCACAGAGTGCAGTGAGGACAGGAGAGCCTTCTGTCCTATATAGATGATATACAGTGTATCAGTGTACAGCACAGAGTGCAGTGAGGACAGGAGACCTCTGTCTATATAGATGATATACAGTTGTATCAGTGTACCAGCACAGAGTGCAGTGAGGACAGGAGAGCCTCTGTGTATATAGATGATATACAGTGTATCAGTGTACAGCACAGAGTGCAGTGAGGACAGGAGAGCCTCTGTATATATAGATGATATACAGTGTATCAGTGTACAGCACTAGAGTGCAGTGAGGACAGAGAGCCTCTGTTAATTTGATGATATACAGTGTATCAGTGTACAGCACAGAGTGCAGTGAGGACAGGAGAACCTCTGTATATAGATGATATACAGTGTATCAGTGTACAGCACAGAGTGCAGTGAGAACAGGAGAGCCTCTGTATATATAGATGATATACAGTGTATCAGTGTACAGCACAGAGTGCAGTGAGGACAGGAGAGCCTCTGTATATATAGATGATATACAGTGTATCAGTGTACAGCACAGAGTGCAGTGAGGACAGGAGACCTCTGTCTATATAGATGATATACAGTGTATCAGTGTACAGCACAGAGTGCAGTGAGGACAGGAGAGCCTCTGTGTATATAGATGATATACAGTGTATCAGTGTACAGCACAGAGTGCAGTGCGGACAGGAGAGCCTCTGTCTATATAGATGATATACAGTGTATCAGTGTACAGCACAGAGTGCAGTGAGGATAGGAGAGCCTCTGTGTATAGATGATATACAGTGTACCAGTGTACAGCACAGAGTGCAGTGAGGACAGGAGAACCTTTGTATATATAGATGATATACAGTGTATCAGTGTACAGCACAGAGTGCAGTGAGGACAGGAGAACCTCTGCCTATATAGATGATATACAGAGTATCAGTGTACAGCACAGAGTGCAGTGAGGTCAGGAGATCCTCTGTCTATATAGATGATATACAGTGTATCAGTGTACAGCACAGAGTGCAGTGAGGACAGGAGAACCTCTGTCTATATAGATGATATACAGTGTATCAGTGTACAGCACAGAGTGCAGTGAGGACAGGAGAGCCTCTGTCTATATAGATTATATACAGTGTATCAGTGTACAGCACAGAGTGCAGTGAGGACAGGAGAGCCTCTGTCTATATAGATGATATACAGTGTATCAGTGTACAGCACAGAGTGCAGTGAGGACAGGAGAACCTCTGTATATAGATTATATACAGTGTATCAGTGTACAGCACAGAGTGCAGTGAGGACAGGAGAGCCTCTGTTTGTATAGATGATATACAGTGTATCAGTGTACAGCACAGAGTGCAGTGAGGACAGGAGAGCCTCTGTATATATAGATGATATACAGTGTATCAGTGTACAGCACAGAGTGCAGTGAGGACAGGAGAGCCTCTGTCTATATAGATGATATACAGTGTATCAGTGTACAGCACAGAGTGCAGTGCGGACAGGAGAGCCTCTGTCTATATAGATGATATACAGTGTATCAGTGTACAGCACAGAGTGCAGTGAGGACAGGAGAACCTCTGTCTATATAGATGATATACAGTGTATCAGTGTACAGCACAGAGTGCAGTGAGGACAGGAGAGCCTCTGTATATAGATGATATACAGTGTATCAGTGTACAGCACAGAGTGCAGTGAGGACAGGAGAGCCTCTCTGTATATAGATGATATACAGTGTATCAGTGTACAGCACAGAGTGCAGTGAGGACAGGAGAGCCTCTGTCTATATAGATGATATACAGTGTATCAGTGTACAGCACAGAGTGCAGTGAGGACAGGAGAGCCTCTGTCTATATAGATGATATACAGTGTATCAGTGTACAGCACAGAGTGCAGTGAGGACAGGAGAGCCTCTGTATATATAGATGATATACAGTGTATCAGTGTACAGCACAGAGTGCAGTGAGGACAGGAGAGCCTCTGTCTATATAGATGATATACAGTGTATCAGTGTACAGCACAGAGTGCAGTGAGGACAGGAGAGCCTCTGTGTATATAGATGATATACAGTGTATCAGTGTACAGCACAGAGTGCAGTGAGGACAGGAGAGCCTCTGTCTATATAGATGATATACAGTGTATCAGTGTACAGCACAGAGTGCAGTGAGGACAGGAGAACCTCTGTATATATAGATGATATACAGTGTATCAGTGTACAGCACAGAGTGCAGTGAGGACAGGAGAACCTCTGTATATATAGATGATATACAGTGTATCAGTGTACAGCACAGAGTGCAGTGAGGACAGGAGAGCCTCTGTATATATAGATGATATACAGTGTATCAGTGTACAGCACAGAGTGCAGTGAGGACAGGAGAACCTCTGTATATATAGATGATATACAGTGTATCAGTGTACAGCACAGAGTGCAGTGAGGACAGGAGAGCCTCTGTGTATATAGATGATATACAGTGTATCAGTGTACAGCACAGAGTGCAGTGAGGACAGGAGAACCTCTGTCTATATAGATGATATACAGTGTATCAGTGTACAGCACAGAGTGCAGTGAGGACAGGAGAGCCTCTGTATATATAGATGATATACAGTGTATCAGTGTACAGCACAGAGTGCAGTGAGGACAGAAGAGCCTCTGTATATAGATGATATACAGTGTATCAGTGTACAGTACAGAGTGCAGTGAGGACAGGAGAGCCTCTGTATATATAGATGATATACAGTGTATCAGTGTACAGCACAGAGTGCAGTGAGGACAGGAGAACCTCTGTATATATAGATGATATACAGTGTATCAGTGTACAGCACAGAGTGCAGTGAGGACAGGAGAGCCTCTGTGTATATAGATGATATACAGTGTATCAGTGTACAGCACAGAGTGCAGTGAGGACAGGAGAACCTCTGTCTATATAGATGATATACAGTGTATCAGTGTACAGCACAGAGTGCAGTGAGGACAGGAGAGCCTCTGTATATATAGATGATATACAGTGTATCAGTGTACAGCACAGAGTGCAGTGAGGACAGAAGAGCCTCTGTATATAGATGATATACAGTGTATCAGTGTACAGTACAGAGTGCAGTGAGGACAGGAGAGCCTCTGTATATATAGATGATATACAGTGTATCAGTGTACAGCACAGAGTGCAGTGAGGACAGGAGAGCCTCTGTATATATAGATGATATACAGTGTATCAGTGTACAGCACAGAGTGCAGTGAGGACAGGAGAGCCTCTGACTATATAGATGATATACAGTGTATCAGTGTACAGCACAGAGTGCAGTGAGGACAGGAGAGCCTCTGTATATATAGATGATATACAGTGTATCAGTGTACAGCACAGAGTGCAGTGAGGACAGGAGAGCCTCTGACTATATAGATGATATACAGTGTATCAGTGTACAGCACAGAGTGCAGTGAGGACAGGAGAACCTCTGTGAATATAGATGATATACAGTGTATCAGTGTACAGCACAGAGTGCAGTGAGGACAGGAGAGCCTCTGTCTATATAGATGATATACAGTGTATCAGTGTACAGCACAGAGTGCAGTGAGGACAGGAGAGCCTCTGTCTATATAGATGATATACAGTGTATCAGTGTACAGCACAGAGTGCAGTGAGGACAGGAGAACCTCTGTCTATATAGATGATATACAGGGTATCAGTGTACAGCACAGAGTGCAGTGAGGACAGGAGAGCCTCTGTATATATAGATGATATACAGTGTATCAGTGTACAGCACAGAGTGCAGTGAGGACAGGAGAGCCTCTGTATATATAGATGATATACAGTGTATCAGTGTACAGCACAGAGTGCAGTGATGACAGGAGAGCCTCTGTCTATAGATGATATACAGTGTATCAGTGTACAGCACAGAGTGCAGTGAGGACAGGAGAACCTCTGTGTATATAGATGATATACAGTGTATCAGTGTACAGCACAGAGTGCAGTGAGGACAGGAGAGCCTCTGTGTATATAGATGATATACAGTGTATCAGTGTACAGCACAGAGTGCAGTGAGGACAGGAGAGCCTCTGTCTATATAGATGATATACAGTGTATCAGTGTACAGCACAGAGTGCAGTGAGGACAGGAGAACCTCTGTCTATATAGATGATATACAGTGTATCAGTGTACAGCACAGAGTGCAGTGAGGACAGGAGAACCTCTGTCTATATAGATGATATACAGTGTATCAGTGTACAGCACAGAGTGCAGTGAGGACAGGAGAGCCTCTGTGTATATAGATGATATACAGTGTATCAGTGTACAGCACAGAGTGCAGTGAGGACAGGAGAGCCTCTGTCTATATAGATGATATACAGTGTATCAGTGTACAGCACAGAGTGCAGTGAGGACAGGAGAGCCTCTGTATATAGATGATATACAGTGTATCAGTGTACAGCACAGAGTGCAGTGAGGACAGGAGAGCCTCTGTCTATATAGATGATATACAGTGTATCAGTGTACAGCACAGAGTGCAGTGAGGACAGGAGAGCCTCTGTATATATAGATGATATACAGTGTATCAGTGTACAGTACAGAGTGCAGTGAGGACAGGAGAGCCTCTGTCTATATAGATGATATACAGTGTATCAGTGTACAGCACAGAGTGCAGTGAGGACAGGAGAACCTCTGTATATAGATGATATACAGTGTATCAGTGTACAGCACAGAGTGCAGTGAGGACAGGAGAGCCTCTGTATATATAGATGATATACAGTGTATCAGTGTACAGCACAGAGTGCAGTGAGGACAGGAGAACCTCTGACTATATAGATGATATACAGTGTATCAGTGTACAGCACAGAGTGCAGTGAGGACAGGAGAGCCTCTGTCTATATAGATGATATACAGTGTATCAGTGTACAGCACAGAGTGCAGTGAGGACAGGAGAGCCTCTGTATATAGATGATATACAGTGTATCAGTGTACAGCACAGAGTGCAGTGAGGACAGGAGAGCCTCTGTCTGTATAGATGATATACAGTGTATCAGTGTACAGCACAGAGTGCAGTGAGGACAGGAGAGCCTCTGTATATATAGATGATATACAGTGTATCAGTGTACAGCACAGAGTGCAGTGAGGACAGGAGAGCCTCTGTATATATAGATGATATACAGTGTATCAGTGTACAGCACAGAGTGCAGTGAGGACAGGAGAACCTCTGTCTATATAGATGATATACAGTGTATCAGTGTACAGCACAGAGTGCAGTGAGGACAGGAGAGCCTCTGTGTATATAGATGATATACAGTGTATCAGTGTACAGCACAGAGTGCAGTGCGGACAGGAGAGCCTCTGTCTATATAGATGATATACAGTGTATCAGTGTACAGCACAGAGTGCAGTGAGGATAGGAGAGCCTCTGTGTATAGATGATATACAGTGTATCAGTGTACAGCACAGAGTGCAGTGAGGACAGGAGAACCTTTGTATATATAGATGATATACAGTGTATCAGTGTACAGCACAGAGTGCAGTGAGGACAGGAGAACCTCTGTCTATATAGATGATATACAGAGTATCAGTGTACAGCACAGAGTGCAGTGAGGTCAGGAGATCCTCTGTCTATATAGATGATATACAGTGTATCAGTGTACAGCACAGAGTGCAGTGAGGACAGGAGAACCTCTGTCTATATAGATGATATACAGTGTATCAGTGTACAGCACAGAGTGCAGTGAGGACAGGAGAGCCTCTGTCTATATAGATTATATACAGTGTATCAGTGTACAGCACAGAGTGCAGTGAGGACAGGAGAGCCTCTGTCTATATAGATGATATACAGTGTATCAGTGTACAGCACAGAGTGCAGTGAGGACAGGAGAACCTCTGTATATAGATTATATACAGTGTATCAGTTTACAGCACAGAGTGCAGTGAGGACAGGAGAGCCTCTGTTTGTATAGATGATATACAGTGTATCAGTGTACAGCACAGAGTGCAGTGAGGACAGGAGAGCCTCTGTATATATAGATGATATACAGTGTATCAGTGTACAGCACAGAGTGCAGTGAGGACAGGAGAGCCTCTGTCTATATAGATGATATACAGTGTATCAGTGTACAGCACAGAGTGCAGTGCGGACAGGAGAGCCTCTGTCTATATAGATGATATACAGTGTATCAGTGTACAGCACAGAGTGCAGTGAGGACAGGAGAACCTCTGTCTATATAGATGATATACAGTGTATCAGTGTACAGCACAGAGTGCAGTGAGGACAGGAGAGCCTCTGTATATAGATGATATACAGTGTATCAGTGTACAGCACAGAGTGCAGTGAGGACAGGAGAGCCTCTGTCTATATAGATGATATACAGTGTATCAGTGTACAGCACAGAGTGCAGTGAGGACAGGAGAGCCTCTGTCTATATAGATGATATACAGTGTATCAGTGTACAGCACAGAGTGCAGTGAGGACAGGAGAGCCTCTGTATATATAGATGATATACAGTGTATCAGTGTACAGCACAGAGTGCAGTGAGGACAGGAGAGCCTCTGTCTATATAGATGATATACAGTGTATCAGTGTACAGCACAGAGTGCAGTGAGGACAGGAGAGCCTCTGTGTATATAGATGATATACAGTGTATCAGTGTACAGCACAGAGTGCAGTGAGGACAGGAGAGCCTCTGTCTATATAGATGATATACAGTGTATCAGTGTACAGCACAGAGTGCAGTGAGGACAGGAGAACCTCTGTATATATAGATGATATACAGTGTATCAGTGTACAGCACAGAGTGCAGTGAGGACAGGAGAACCTCTGTATATATAGATGATATACAGTGTATCAGTGTACAGCACAGAGTGCAGTGAGGACAGGAGAGCCTCTGTATATATAGATGATATACAGTGTATCAGTGTACAGCACAGAGTGCAGTGAGGACAGGAGAGCCTCTGTGTATATAGATGATATACAGTGTATCAGTGTACAGCACAGAGTGCAGTGAGGACAGGAGAACCTCTGTCTATATAGATGATATACAGTGTATCAGTGTACAGCACAGAGTGCAGTGAGGACAGGAGAGCCTCTGTATATATAGATGATATACAGTGTATCAGTGTACAGCACAGAGTGCAGTGAGGACAGGAGAGCCTCTGTATATAGATGATATACAGTGTATCAGTGTACAGTACAGAGTGCAGTGAGGACAGGAGAGCCTCTGTATATATAGATGATATACAGTGTATCAGTGTACAGCACAGAGTGCAGTGAGGACAGGAGAGCCTCTGACTATATAGATGATATACAGTGTATCAGTGTACAGCACAGAGTGCAGTGAGGACAGAAGAGCCTCTGTATATAGATGATATACAGTGTATCAGTGTACAGTACAGAGTGCAGTGAGGACAGGAGAGCCTCTGTATATATAGATGATATACAGTGTATCAGTGTACAGCACAGAGTGCAGTGAGGACAGGAGAGCCTCTGTATATATAGATGATATACAGTGTATCAGTGTACAGCACAGAGTGCAGTGAGGACAGGAGAGCCTCTGACTATATAGATGATATACAGTGTATCAGTGTACAGCACAGAGTGCAGTGAGGACAGGAGAGCCTCTGACTATATAGATGATATACAGTGTATCAGTGTACAGCACAGAGTGCAGTGAGGACAGGAGAACCTCTGTGAATATAGATGATATACAGTGTATCAGTGTACAGCACAGAGTGCAGTGAGGACAGGAGAGCCTCTGTCTATATAGATGATATACAGTGTATCAGTGTACAGCACAGAGTGCAGTGAGGACAGGAGAGCCTCTGTATATATAGATGATATACAGTGTATCAGTGTACAGCACAGAGTGCAGTGAGGACAGGAGAGCCTCTGTCTATATAGATGATATACAGTGTATCAGTGTACAGCACAGAGTGCAGTCAGGACAGGAGAGCCTCTGTATATATAGATGATATACAGTGTATCAGTGTACAGCACAGAGTGCAGTGAGGACAGGAGAGCCTCTGTATATATAGATGATATACAGTGTATCAGTGTACAGCACAGAGTGCAGTGATGACAGGAGAGCCTCTGTCTATAGATGATATACAGTGTATCAGTGTACAGCACAGAGTGCAGTGAGGACAGGAGAACCTCTGTGTATATAGATGATATACAGTGTATCAGTGTACAGCACAGAGTGCAGTGAGGACAGGAGAGCCTCTGTGTATATAGATGATATACAGTGTATCAGTGTACAGCACAGAGTGCAGTGAGGACAGGAGAGCCTCTGTCTATATAGATGATATACAGTGTATCAGTGTACAGCACAGAGTGCAGTGAGGACAGGAGAACCTCTGTCTATATAGATGATATACAGTGTATCAGTGTACAGCACAGAGTGCAGTGAGGACAGGAGAACCTCTGTCTATATAGATGATATACAGTGTATCAGTGTACAGCACAGAGTGCAGTGAGGACAGGAGAGCCTCTGTCTATATAGATGATATACAGTGTATCAGTGTACAGCACAGAGTGCAGTGAGGACAGGAGAGCCTCTGTATATAGATGATATACAGTGTATCAGTGTACAGCACAGAGTGCAGTGAGGACAGGAGAGCCTCTGTCTATATAGATGATATACAGTGTATCAGTGTACAGCACAGAGTGCAGTGAGGACTGGAGAGCCTCTGTGTATATAGATGATATACAGTGTATCAGTGTACAGCACAGAGTGCAGTGAGGACAGGAGAGCCTCTGTCTATATAGATGATATACAGTGTATCAGTGTACAGCACAGAGTGCAGTGAGGACAGGAGAGCCTCTGTATATATAGATGATATACAGTGTATCAGTGTACAGCACAGAGTGCAGTGAGGACAGGAGAGCCTTTGTCTATATAGATGATATACAGTGTATCAGTGTACAGCACAGAGTGCAGTGAGGACTGGAGAGCCTCTGTGTATATAGATGATATACAGTGTATCAGTGTACAGCACAGAGTGCAGTGAGGACAGGAGAGCCTCTGTGTATATAGATGATATACAGTGTATCAGTGTACAGCACAGAGTGCAGTGAGGACAGGAGAGCCTCTGTCTATATAGATGATATACAGTGTATCAGTGTACAGCACAGAGTGCAGTGAGGACAGGAGAACCTCTGTATATATAGATGATATACAGTGTATCAGTGTACAGCACAGAGTGCAGTGAGGACAGGAGAACCTCTGTATATATAGATGATATACAGTGTATCAGTGTACAGCACAGAGTGCAGTGAGGACAGGAGAGCCTCTGTATATATAGATGATATACAGTGTATCAGTGTACAGCACAGAGTGCAGTGAGGACAGGAGAACCTCTGTATATATAGATGATATACAGTGTATCAGTGTACAGCACAGAGTGCAGTGAGGACAGGAGAGCCTCTGTATATATAGATGATATACAGTGTATCAGTGTACAGCACAGAGTGCAGTGATGACAGGAGAGCCTCTGTGTATAGATGATATACAGTGTATCAGTGTACAGCACAGAGTGCAGTGAGGACAGGAGAGCCTCTGTGTATATAGATGATATACAGTGTATCAGTGTACAGCACAGAGTGCAGTGAGGACAGGAGAACCTCTGTCTATATAGATGATATACAGTGTATCAGTGTACAGCACAGAGTGCAGTGAGGACAGGAGAGCCTCTGTATATATAGATGATATACAGTGTATCAGTGTACAGCACAGAGTGCAGTGAGGACAGAAGAGCCTCTGTATATAGATGATATACAGTGTATCAGTGTACAGTACAGAGTGCAGTGAGGACAGGAGAGCCTCTGTATATATAGATGATATACAGTGTATCAGTGTACAGAACAGAGTGCAGTGAGGACAGGAGAGCCTCTGTATATATAGATGATATACAGTGTATCAGTGTACAGCACAGAGTGCAGTGAGGACAGGAGAGCCTCTGACTATATAGATGATATACAGTGTATCAGTGTACAGCACAGAGTGCAGTGAGGACAGGAGAGCCTCTGACTATATAGATGATATACAGTGTATCAGTGTACAGCACAGAGTGCAGTGAGGACAGGAGAACCTCTGTGAATATAGATGATATACAGTGTATCAGTGTACAGCACAGAGTGCAGTGAGGACAGGAGAGCCTCTGTATATATAGATGATATACAGTGTATCAGTGTACAGCACAGAGTGCAGTGAGGACAGGAGAGCCTCTGTATATATAGATGATATACAGTGTATCAGTGTACAGCACAGAGTGCAGTGATGACAGGAGAGCCTCTGTCTATAGATGATATACAGTGTATCAGTGTACAGCACAGAGTGCAGTGAGGACAGGAGAGCCTCTGTGTATATAGATGATATACAGTGTATCAGTGTACAGCACAGAGTGCAGTGAGGACAGGAGAGCCTCTGTGTATATAGATGATATACAGTGTATCAGTGTACAGCACAGAGTGCAGTGAGGACAGGAGAGCCTCTGTCTATATAGATGATATACAGTGTATCAGTGTACAGCACAGAGTGCAGTGAGGACAGGAGAACCTCTGTCTATATAGATGATATACAGTGTATCAGTGTACAGCACAGAGTGCAGTGAGGACAGGAGAACCTCTGTCTATATAGATGATATACAGTGTATCAGTGTACAGCACAGAGTGCAGTGAGGACAGGAGAGCCTCTGTGTATATAGATGATATACAGTGTATCAGTGTACAGCACAGAGTGCAGTGAGGACAGGAGAGCCTCTGTCTATATAGATGATATACAGTGTATCAGTGTACAGCACAGAGTGCAGTGAGGACAGGAGAACCTCTGTATATATAGATGATATACAGTGTATCAGTGTACAGCACAGAGTGCAGTGAGGACAGGAGAGCCTCTGTATATATAGATGATATACAGTGTATCAGTGTACAGCACAGAGTGCAGTGAGGACAGGAGAGCCTCTGTCTATATAGATGATATACAGTGTATCAGTGTACAGCACAGAGTGCAGTGAGGACAGGAGAGCCTCTGTATATAGATGATATACAGTGTATCAGTGTACAGCACAGAGTGCAGTGAGGACAGGAGAGCCTCTGTATATATAGATGATATACAGTGTATCAGTGTACAGCACAGAGTGCAGTGAGGACAGGAGAGCCTCTGTATATAGATGATATACAGTGTATCAGTGTACAGCACAGAGTGCAGTGAGGACAGGAGAGCCTCTGTCTATATAGATGATATACAGTGTATCAGTGTACAGCACAGAGTGCAGTGAGGACAGGAGAGCCTCTGTATATAGATGATATACAGTGTATCAGTGTACAGCACAGAGTGCAGTGAGGACAGGAGAGCCTCTGTCTATATAGATGATATACAGTGTATCAGTGTACAGCACAGAGTGCAGTGAGGACTGGAGAGCCTCTGTGTATATAGATGATATACAGTGTATCAGTGTACAGCACAGAGTGCAGTGAGGACAGGAGAGCCTCTGTATATATAGATGATATACAGTGTATCAGTGTACAGCACAGAGTGCAGTGAGGACAGGAGAACCTCTGTGTATATAGATGATATACAGTGTATCAGTGTACAGCACAGAGTGCAGTGAGGACAGGAGAGCCTCTGTATATATAGATGATATACAGTGTATCAGTGTACAGCACAGAGTGCAGTGAGGGCAGGAGAGCCTCTATCTATATAGATGATATACAGTGTATCAGTGTACAGCACAGAGTGCAGTGAGGACAGGAGAACCTCTGTATATATAGATGATATACAGTGTATCAGTGTACAGCACAGAGTGCAGTGAGGACAGGAGAGCCTCTGACTATATAGATGATATACAGTGTATCAGTGTACAGCACAGAGTGCAGTGCGGACAGGAGAGCCTCTGTCTATATAGATGATATACAGTGTATCAGTGTACAGCACAGAGTGCAGTGAGGACAGGAGAGCCTCTGTGTATAGATGATATACAGTGTATCAGTGTACAGCACAAAGTGCAGTGAGGACAGGAGAACCTTTGTATATATAGATGATATACAGTGTATCAGTGTACAGCACAGAGTGCAGTGAGGACAGGAGAACCTCTGTCTATATAGATGATATACAGAGTATCAGTGTACAGCACAGAGTGCAGTGAGGACAGGAGATCCTCTGTCTATATAGATGATATACAGTGTATCAGTGTACAGCACAGAGTGCAGTGCGGACAGGAGAGCCTCTGTATATATAGATGATATACAGTGTATCAGTGTACAGCACAGAGTGCAGTGAGGACAGGAGAACCTTTGTATATATAGATGATATACAGTGTATCAGTGTACAGCACAGAGTGCAGTGAGGACAGGAGAACCTCTGTCTATATAGATGATATACAGAGTATCAGTGTACAGCACAGAGTGCAGTGAGGACAGGAGATCCTCTGTCTATATAGATGATATACAGTGTATCAGTGTACAGCACAGAGTGCAGTGAGGACAGGAGAACCTTTGTATATATAGATGATATACAGTGTATCAGTGTACAGCACAGAGTGCAGTGAGGACAGGAGAACCTCTGTCTATATAGATGATATACAGAGTATCAGTGTACAGCACAGAGTGCAGTGAGGACAGGAGATCCTCTGTCTATATAGATGATATACAGTGTATCAGTGTACAGCACAGAGTGCAGTGAGGACAGGAGAACCTCTGTCTATATAGATTATATACAGTGTATCAGTGTACAGCACAGAGTGCAGTGAGGACAGGAGAGCCTCTGTCTATATAGATTATATACAGTGTATCAGTGTACAGCACAGAGTGCAGTGAGGACAGGAGAGCCTCTGTTTGTATAGATGATATACAGTGTATCAGTGTACAGCACAGAGTGCAGTGAGGACAGGAGAGCCTCTGTATATATAGATGATATACAGTGTATCAGTGTACAGCACAGAGTGCAGTGAGGACAGGAGAGCCTCTGTCTATATAGATGATATACAGTGTATCAGTGTACAGCACAGAGTGCAGTGCGGACAGGAGAGCCTCTGTCTATATAGATGATATACAGTGTATCAGTGTACAGCACAGAGTGCAGTGAGGACAGGAGAACCTCTGTCTATATAGATGATATACAGTGTATCAGTGTACAGCACAGAGTGCAGTGAGGACAGGAGAGCCTCTGTATATAGATGATATACAGTGTATCAGTGTACAGCACAGAGTGCAGTGAGGACAGGAGAGCCTCTGTGTATATAGATGATATACAGTGTATCAGTGTACAGCACAGAGTGCAGTGAGGACAGGAGAGCCTCTGTCTATATAGATGATATACAGTGTATCAGTGTACAGCACAGAGTGCAGTGAGGACAGAAGAGCCTCTGTCTATATAGATGATATACAGTGTATCAGTGTACAGCACAGAGTGCAGTGAGGACAGGAGAACCTCTGTCTATATAGATGATATACAGTGTATCAGTGTACAGCACAGAGTGCAGTGAGGACAGGAGAGCCTCTGTGTATATAGATGATATACAGTGTATCAGTGTACAGCACAGAGTGCAGTGAGGACAGGAGAGCCTCTGTCTATATAGATGATATACAGTGTATCAGTGTACAGCACAGAGTGCAGTGAGGACAGGAGAGCCTCTGTATATATAGATGATATACAGTGTATCAGTGTACAGCACAGAGTGCAGTGAGGACAGGAGAGCCTCTGTCTATATAGATGATATACAGTGTATCAGTGTACAGCACAGAGTGCAGTGAGGACAGGAGAGCCTCTGTATATAGATGATATACAGTGTATCAGTGTACAGCACAGAGTGCAGTGAGGACAGGAGAGCCTCTGTATATATAGATGATATACAGTGTATCAGTGTACAGCACAGAGTGCAGTGAGGACAGGAGAGCCTCTGTATATAGATGATATACAGTGTATCAGTGTACAGCACAGAGTGCAGTGAGGACAGGAGAGCCTCTGTCTATATAGATGATATACAGTGTATCAGTGTACAGCACAGAGTGCAGTGAGGACAGGAGAGCCTCTGTATATAGATGATATACAGTGTATCAGTGTACAGCACAGAGTGCAGTGAGGACAGGAGAGATTCTGTCTATATAGATGATATACAGTGTATCAGTGTACAGCACAGAGTGCAGTGAGGACTGGAGAGCCTCTGTGTATATAGATGATATACAGTGTATCAGTGTACAGCACAGAGTGCAGTGAGGACAGGAGAGCCTCTGTATATATAGATGATATACAGTGTATCAGTGTACAGCACAGAGTGCAGTGAGGACAGGAGAACCTCTGTGTATATAGATGATATACAGTGTATCAGTGTACAGCACAGAGTGCAGTGAGGACAGGAGAGCCTCTGTATATATAGATGATATACAGTGTATCAGTGTACAGCACAGAGTGCAGTGAGGGCAGGAGAGCCTCTGTCTATATAGATGATATACAGTGTATCAGTGTACAGCACAGAGTGCAGTGAGGACAGGAGAACCTCTGTATATATAGATGATATACAGTGTATCAGTGTACAGCACAGAGTGCAGTGAGGACAGGAGAGCCTCTGTATATATAGATGATATACAGTGTATCAGTGTACAGCACAGAGTGCAGTGCGGACAGGAGAGCCTCTGTCTATATAGATGATATACAGTGTATCAGTGTACAGCACAGAGTGCAGTGAGGACAGGAGAGCCTCTGTGTATAGATGATATACAGTGTATCAGTGTACAGCACAGAGTGCAGTGAGGACAGGAGAACCTTTGTATATATAGATGATATACAGTGTATCAGTGTACAGCACAGAGTGCAGTGAGGACAGGAGAACCTCTGTCTATATAGATGATATACAGAGTATCAGTGTACAGCACAGAGTGCAGTGAGGACAGGAGATCCTCTGTCTATATAGATGATATACAGTGTATCAGTGTACAGCACAGAGTGCAGTGCGGACAGGAGAGCCTCTGTATATATAGATGATATACAGTGTATCAGTGTACAGCACAGAGTGCAGTGAGGACAGGAGAACCTTTGTATATATAGATGATATACAGTGTATCAGTGTACAGCACAGAGTGCAGTGAGGACAGGAGAACCTCTGTCTATATAGATGATATACAGAGTATCAGTGTACAGCACAGAGTGCAGTGAGGACAGGAGATCCTCTGTCTATATAGATGATATACAGTGTATCAGTGTACAGCACAGAGTGCAGTGAGGACAGGAGAACCTTTGTATATATAGATGATATACAGTGTATCAGTGTACAGCACAGAGTGCAGTGAGGACAGGAGAGCCTCTGTCTATATAGATGATATACAGTGTATCAGTGTACAGCACAGAGTGCAGTGAGGACAGGAGATCCTCTGTCTATATAGATGATATACAGTGTATCAGTGTACAGCACAGAGTGCAGTGAGGACAGGAGAACCTCTGTCTATATAGATTATATACAGTGTATCAGTGTACAGCACAGAGTGCAGTGAGGACAGGAGAGCCTCTGTCTATATAGATGATATACAGTGTATCAGTGTACAGCACAGAGTGCAGTGAGGACAGGAGAGCCTCTGTGTATATAGATGATATACAGTGTATCAGTGTACAGCACAGAGTGCAGTGAGGACAGGAGAGCCTCTGTATATATAGATTATATACAGTGTATCAGTGTACAGCACAGAGTGCAGTGAGGACAGGAGAGCCTCTGTTTGTATAGATGATATACAGTGTATCAGTGTACAGCACAGAGTGCAGTGAGGACAGGAGAGCCTCTGTATATATAGATGATATACAGTGTATCAGTGTACAGCACAGAGTGCAGTGAGGACAGGAGAGCCTCTGTCTATATAGATGATATACAGTGTATCAGTGTACAGCACAGAGTGCAGTGCGGACAGGAGAGCCTCTGTCTATATAGATGATATACAGTGTATCAGTGTACAGCACAGAGTGCAGTGAGGACAGGAGAACCTCTGTCTATATAGATGATATACAGTGTATCAGTGTACAGCACAGAGTGCAGTGAGGACAGGAGAGCCTCTGTATATAGATGATATACAGTGTATCAGTGTACAGCACAGAGTGCAGTGAGGACAGGAGAGCCTCTGTGTATATAGATGATATACAGTGTATCAGTGTACAGCACAGAGTGCAGTGAGGACAGGAGAGCCTCTGTCTATATAGATGATATACAGTGTATCAGTGTACAGCACAGAGTGCAGTGAGGACAGAAGAGCCTCTGTCTATATAGATGATATACAGTGTATCAGTGTACAGCACAGAGTGCAGTGAGGACAGGAGAACCTCTGTCTATATAGATGATATACAGTGTATCAGTGTACAGCACAGAGTGCAGTGAGGACAGGAGAGCCTCTGTCTATATAGATGATATACAGTGTATCAGTGTACAGCACAGAGTGCAGTGAGGACAGAAGAGCCTCTGTCTATATAGATGATATACAGTGTATCAGTGTACAGCACAGAGTGCAGTGAGGACAGGAGAGCCTCTGTGTATATAGATGATATACAGTGTATCAGTGTACAGCACAGAGTGCAGTGAGGACAGGAGAGCCTCTGTCTATATAGATGATATACAGTGTATCAGTGTACAGCACAGAGTGCAGTGAGGACAGGAGAGCCTCTGTATATATAGATGATATACAGTGTATCAGTGTACAGCACAGAGTGCAGTGAGGACAGGAGAACCTCTGTATATATAGATGATATACAGTGTATCAGTGTACAGCACAGAGTGCAGTGAGGACAGGAGAGCCTCTGTGTATATAGATGATATACAGTGTATCAGTGTACAGCACAGAGTGCAGTGAGGACAGGAGAACCTCTGTCTATATAGATGATATACAGTGTATCAGTGTACAGCACAGAGTGCAGTGAGGACAGGAGAGCCTCTGTATATATAGATGATATACAGTGTATCAGTGTACAGCACAGAGTGCAGTGAGGACAGAAGAGCCTCTGTATATAGATGATATACAGTGTATCAGTGTACAGCACAGAGTGCAGTGAGGACAGGAGAGCCTCTGTATATATAGATGATATACAGTGTATCAGTGTACAGCACAGAGTGCAGTGAGGACAGGAGAGCCTCTGTATATATAGATGATATACAGTGTATCAGTGTACAGCACAGAGTGCAGTGAGGACAGGAGAGCCTCTGACTATATAGATGATATACAGTGTATCAGTGTACAGCACAGAGTGCAGTGAGGACAGGAGAGCCTCTGACTATATAGATGATATACAGTGTATCAGTGTACAGCACAGAGTGCAGTGAGGACAGGAGAACCTCTGTGAATATAGATGATATACAGTGTATCAGTGTACAGCACAGAGTGCAGTGAGGACAGGAGAGCCTCTGTATATATAGATGATATACAGTGTATCAGTGTACAGCACAGAGTGCAGTGAGGACAGGAGAGCCTCTGTATATATAGATGATATACAGTGTATCAGTGTACAGCACAGAGTGCAGTGATGACAGGAGAGCCTCTGTCTATAGATGATATACAGTGTATCAGTGTACAGCACAGAGTGCAGTGAGGACAGGAGAACCTCTGTGTATATAGATGATATACAGTGTATCAGTGTACAGCACAGAGTGCAGTGAGGACAGGAGAGCCTCTGTGTATATAGATGATATACAGTGTATCAGTGTACAGCACAGAGTGCAGTGAGGACAGGAGAGCCTCTGTCTATATAGATGATATACAGTGTATCAGTGTACAGCACAGAGTGCAGTGAGGACAGGAGAACCTCTGTCTATATAGATGATATACAGTGTATCAGTGTACAGCACAGAGTGCAGTGAGGACAGGAGAACCTCTGTATATAGATGATATACAGTGTATCAGTGTACAGCACAGAGTGCAGTGAGGACAGGAGAGCCTCTGTGTATATAGATGATATACAGTGTATCAGTGTACAGCACAGAGTGCAGTGAGGACAGGAGAACCTCTGTCTATATAGATGATATACAGTGTATCAGTGTACAGCACAGAGTGCAGTGAGGACAGGAGAGCCTCTGTGTATATAGATGATATACAGTGTATCAGTGTACAGCACAGAGTGCAGTGAGGACAGGAGAGCCTCTGTCTATATAGATGATATACAGTGTATCAGTGTACAGCACAGAGTGCAGTGAGGACAGGAGAGCCTCTGTATATAGATGATATACAGTGTATCAGTGTACAGCACAGAGTGCAGTGAGGACAGGAGAGCCTCTGTATATATAGATGATATACAGTGTATCAGTGTACAGCACAGAGTGCAGTGAGGACAGGAGAACCTCTGTCTATATAGATGATATACAGTGTATCAGTGTACAGCACAGAGTGCAGTGAGGACAGGAGAGCCTCTGTATATAGATGATATACAGTGTATCAGTGTACAGCACAGAGTACAGTGAGGACAGGAGAGCCTCTGTATATATAGATGATATACAGTGTATCAGTGTACAGCACAGAGTGCAGTGAGGACAGGAGAGCCTCTGTATATAGATGATATACAGTGTATCAGTGTACAGCACAGAGTGCAGTGAGGACAGGAGAACCTCTGTATATATAGATGATATACAGTGTATCAGTGTACAGCACAGAGTGCAGTGAGGACAGGAGAACCTCTGTCTATAGATGATATACAGTGTATCAGTGTACAGCACAGAGTGCAGTGAGGACAGGAGAACCTCTGTCTATATAGATGATATACAGTGTATCAGTGTACAGCACAGAGTGCAGTGAGGACAGGAGAGCCTCTGTCTATATAGATGATATACAGTGTATCAGTGTACAGCACAGAGTGCAGTGAGGACAGGAGAGCCTCTGTATATAGATGATATACAGTGTATCAGTGTACAGCACAGAGTGCAGTGAGGACAGGAGAGCCTCTGTATATATAGATGATATACAGTGTATCAGTGTACAGCACAGAGTGCAGTGAGGACAGGAGAGCCTCTGTCTATATAGATGATATACAGTGTATCAGTGTACAGCACAGAGTGCAGTGAGGACTGGAGAGCCTCTGTGTATATAGATGATATACAGTGTATCAGTGTACAGCACAGAGTGCAGTGAGGACAGGAGAGCCTCTGTCTATATAGATGATATACAGTGTATCAGTGTACAGCACAGAGTGCAGTGAGGACAGGAGAGCCTCTGTCTATATAGATGATATACAGTGTATCAGTGTACAGCACAGAGTGCAGTGAGGACAGGAGAACCTCTGTATATATAGATGATATACAGTGTATCAGTGTACAGCACAGAGTGCAGTGAGGACAGGAGAACCTCTGTCTATATAGATGATATACAGTGTATCAGTGTACAGCACAGAGTGCAGTGAGGACAGGAGAGCCTCTGTATATATAGATGATATACAGTGTATCAGTGTACAGCACAGAGTGCAGTGAGGACAGGAGAGCCTCTGACTATATAGATGATATACAGTGTATCAGTGTACAGCACAGAGTGCAGTGAGGACAGGAGAACCTCTGTATATATAGATGATATACAGTGTATCAGTGTACAGCACAGAGTGCAGTGAGGACAGGAGAGCCTCTGTCTATATAGATGATATACAGTGTATCAGTGTACAGCACAGAGTGCAGTGAGGACAGGAGAACCTCTGTCTATATAGATTATATACAGTGTATCAGTGTACAGCACAGAGTGCAGTGAGGACAGAAGAGCCTCTGTATATATAGATGATATACAGTGTATCAGTGTACAGCACAGAGTGCAGTGAGGACAGGAGAGCCTCTGTCTATATAGATGATATACAGTGTATCAGTGTACAGCACAGAGTGCAGTGAGGACAGGAGAGCCTCTGTATATATAGATGATATACAGTGTATCAGTGTACAGCACAGAGTGCAGTGAGGACAGGAGAGCCTCTGTATATAGATGATATACAGTGTATCAGTGTACAGCACAGAGTGCAGTGAGGACAGGAGAGCCTCTGTCTATATAGATGATATACAGTGTATCAGTGTACAGCACAGAGTGCAGTGAGGACAGGAGAGCCTCTGTGTATATAGATGATATACAGTGTATCAGTGTACAGCACAGAGTGCAGTGAGGACAGGAGAGCCTCTGTATATATAGATGATATACAGTGTATCAGTGTACAGCACAGAGTGCAGTGAGGACAGGAGAGCCTCTGTCTATATAGATGATATACAGTGTATCAGTGTACAGCACAGAGTGCAGTGAGGACAGGAGAGCCTCTGTATATATAGATGATATACAGTGTATCAGTGTACAGCACAGAGTGCAGTGAGGACTGGAGAGCCTCTGTCTATATAGATGATATACAGTGTATCACTGTACAGCACAGAGTGCAGTGAGGACAGGAGAGCCTCTGTATATATAGATGATATACAGTGTATCAGTGTACAGCACAGAGTGCAGTGAAGACAGGAGAACCTCTGTCTATATAGATGATATACAGGGTATCAGTGTACAGCACAGAGTGCAGTGAGGACAGGAGAGCCTCTGTATATATAGATGATATACAGTGTATCAGTGTACAGCACAGAGTGCAGTGAGGACAGGAGAACCTCTGTATATATAGATGATATACAGTGTATCAGTGTACAGCACAGAGTGCAGTGAGGACAGGAGAACCTCTGTGTATATAGATGATATACAGTGTATCAGTGTACAGTACAGAGTGCAGTGAGGACAGGAGAGCCTCTGTGTATAGATGATATACAGTGTATCAGTGTACAGCACAGAGTGCAGTGAGGACAGGAGAACCTCTGTATATAGATGATATACAGTGTATCAGTGTACAGCACAGAGTGCAGTGAGGACAGGAGAACCTCTGTATATAGATGATATACAGTGTATCAGTGTACAGCACAGAGTGCAGTGAGGACAGGAGAACCTCTGTATATATAGATGATATACAGTGTATCAGTGTACAGCACAGAGTGCAGTGAGGACAGGAGAACCTCTGTATATAGATGATATACAGTGTATCAGTGTACAGTACAGAGTGCAGTGAGGACAGGAGAACCTCTGTATATAGATGATATACAGTGTATCAGTGTACAGCACAGAGTGCAGTGAGGACAGGAGAACCTCTGTATATAGATGATATACAGTGTATCAGTGTTCAGCACAGAGTGCAGTGAGGACAGGAGAACCTCTGTCTATATAGATGATATACAGTGTATCAGTGTACAGCACAGAGTGCAGTGAGGACAGGAGAGCCTCTGTCTATATAGATGATATACAGTGTATCAGTGTACAGCACAGAGTGCAGTGAGGACAGGAGAACAGTAAGTTGAAGATTAAATAATCTCTAAAAGGAATGAATTTATATATTAAACAGATTTTTCTACATTTGATTGATTGATTATGATTGGATAATTTAGATTTTTTTAACTTGAGAGTAAAAAAAGGAAATGAAAACCTTGGAAAAGTATGGGAACCGTCGGAGATGTGCCACGATCCAGCAGGTGTGAAACCTCTGTGCCACGTGTCCCACCTCCTCTACGGGCGTTGTCTAAGTGAATCTCTCGATCTTCACAGTACCCCTGATGGTGGGGATAGACTTTCCTGAGGGGAACACCAGGTCGTTTGCTCTTGAGGAGGGAAGGCACACAAGGCAGCTGGTCTAGGCGGACCAGGAGATACCTGGGTAGGTACCAGAAGTACAAGCGGTATTAGGCAAGCGGGGTCATTACCAGTAGCAACAGTGCAGGACTGAAGGATGAGGCAAAGGCATAGTCAGACAGGCAAAAGGTCACGGCAGGCGGCAGAGGAACAGGTCTGGCAATCCGGATCGGCAACAGGAGAGTCAAGGAAAGCAGGCAGGGATCAGACGAGTAGCAGAATACAGGAACAAAGTATAAGTCAGGAGCACATGTGGGTATTAGGAGCTAGCAAACACAAGGACCTTGACATTGAGGCATCTGGGAAGAGGGCTGAGCCACTTAAGTACCTGCTGGAAAGCCTGGGTTGGTCAGCGAGGTCACATGACCAAAGTTATAGAGCCCAGGGAGTGATGCACGCCGCCCTTAAGGCAGTGTAACACAAAACCAGGCAGCAAGCATGCTGTGGCCAAGGCTGAGTGGAACCTGTAGATGGGAATCCTCAGCACCAAAGCACGTACAGCGACAAGGCCCAGGACTGCAACGGTGGACGGAAGGATCACCGCTGAGCACGGCGCCAAGGACCACGGCTGTAAGTGGGGAACAGCAGGGTACAGCAGCCACTGTTACAGTACCCCTCCCCCTTATGCCCCCTCTTCTTCAGTCCATGACGGGACAAAAATCTTTTTATCAAGGCCGGTGCATAAATATTCTCTGACTCCCAAGACCTCTCCTCCGGACCGAAGCCCTTCCAGTCCACCAGATAGTAGGTCTTCTTACCTCGCTTCTCGAAAGTCCAAGATGTCCTTGACCTCGAATGTCCCCTCCAAATCTTCAGATATCGGAGTAGGAGTAGACATAGCCGTAGAGACACGGTTAAGGACTACAGGTTTAAGCAGGGACACGTGGAAGGCATTGGGGATACGAGATAGAGAAAGCAGTAGACTTAACTTATAAGTCACCTTATTGATCCTCCTCAAAACTACGAAGGGTACAAGGAACCTAGGGGCAAACTTGAAACCAGGAACCCTTAAACGGATGTTTTTGGAGGATAGCCATACCTTGTCTCCAGACAAGAACTGAAGCTAAAAAGGTCCTTTGCTTCTGCACCTGTTCTGCGGCATCCCGATGTCTCCCGACAATTATTTTTAGGCTAGTTTCACACTAGCGGCAAGGAACTCCGGCAGGCTGTTCCCGCGGGTAAACAGCCTGTCGGATCCATGCTGCCACTAGTGCACGCGTGCCCCCGGACTATCGCTCCGGCCCCATTGACTATGATGAGGGCGGGCCGGAGTTCCGGCGGCAGCACGGTAAATATGCCGAGAGGCAGCCGGTATAAAACTATGACATGTCGTAGTCTTATTCCGGCCGCCTCTCGGCATGTTTGCCGTGCTGCCGCAGGAACTCTGGCCCGCCCCCATTATAGTCAATGGGGCCGGAGCGGTAGTCTGTGGGCACGTGTGCACTAGCGGCAGAACGGATCCGACAGGATGTTTACCCGTGGGAACAGCCTGCCGGAGTTCCTTGCCGCTAGTGTGAAACTAGCCTAAAAATAATTGTCGGGAGACATCGGGATGCCGCAGAACAGGTGCAGAAGCAAAGGACCTTTTTAATTGGACGAAGGTGGCCTCTGCCTCAGGAGTCCAGTCTCTGGCATTCACCCCTTTCTTAGTAGAGTGGCGATCGGAGAAGTAAGGGATAAAAATATTTGGGATGAACTGACGGTAGAAATTTGCGAATCCAAGGAAGAGCTGTATAGCACAAAGACCCTGTGGGCGGGACCAGTCCATTACTGCATTCAATTTTTCAGGATCTATCTGCAACCTGGCATATGAGATGATGTATCTGAGAAACGGTACGGTAGATTTTTCCAAGATGCAATTCTCGAGTTTGGCATAAAGTCGATTCTCTCTCAAACGCTGTAGAACTAAACGTACATGCTTCCGGTGAGTGGTCAGATATGGAGAGTAGAGATCAATATATCGTCCAGGTAAACTATCACGCACACATAGAGCGGATCATGAAAGATATTGTTTACCAACTCGTGGAATAGCGCGGCCGAAAGGCATGACGAGATACTCGTAGTGTCCATCACGGGTGTTCAAAGCAGTCTTCCATTCATCGCCCTTTCGGATGCGGATAAGGTTGTATGCACCGCGCACGTCGAGTTTAGTGAAGAACTTAGCCCCCCGGATCCTGTCAAAGAGTTCGGAGATTAGCAGAAGAGGGTATCGATTCTTGACTGTGACCTTATTCAGACCTCGATA
Organism: Bufo bufo; assembly: GCF_905171765.1. NCBI lineage: Eukaryota > Metazoa > Chordata > Amphibia > Anura > Bufonidae > Bufo > Bufo bufo. The sequence continues at coordinate 825,469,706 of NC_053390.1, read as the reverse complement.
GTCTATACAAGGCCATAAGGAACCATCTTCGACCACGAGGAGGAGTGGCACCAGGCAGAAGGTCGATCGGACAATGATACGGAGGTAGGGTCTCAGCCTTTTCTTACTGAAGACATCTGCAAAACTGGCATATTGCTGCAGGAGTCCAGGCAGATCTACCGGTACAGTAGGCGAGGAATCAGGTCGGACCTCTGATAAACAGGTGGAGTGACAGGATGATCCCCAACGCAGAATCTGACCGGAGTGCCAGGGGAGTCCAAGGATAACTGGATTAATGGAGGCTGGCAGCACATTAACCACTTCACATCCGGGCCATTTACCCCCTTCCTGACAGAGCCTAATTTAGCAAATCTGACATGTGTCACTTTATGTGGTAATAACTTTGGAACGCTTTTACTTGTCCAAGCCATTTTGAATTTGTTTTCTTGTGCTTAGTGATGATCGAGTATGCTCGGCCAAACACCAGTTCAGCTCGAGCATCTCGATGCTCGGCACATGGCGGTATTCGGCCGAATACCGCCATGTGCTCGAGCTACTATGTGGCCAATAAACGTGCAGGTAAGTACTGCCCTCACTGTAATGCCGTAGCCACGTTGGCTGCTGGCATTACAGTGATTGGCTGTCCGGAACGCTTCATCGGGTGCTATATAGCACCCGATGACACGTGTTCGGCTCAGTCTTAGTCAGGGAGGGCTGAGCATAGGAAGGGACAGACAGTGTAGGTAAGTTAATGGCTACCAGAAGTACAAGCGTAGTCAGGCAGGTGGGGTCGTTACCAGGAGCAAAAGTGCAGGACCGAAGGATGAGGCAGAGGCGTAGTCAGAAAGGCAAAAGTCAGGGCAGGCGGCCCAGGAACAGGTCAGGCAATCCGGATCGGCAACAGGAGAGTCAAGGCAAGCAGGCAGGGATCAGATGAGTAGCTGAATCCAGGAACAATGTTTAAAGAGGACCTTTCACCAATTATTACCCTATGAACTAAGTATACAGACATGTAGAGCGGCGCCCGGGGATCTCACTGCACTTACTATTATCCCCGGGCGCCGCTCCGTTCTCCCGCTATGCCCTCCGGTATCTCTGTTCACTAAGTTATGGTAGGCGGAGTCTGCCCTTGTTCTTCTGTAGCGCTGGCCAATCGCATTGCAGAGCTGACAGCCTGGGAGAAAATAACCTCCCAGGCTGTGAGCTCTGCGCTGCGATTGGCCAGCGCTACAGAAGAACAAGGGCAGACTCCGCCTACCATAACTTAGTGACTGGAATCTCCGCCTACTATAACTTAGTGAGCAGAGATACCGGAGGGCATAGCGGGAGAACGGAGCGGCGCCCAGGGATAATAGTAAGTGCAGGGAGATCCCCGGGCGCCGCTCTACATGTCTGTATACTTAGTTCATAGTGTAATAATCGGTGAAAGGTCCTCTTTAAGTCAGGAGCACACGTATCAGGAGCTAGCAAACACAAGGACCTTGACACTGAGGCATCTGGGAAGAGGGCTGATCCACTTGAGTACCTGCAGGAGAGACTGGCTTGGTCAGCGAGGTCACATGACCCAACCCATGCAGCCCAGGGAGTGATGCGCGCAGCCCGTAAGGCAGTGTAACACGAAACCAGGTAGCAAGCATGCTGTGGCCAAGACTGAGTGGAACCTGTGGAGCGGAATCCTCAGCACCACAGCACGTACAGCGACAGAGCCCAGGACTGCAACAGTGGACAAAAGGATCACCGCTGAGCACGGCGCCCAGGAGCACGGCGGTAAGCGGGGAAACAACGGCATTTAGCAGCCGCTGTTACAAGATGTGAGCGTTCAGACTCCTTCAAGCTTGTCTCCAATGCAACAGCCATGGTTTCTTCTAAGCATCTGTCTAGCACTCTGAAAATGACAATGGTTGAGACCCAAAAAGCAGAAGACTACAAGAAAATTGCAAAGTGTTTTCAGGTAGTCATTTATTCATTTCAAAATGTTATTAAGAAATGGCAGTTACCAGGAACCGCGGAGGTCAAGAGAACGTCTGGAAGACTAAGAAAAATTTCAGAGACAGCTGCTCGTAGGATTGCAAGAAAGGCAAATCAGAACCTCTGCTTAACTGGAAAAGACCATTAGGAAGTTTTAGCAGATTATGGAGTTGTGGTACATTGTTCTACTGTTCTCCAACACTTGCACAAATATGGCCTTCATGGAAGAGTCATCAGAAGAAAACCTTTCCTGTGTCCTCACCACAAAATTCAGTGTCAGAAGTTTGCAAGACAACATCTAGACAAGCCTGATGCATTTTGTAAACAATTTTTGTGGACCAATGAGGTAAAACAGAACTCTTTGGCCACAATGAGCAAAGGTATGTTTGGAGAAAAAATGGCACAGAATTTCATGAAAAGAACACCTCTCCAACCATTAGGCATGGGGCTGGATCAATCATACTTTAGGGTTTTGTTGCAGCCAATGGTACGGGGTAGATTCCATAACACCAACTGTAAAAAAGCTGATGGTGAAAAGTGGATGGCTTCTACAAATAGATAATGATCCTAAACACACCTCAAAATCCACAGTAGACAACCTCAAAAAGCGCAAGCTGAAGGTTCTACCATGGCCCTCACAGTTCCCTGATTTGAACATCACTGAAAATCTGTGGACAGACCTTAAGATAGTAGATTATTCAAGATGGCCCAGTAATCCCACAGAACTGGAAGAGGGGATGTGATATTTGTCAAAAGAGGTGCTACTAGGTACTAACCATGCAGGGTGCCCAAAGTTTTGCTTTGGGCCCTTTTCCTTTTGGGTATTTTAAAAATGTAAAAGATGAAGATAAAAAATACTTTTTGCCTAAAGTACAAAAGGAAACGTGCCATCTGTAACTTTATGCCTTTTGGAGATCATTTCCTCTTCAACTTGCTTAAGGAGTTGTCTCCTCTCAGACAATGGGTGCATATCGCTAGGATATGCCCCCATTGTCTCTTAGGTGCAGGTCCCACCGCTGGTACCTGCACCGATATTGAGAACGGAGCCCCAAAAGTGGTGGAGTGCGCAGCTGCCCTACATTAATTTCTATGGGGCTGCCGAAAAGAGCCGAGCATTGGCTTGGCTATTTCCGTCTGGCCCAGAGAAGTGAATGGGAGCGGCGGACGGTCATGTGCGGTGTGCTCCCATTCACTTCTATGGGAAGACCACTTGGTGGTAGCCCGTTCTTTGCAGGGCGCCGTTCTCAATATAGGTGCGGGTCCCAGCAGACACGCACCTATAACACAATGGGGATATGCCCCCATTGTCTGAGATTAGACAACCCCTTTAACTGTTTACAGTAACAGTAATTGTGACAGGGTGCCAAAACTTTTCCATGCCACTGTAGATGGTTTACAATGTATCAGTGTGTACAGCACAGAGTACAGTGAGATATTGCACATAGTACTAACTGTTGTGGGGCACAGGTTCCACACTGCTGCCCTCAAGTCCTCCATTACCTGTGCCCCCTCCTCCTCAGTGATCACAGGCGGTGAGGGGGGGGGGGGGGGGGGGGTTGCTGCAGCCACTGGAGTGGATAATAGACTCTTTGTAGTGAAGGTGAGAAAACATCCCCCTCCACAGGGGGCTATCCAAACTGCAAGAATGTCACAGCAACCCAGCCAACTAACACTGCCTGCATCCCCAGTGCACAAAGCCCCCGCTCACAGGACATGGCACCCCATAACACACTGGGAGCTGCAACCTCTAAAATACAGAGGACCCCCATAACATACTGCACCTGACAAAATACACTGCACCCCATAACATAATGTACTCGCCTAATGTACTGTAACTCCTATAATACACTGCACCCCATAATGTACTGCAACTGACAAAATACACTGCACCCCCATTACACACTGCACCCACTTAATGTACTGCAAATCCTAAAGTACGCTTCTACCGATTAACACACTGCACCCACCTAATATATTGCAACTCCAAAAAATACACTGCATCCCTATAACACACTGCACCTGCCTATTGTACTGCAAATCCTAAAATACACTTTTCCAGAATAACACACTACACCTCCTAATGTACTTCATAGACTGCACCCCCATAACACACCACACCTGCCTAACGTACTGAAAATCCTAAAATACACTGCACCCCATAACACACTGAACCTGCCTAATGCACTGCAACTGTTAACTTACACTGCACCCGCCTAATGTACTACAAATCCTAAAATTCAATGCACCCCCATAAAACACTGCATCTGCCTACTGTACTGCAACTGCTAAAATACTCTGCACCCCTTAACACACTGCACCTGCTTAATGTACGGCAAATCCTAAAATATACTGCACTCTATAACACACTGCACTTGCCTAATGGGCTACAACTGCTAAAATACACTACACACCATTATACACTGCACACGCTTATCGTACTGCAACAGGTAAAATACACTGCACTCATAACACAAACTGCACTTGTCTAATGCACTATAACTGCTAAATCACACTGCACCTCCATAACACACTGCACCTGCCTAAGGTACGGCAATTAATAAAATACACTGCACCAAATAACACACACACTGCACCTGCCTTATGCACTGCATTTAATAAAATATACTGCAGACCCTCAACAATCTGCACCCGCCTAATGCACTGCAATTAATAAAAATACACTGCACCCACATAACACTCTGCACCTGTCTAATGCACTGCAACTGCTAAATTACTCTCATCTCCATAACACACTTCACCTGCCTAAGGTACTGCAACTAATAAAACACACTGCACCCTATAACACACACACTGCACCTGCTTAATGCACTGCAACTGCTAAATTACACTCACTTCCATAACACACTGCACCTGCCTAAGGTGCTGCATTTAATAAAATACAGTTGCACCTCCATAACACTCTGCACCTGCACAGGGTACTGCAATTAATAAATTACACTGCACCTCCATAACACACTGCACCTGTCTAATGCACTGAAACGGATATATTACACTGCACCCACATAACACACTGCATCTGCTTAATGCACTGCAATTGCTAAATTACATTGATGCAGAAAAATCCCCTGCATCCTCTCTACTTCAACCCTGCAACCGGCAATACAGTGCCCCACGTCTCATGTACCGGATCTTCTAAAATACCCTGCATCCGAAAATGTAGGGCTAGTCCTATTAGATACACTGTGCCCCTAAAATAGGGTTAGTCCTATAAGATACACTGCGCCCCTAAAATAGGGTTAGTCCTATAAGATACACTGTGCCCCTAAAATAGGGTTAGTCCTATTAGATACACTGCGCCCCTAAAATAGAATTAGTCCTATAAGATACACTGCGCCCCTAAATTAGTGTTAGTCCTATAAGATACACTGTGCCCCTAAAATAGGGTTAGTCCTATAAGATACACTGCGCCCCTAAAATAGGGTTAGTCCTATAAGATACACTGTGCCCCTAAAATAGGGTTAGTCCTATTAGATACACTGCGCCCCTAAATTAGTGTTAGTCCTATAAGATACACTGTGCCCCTAAAATAGGGTTAGTCCTATAAGATACACTGCGCCCCTAAAATAGGGTTAGTCCTATAAGATACACTGCGCCCCTAAAATAGTGTTAGTCCTATAAGATACACTGCGCCCCTAAAATAGGGTTAGTCCTATAAGATACACTGTGCCCCTAAAATAGGGTTAGTCCTATAAGATACACTGCGCCCCTAAAATAGGGTTAGTCCTATAAGATACACTGTGCCCCTAAAATAGGGTTAGTCCTATTAGATACACTGCGCCCCTAAATTAGTGTTAGTCCTATAAGATACACTGTGCCCCTAAAATAGGGTTAGTCCTATAAGATACACTGCGCCCCTAAAATAGGGTTAGTCCTATAAGATACACTGTGCCCCTAAAATAGGGTTAGTCCTATAAGATACACTGCGCCCCTAAAATAGGGTTAGTCCTATAAGATACACTGCGCCCCTAAAATAGGGTTAGTCCTATAAGATACACTGTGCCCCTAAAATAGGGTTAGTCCTATAAGATACACTGTGCCCCTAAAATAGGGTTAGTCCTATAAGATACACTGCGCCCCTAAATTAGTGTTAGTCCTATAAGATACACTGTGCCTCTAAAATAGGGTTAGTCCTATTAGATACACTGCGCCCCTAAATTAGTGTTAGTCCTATAAGATACACTGCGCCCCTAAAATAGGGTTAGTCCTATAAGATACACTGTGCCCCTAAAATAGGGTTAGTCCTATAAGATACACTGCGCCCCTAAAATAGGGTTAGTCCTATAAGATACACTGTGCCCCTAAAATAGGGTTAGTCCTATTAGATACACTGCGCCTCTAAAATAGGGTTAGTCCTATAAGATACACTGCGCCCCTAAAATAGGGTTAGTCCTATAAGATACACTGCGCCCCTAAAATAGGATTAGTCCTATAAGATACACTGCGCCCCTAAAATAGGGTTAGTCCTATAAGATACACTGTGCCCATAAAATAGAATTAGTCCTATAAGATACACTGTGCCCCTAAAATAGGGTTAGTCCTATAAGATACACTGCGCCCCTAAAATAGGGTTAGTCCTATAAGATACACTGCGCCCCTAAAATAGGGTTAGTCCTATAAGATACACTGTGCCCCTAAAATAGGGTTAGTCCTATTAGATACACTGCGCCTCTAAAAGAGGGTTAGTCCTATAAGATACACTGCGCCCCTAAAATAGGGTTAGTCCTATAAGATACACTGCGCCCCTAAAATAGGATTAGTCCTATAAGATACACTGCGCCCCTAAAATAGGGTTAGTCCTATAAGATACACTGCGCCCCTAAAATAGAATTAGTCCTATAAGATACACTGCGCCCCTAAAATAGGGTTAGTCCTATAAGATACACTGCGCCCCTAAAATAGGGTTAGTCCTATAAGATACACTGCGCCCCTAAAATAGGGTTAGTCCTATAAGATACACTGTGCCCATAAAATAGGGTTAGTCCTATAAGATACACTGTGCCCCTAAAATAGGGTTAGTCCTATAAGATACACTGCGCCCCTAAAATAGGGTTAGTCCTATAAGATACACTGTGCCCCTAAAATAGGGTTAGTCCTATAAGATACACTGCGCCCCTAAAATAGAATTAGTCCTATAAGATACACTGCGCCCCTAAAATAGGGTTAGTCCTATAAGATACACTGCGCCCCTAAAATAGGGTTAGTCCTATAAGATACACTGTGCCCCTAAAATAGGGTTAGTCCTATAAGATACACTGTGCCCCTAAAATAGGGTTAGTCCTATAAGATACACTGCGCCCCTAAAATAGGGTTAGTCCTATAAGATACACTGTGCCCCTAAAATAGGGTTAGTCCTATAAGATACACTGTGCCCATAAAATAGGGTTAGTCCTATAAGATACACTGCGCCCCTAAAATAGGGTTAGTCCTATAAGATACACTGTGCCCCTAAAATAGGGTTAGTCCTATAAGATACACTGTGCCCCTAAAATAGTGTTAGTCCTATAAGATACACTGCGCCCCTAAAATAGTGTTAGTCCTATAAGATACACTGTGCCTCTAAAATAGGGTTAGTCCTATAAGATACACTGCGCCCCTAAAATAGGGTTAGTCCTATAAGATACACTGCGCCCCTAAAATAGGATTAGTCCTATAAGATACACTGCGCCCCTAAAATAGAATTAGTCCTATAAGATACACTGTGCCCCTAAAATAGGGTTAGTCCTATAAGATACACTGCGCCCCTAAAATAGGGTTAGTCCTATAAGATACACTGCGCCCCTAAAATAGGGTTAGTCCTATAAGATACACTGCGCCCCTAAAATAGGGTTAGTCCTATAAGATACACTGTGCCCATAAAATAGGGTTAGTCCTATAAGATACACTGCGCCCCTAAAATAGAATTAGTCCTATAAGATACACTGTGCCCCTAAAATAGGGTTAGTCCTATAAGATACACTGTGCCCATAAAATAGGGTTAGTCCTATAAGATACACTGCGCCCCTAAAATAGAATTAGTCCTATAAGATACACTGCGCCCCTAAAATAGGGTTAGTCCTATAAGATACACTGCGCCCCTAAAATAGGGTTAGTCCTATAAGATACACTGCGCCCCTAAAATAGGGTTAGTCCTATAAGATACACTGTGCCCATAAAATAGGGTTAGTCCTATAAGATACACTGCGCCCCTAAAATAGAATTAGTCCTATAAGATACACTGTGCCCCTAAAATAGGGTTAGTCCTATAAGATACACTGCGCCCCTAAAATAGGGTTAGTCCTATAAGATACACTGTGCCCCTAAAATAGGGTTAGTCCTATAAGATACACTATGCCCATAAAATAGGGTTAGTCCTATAAGATACACTGCGCCCCTAAAATAGAATTAGTCCTATAAGATACACTGCGCCCCTAAAATAGGGTTAGTCCTATAAGATACACTGTGCCCCTAAAATAGTGTTAGTCCTATAAGATACACTGTGCCCCTAAAATAGGGTTAGTCCTATAAGATACACTGCGCCCCTAAAATAGAATTAGTCCTATAAGATACACTGCGCCCCTAAAATAGGGTTAGTCCTATAAGATACACTGCGCCCCTAAAATAGGGTTAGTCCTATAAGATACACTGCGCCCCTAAAATAGGGTTAGTCCTATAAGATACACTGTGCCCCTAAAATAGGGTTAGTCCTATAAGATACACTGTGCCCCTAAAATAGGGTTAGTCCTATAAGATACACTGTGCCCATAAAATAGGGTTAGTCCTATAAGATACACTGTGCCCCTAAAATAGGGTTAGTCCTATAAGATACACTGTGCCCCTAAAATAGGGTTAGTCCTATAAGATACACTGTGCCCCTAAAATAGTGTTAGTCCTATAAGATACACTGTGCCCCTAAAATAGGGTTAGTCCTATAAGATACACTGTGCCCCTAAAATAGGGTTAGTCCTATAAGATACACTGCGCCCCTAAAATAGAATTAGTCCTATAAGATACACTGCGCCCCTAAAATAGGGTTAGTCCTATTAGATACACTGCGCCCCTAAAATAGGGTTAGTCCTATAAGATACACTGCGCCCCTAAAATAGGGTTAGTCCTATAAGATACACTGCGCCCCTAAAATAGGGTTAGTCCTATAAGATACACTGCGCCCCTAAAATAGGGTTAGTCCTATAAGATACACTGCGCCCCTAAAATAGGGTTAGTCCTATAAGATACACTGCGCCCCTAAAATAGGGTTAGTCCTATTAGATACACTGCGCCCCTAAAATAGAATTAGTCCTATAAGATACACTGCGCCCCTAAAATAGAATTAGTCCTATAAGATACACTGCGCCCCTAAAATAGGGTTAGTCCTATAAGATACACTGTGCCCCTAAAATAGTGTTAGTCCTATAAGATACACTGTGCCCCTAAAATAGGGTTAGTCCTATAAGATACACTGTGCCCCTAAAATAGGGTTAGTCCTATAAGATACACTGCGCCCCTAAAATAGGGTTAGTCCTATAAGATACACTGTGCCTCTAAAATAGGGTTAGTCCTATAAGATACACTGCGCCCCTAAAATAGGGTTAGTCCTATAAGATACACTGCGCCCCTAAAATAGGGTTAGTCCTATAAGATACACTGCGCCCCTAAAATAGGGTTAGTCCTATAAGATACACTGCGCCCCTAAAATAGGGTTAGTCCTATAAGATACACTGCGCCCCTAAAATCCATTTTCACTGTGAACCCAAACCTACCTCTGCTTCTCGTCTAATGTAATGCAGTTAGTGAAATACATAGAGCCCTAAGTAGACCAAATCACTGTGCACCCCTGTCCCCACCTAATGTACTGCACCCCATTATTGCATTGCACCCCATTCCTCAATCAGAGGACCCTCTGTGTAATTCTATATATCCTCAAGTAGAAAGAGCTTGGCCTGCACCAGCACCCCAACACTTCAGCCTGCACCCTATTCCTGCAGGAATCATTTGCCCTGAACCCATGTCTACACATGGCATACAAGACCAATGATAAGGACATCTCTGAACATTGCCTGGTCTTCAGGCCATCTCTGAACATTGCCTGGTCTTCAGGCCATCTCTGAACATTGCCTGGTCTTCAGGCCATCTCTGAACATTGCCTGGTCTTCAGGCCATCCCTGAGCATTGCTTGGTCCATAATTGACACCTAACATCTCGGGGGGTTTAAGATATTAAGATGCACAGGTTTGCACAAGCGCTTGGGAGCTGTAAGAGTTAATATCGGGCAGGCCCCTCCTCTCATGCATGATTCATGAGCTGGGTGGAGCAGCAGTCATGCAGACCCTTGCAGCCTCCTCCACCTCTCAGAATAGTTGCTGCTTTTGGGGGGGTTGATCATCATCTTCAGAGCAGCAGGTGAGGAGGTGCTGGAGCCCTGGCCAGGTGACCACACATCATCTCCAGGAGAAAGAAGGAGACTTGTGTGGAGGAATCTCTGGGAAGCTTGGAGTCACCACCTGCCCAAGAAGAAGGTGCATGGATTCAGAGGTCTGCAGCTGAGTACTGGAGCGCTTGCTTGGAGAGTGGTCCTGGATTTGGGGGGTTGGGGGGACAGGATTGACCCTGTTTGAGGAGGAGGACAGGAGCCTCCGGAACTGTGAGCCATGTTTCAACCAGCAGGGAAACGCTGCTTTACCATTGAGTCTTTAGTGGCCAAGGACACCCACCTGACCTCAGAGGAACCTGTCAGACCCACAGCCCTGAGCTACCCCAGCTCCACAGCCGAAGCTTTTGTCAGTGGCTTCCCCAGTCCTGCTGGAAGGTCCCTGTACACTAACCCAGAACTGGTCTTCCCAGAGGCTGCTGTCACCCACCCACCACTAACTATGCACCCACACCAGCTCCACCAGCACCCACACTCCTTCTATGGAGCTCAGCACAGGGACCCCCTCAACTTCTACCCTTGGGTGCTCAGGAACAGGTTCTTCCCACACAGATTTCAAGGTAACTACAGCTCTGGTGGCACCATTGCCCCCTGCCTTCTTCACTACCCCAGTGGCTTCTCATATCTGCTGATGGCTACTCTTCTTCTTACATTTGTGCAGGATAATTATTGATCGTGAGATTGTGTGTATAATCACCCACCATTATCTGTCACAATGATATCTGCTGCGTGCACCCTGGTATATACCTGATATCTGCTGTGTGCACCCTGGTATATACCTGATATCTGCTGTGTGCACCCTGGTGTACACATGATATCTGCTGTGTGCACCCTGGTATATACATGATAACTGCTGTGTGCACCATAATATATACCTGATATCTGCTGTGTGCACCCTGATATATACCTGATATCTGCTCTGTGCAGCCTGTTATATACTTGATATCTGCTGTGTGCACCCTGGTATATACATGATATCGGCTGTGTGCACCCAGGTGTACACATGATATCTGCTGTGTGCACCATAATATATACCTGAAATCTGCTGTGTGCACCCTAGTATATACTTGATATCTGCTGTGTGCACGCTGGTATATACATGATATCTGCTGTGTGCTCTATAATATATACCTGATATCTGCTGTGTGCACCCTAGTATATACCTGATATCTGCTGTGTGCACCTTGGTATATACATGATATCTGTTGTATGCTCCCTGGTATATACCTGATATCTGCTGTGTGCACGCTGGTATATACATGATATCTGCTGTGTGCACGCTGGTATATACATGATATCTGCTGTGTGCACGCTGGTATATACATGATATCTGCTTTGTGCACCCTGGTATATACCTGATATCTGCTGTGTGCACCCTGGTATATACATGATATCTGCTGTGTTCACCCTGGTATATACATGATATCTGCTGTGTGCACCATAATATATACCTGATATCTTCTGTGTGCACCCTGGTATATACCTGATATCTGCTGTGTTCACCCTGGTATATACATGATATCTGCTGTGTGCACCATAATATATACCTGATATCTTCTGTGTGCACCCTGGTATATACCTGATATCTGCTGTGTGCACGCTGGTATATACATGATATCTGCTGTGTGCACGCTGGTATATACATGATATCTGCTGTGTGCACGCTGGTATATACCTGATATCTGCTGTGTTCACCCCGGTATATACATGATATCTGCTGTGTGTACGCTGGTATATACCTGATATCTGCTGTGTTCACCCCGGTATATACATATCTGCTGTGTGCCCCCGGTATATACATGATATATCCTGTGGGCACCATGGTATATATACAGGATGCTGTATATACTTATTACACCAGAGAATATACAGTGGCATACTAAATACGGGGTACACAACAAAATACTAAATACTACATAGTAATATAGTAGGTGAAACGTAACCAACTACATACTATACACCAATGACACATACTGAACACAAACTAAACGAAATTACAATTTGAGTAAAGGTTACACACATACACCAATACTGTAAGTACCACATGCAGGTTACACAGCAAATACAAGTGACACATATACTGAATACACAACTGCACCAAGGGACACATTACACACAAGACACTGCACCTAATAAACACAGGTTCTACATGTGCACAGCTACATACTAAACACATCTACACAGGAGCATAGGACATGGGGACTAACTGGTAACCTCTATACTATATGCCATACTACTATACTAAGTACTCGTGTACCCGTCTGCAGCTAGAAGAAAGAATACACAAGATACCGTTCTCAACAACAGCACAATAAACGCCTGGACACATGTCTATGGAATACAGGAGAACCCTCCTGGAGGTGTCCACAGAGCTGACATCGGCATAACCTACAGTGTAAATACAGGTTCAACGTATATATACGGTCAGAAAGCTGGTAAACAGACGAAATAGTCAGGAGAACAGGCATATAAGTGTACAGACTAAACATATACAAAGTTCTATTCAGAATTTAGTATAAACATACACTACTATATAATAAACACATTATATGTGTGTGTGTGTATATATATAACTTCCTTACTAAATATAGGTTACACCTGTATAAACTACATACTAAATACAAACCACATATATATAACTAAGTTCTAAATGTAGGATACACATATCCACAACTACATACTAAATACAAACTTCCGATATATAAAACTACATATTGAATATAGGTTTATATAAAACTACATAGTAAATATTGGTTAAACATAAACAACTACATAATAAATATAGGTTAAATATATATAAAACTACATAATAAATATAGGTTAAATATATATAAAACTATATAAAAAATATAGGTTACACATATAAAACTACATACTAAATATTGGTTAAACATATAAACAACTACATAATAAATATAGGTTAAATATATATAAAACTACATAATAAATATAGGTTAAATATATATAAAACTACATAATAAATATAGGTTAAATATATATAAAACTATATAAAAAATATAGGTTACACATAAAACTTCATAATAAATATAGGTTAAATATCTATAAAACTACATAGTAAATATAGCTAAAACATATATAAAACTACACAATAAATATAGGTTAAATATATATAAAACTACATAATAAATATCTATAAAACTACATAGTAAATATAGCTTACACATATAAATCTACATAATAAATATGGCTTAGATATATATATATATAAAACTACATACTAAATACAAACTTCACATATATTGAACTAGATAATAAATATAGCTAAAACATATATAAAACTACATAATAAATATAGGTTAAATATATATAAAACTACATACTAAATATAGGTTACACATAAAAAACTACATAATACATATAGCTAAAAAATAAATAAAATTACATACTAAATATAACACATAGATAAACCTACATAATAAATATGGCTTATACATATATAAAACTAAATACAAACTTCCCATATATAACACTAGATAATAAATATAAGTTACACAAAGATACAACTACATAATAAATATAGGTGTTATATATATATAACTACATACTAAATACAAACCTCCCCTATATAACAGTAGATAATAATGACAGGTGACACATATATAACACTACATAGTAAACACAGGTCACACAGCGTCCCGACTACACCTGTAAGTGCTAATCGTGTGCTCATATCAGATGCTAATATCACGTACATTATATGTAAAATATCTACGTACATATACTGTCAGAATAAACGTACAGCAATTGCCCAGCACTCCATTCACACAGTCTTCTATGAGCAGCCGAGTACTGAGCAGGACCCCGCACCACCGGCACCGCACACAGGGGGTCAGCAGCGACACGTGCGGAGAAGACGCAGCACATACAGGAGCGTTCACACTCGGCATACCCCGGTATACATGGCGACAAACTAAACAGATGGTTTATATGGCCGACAAAACATCCAGGAGAGGAGAGGACAGACCGACCGGTTATACACAACGATGTGTCCAGGGGTAGATAGATAGGAGATGATAGAGAGATAGATCATAGATAGATAATAGATAGAAAGATAATAGATAATAGATAGATAGATAGATAATAGATAGATAATAGATAGATAATAGATAGATAATAGATAATAGATAGATAATAGATAGATAGATAATAGATAGATAATAGATAATAGATAGATAGATAATAGATAATAGATAGATAGATAATAGATAGATAATAGATAGATAATAGATAATAGATAAATAATAGATAGATAGATAATAGATAATAGATAGATAGATAATAGATAGATAGATAGATAGATAGATAGATAGATAATAGATAGATAATAGATGGATAATAGATAATAGATAATAGATAATAGATAGATAATAGATAGATAGATAATAGATAGATAGATAGATAGATAGATAGATAGATAGATAGATAATAGATAGATAATAGATAGATAATAGATAATAGATAATAGATAGATAGATAATAGATAGATAATAGATAATAGATAGATAATAGATAATAGATAGATAATAGATAATAGATAGATAATAGATAGATAATAGATAGATAATAGATAATAGATAATAGATAGATAGATAATAGATAGATAATAGATAATAGATAGATAATAGATAATAGATAGATAATAGATAGATAATAGATAGATAATAGATAATAGATAATAGATAATAGATAATAGATAGATAGATAATAGATAATAGATAATAGATAGATAATAGATAATAGATAATAGATAGATAATAGATATATAATAGATAGATAATAGATAGATAATAGATAGATAATAGATAATAGATAATAGATAGATAGATAATAGATAGATAATAGATAGATAATAGATAGATAATAGATAGATAGATAGATAATAGATAATAGATGGATAATAGATAATAGATGGATAATAGATAATAGATAGATAATAGATAATAGATAGATAATAGATGATAGATAGATAGATAGATAATAGATAGATAATAGATAGATAGATAGATAGATAGATAGATAGATAATAGATAGATAAGAGATAGATAGATAATAGATAGATAATAGATAATAGATAGATAGATAGATAATAGATAGATAATAGATAATAGATAGATAATAGATAGATAGATAATAGATAGATAGATATGAGATAGATAATAGATAGATAATAGATAGATAGATAATAGATAGATAATAGATAATAGATAGATAGATAATAGATAGATAATAGATAGATAGATAGATAGATAGATAAATAGATAGATAATAGATAGATAATAGATAGATAATAGATAGATAGATAATAGATAGATAGATAATAGATAGATAATAGATAGATAGATAATAGATAGATAATAGATAATAGATAGATAATAGATAGATAGATAATAGATAATAGATAGATAATAGATAGATAGATAATAGATAGATAATAGATAATAGATAGATAGATAATAGATAGATAATAGATAGATAGATAGATAGATAGATAAATAGATAGATAATAGATAGATAATAGATAGATAATAGATAGATAGATAATAGATAGATAGATAATAGATAGATAATAGATAGATAGATAATAGATAGATAATAGATAATAGATAGATAATAGATAGATAGATAATAGATCATATACAGATCTACAGTCAGACCCTCAAACCCTAAGCGGTTGGAGAAAACATTCTTTCCTTCAGGCTCCCTGTAACATTATACACTGCAGACCTCACTCCAGAGATATGACCTAAATAACCACAGAAATAATTACTAATACCAGTAATAACACTAATAAGAAGAATATTTAGTATAATATTAATGATCATGATTACTAAAATTATCACTATTACTTCTGTACTTCCTTCACCTCTTATCATTACTGTACCTGTCACCACTGCTAATATCTCTACTACATGATCACTATTATTACCAGTATTATTATCACCACTAGTATTATCACTATTATTACCAGTATTATTATCACCACTAGTATTATCACTATTATTACCAGTATTATTATCACCACTAGTATTATCACTATTATTACCAGTATTATTATCACCACTAGTATTATCACTATTATTACCAGTATTATTATCACCACTAGTATTATCACTATTATTACCAGTATTATTATCACCACTAGTATTATCACTATTATTACCAGTATTATTATCACCACTAGTATTATCACTATTATTACCAGTATTATTATCACCACTAGTATTATCACTATCATTACCAGTATTATTATCACCACTAGTATTATCACTATCATTACCAGTATTATTATCACCACTAGTATTATCACTATTATTACCAGTATTATTATCACCACTAGTATTATCACTATCATTACCAGTATTATTATCACCACTAGTATTATCACTATCATTACCAGTATTATTATCACCACTAGTATTATCACTATCATTACCAGTATTATTATCACCACTAGTATTATCACTATTATTACCAGTATTATTATCACCACTAGTATTATCACTATTATTACCAGTATTATCAGTACTACATGGTCACTATCATTATCACTGTCATCACTACTATTATCACCACTAGTATTATCACTATCATTACCAGTATTACTATCACTAGTATTATCACTATCTTTGACAGTATTATTATCTCCACTATTAGCACTACTATTACTGCCCCTCTTATTATCCCTACCGCTAATTGCAGGACATTGTATATTATTATTATCCCTCTTAAATTGGGGGTTATTATATTTGCCGGAGAGATGATGGGTGTAGTTGTGGGGTGATCCTTGGTTTGTGAGTTGATATTAGTGATGATGATGGAGGGGGGGGGGGGGGGAGCAGAGGGTCTCCCTCCCCCTCCTCATTATTGTCCTATAAATGCTAATCCCCGGCCCCTCTATACAAGATGATTATGAAAAGCGTCATTGTCCCGGGGGAGAGCAGCCTCACATCTCCGACCCCCCATCTCCAGGGTGAGACCCCTCATCACAAGTATATAGATACCAATACATAGCAGGAAGGACGACTCCCATCATCAACCCTTCAATTACCAGGGTGAATATATATTATTACCATCACCCCCACCATCATTATATCATTACCGATACTAATTACAGCGCAGATTAATCACCCTCTTCTCCCCACTCCCTATTCTATAGTAGTAGTAGTATTATTACTACAGGATTTAAGACTATTGTAGAAGAAATATATTACTAATATTACATTCAAAATATTATTATTATTTATTGTATAATTTTTATTGTATTTTTATTATTTTATTATAAATTGTATATAATTATTTCAATTATTACATTATTATTTATAATTACATTTCTATAATTATTAGTTTAATCATTATTTTTAGTTTTCCAATCTTCCTTATTTTTTGTAGCATGTAGATATGAGATTAACAAATTCTATTTCCTAGACATTAAAAGTACTTGCAACAGCCTTATAATCTATGTATCACCTATATACTGTATACTGTGAGGTAGATTTATATTCTGGATTAGAGGTCAGTGGTCAGGGGGCACTCTCTGATGTCATCTATATATCACCTATATACTATATACTGTGAGGTAGATTTATAGTATGGATTAGAGGTCAGTGATCGGGGAACTCTCCGATGTCGTCTATATATCACCTATATACTGTGAGGTAGATTTATAGTCTGGATTAGAGGTCAGTGGTCAGGGGGGCACTCTGTGATGTCATCTATATATCACCTATATACTGTGAGGTAGATTTATATTCTGGATTAGAGGTCAGTGATCGGGGGGGGGCACTCTCTGATGTCATCTATATATCATCTATATACTATATACTGTGAGGTAGATTTATAGTCTGGATTAGAGGTCAGTGATCTGGGGGGGGGCACTCTCTGATGTCATCTATATATCACCTGTATACTATATACTGTGAGGTAGATTTATAGTCTGGATTAGAGGTCAGTGATGGGGGGGGGGCACTCTCTGATGTCATCTATATATCATCTATATACTGTGATGTAGATTTATAGTCTGGATTAGAGGTCAGTGGTCAGGGGGCACTCTCTGATGTCATCTATATATCACCTATATACTGTGAGGTAGATTTTAGGGTTGGTTGAGCACCAAAGTGCTTGGGTGCTCTGGTGCTCGAGTAGAACACCTCGGGATGCTCGGGTGCTCTACAGACCGAGCACCTGAGCACAATAGAAGTCAATGGGAGAACCCGAGCATTAAACCAGGTACCCCCTGCTCTGAAGAGGGGAGGGTGTCTGGTTAATAGGAAAAGGTCAGAAATTGATGGAAACACCACAGAAATGGTTCGGGAACAGCATGGGGACGATGTCTGGATGCATCTCGGACTCCCAGATCGCTGCTGGGAACGATGTTGTCCGAGTAGTACGCCACTTTTGCAGACTGACAATAATACGCACAAAACCGAAGATAAAATCAATTTTAGAGGAAAAATTGTGAGGAAACATTCTTTCCTGTATATTTACTTGTATATAAAGTCCAAGTGCTGCCAAAAATTACAAGGAAGAGGCACTCCGATACAACCTGTATATCACATAAAGGAGGGTCTCATTCACATTGTGGTACAATTGTTCAGGTAGTGGGACTCCTACACTCATAAAGCCTATGCACTAAGTGAAAGGGCTGCCAAAAATTACAAGGAACCGGCACTCCAATACACCCTTTATTACACATAAAGGAGGGCATCATACACACCCTTGAAAAATTATGATTGATGGCCTGCTGGTGACCCTCAAAAACATTAGGGGTGAGGGCCTGCTGCTGATCTGACCATCTAAAACATTAGGGGCGAGGGACTGCTGGTGACCCTCAAAAACATTATGAACAATGGCCTGCTGGTGACCCTCAAAAACATTATGGGCGAGGGCCTGCTGGTGACCCTCTAAAACATTATGGGTGAGGGCCTGCAGGTGAGCTGACCCTCTAAAACATTAGGAGCGAGGGCAGCCTTATAAGCATGTTGATATGATGGAGGAGGAGGACGAGAAAAGGGAGATTGGACCATATACCCTTTTTAGTGGCGGAAGGGGTGGATGGGAATACAGTGTATTCAATACACCATAGAAGCCATATTTAGAGTGCCTTTATGTTCAGCCGCTTTCCTCTGGTGGAGTAGAGAAGTCAGGGGCAAACCAGGCCTTTTTCATTTTTATGAGTCAACCGGTCAGCATTTTCAGTTGACAGGCAGATGTGCTTATCAGTCATTATGCCCGAGCAGCACTCAATACCCGCTCTGACAAAACCCTGGTGGCGGGGCAGGCCAGCACCTCCAAGGCGTAGAGTGTCAGTTTGTGCCACGTGTCCAGCTTGGACACCCAACAGTTGTAAGGCACTGAGGGATCATTGAGGACGCTGACACGGTCTGCTACGTGCTCCTTCACCATCTTCCAAAATTTTTCCCTCCTTGTGATACTAGGCCGCGCATCAGGGTGAGGTTGCTGGCGGGGTGTCATGAAACTGTCCCAGGCCTTGGAGAGTGTTGTCCTGCCTCTGTTGGAACTGCTGTGTGTTCCCCTCATATCCCCTCCTCGGTTGTCCAAGGAACTACGTACTCTACCGCCAGCGTTGTCAGATGCAAATTTTTGGAGCAATTTTTTCACAAGGACCTTCTGGTATTGCACCATTTTTCTCATCCTCTCCACCACAGGAATGAGAGATGAGAATTTCTCTTTGTAGCGGGGATCGAGAAGGGTGAACAACCAGTAATCGGTGATGGCCAAAATGCGTACAACGCGTGGGTGACGGGGTAGGCAGCATAACATAAAGTCAGCCATGTGTGCCAGAGTCCCAACAGACAAGACTTCGCTGTCCTTATCAGGAGGATGACTCTCAATCTCCTCATCCTCCTCTTCTACCCATCCACGCTGAACAGATGGAATAAAACTTCCATGGGTACTACCCTCTGTAGCGGAGGCAACCGTCTCCTGCTCATCCTCCTCCTCCTCTTCATCATCCAATTCACGCTGAGAAGACGAACTGAGGGTGGTCTGGCTATCACCCTGTGTAATGTCTTCCCCCATTTCCACCTCTTCCACATGCAAAGCGTCCGCCTTAATTGTAAGCAGCGAGCGTTTGAGTAGACACAGAAGTGGGATGGTGATGCTGATAATAGCGTTATCGCCGCTCACCATCTGTGTAGATTCCTTAAAGTTGCGTAAAACCTCACAGAGGTCAGACATCCATGCCCACTCGTCGCTTGTGAAGAGTGGAAGCTGACTGGAAAGGTGATGACCATGTTGTAGCTGGTATTCCACTACTGCCCTCTGCTGCTCACAAAGCCTGGTCAACATGTGGAACGTGGAGTTCCAGCGCGTGCTCACGTCGCACAACAGTCGGTGAGCTGGCAATTGCAAGCGCTACTGCAGCGTTGCCAGGCCGGCAGAAGCTGTCGATGACTTGCGGAAATGGGCACACACGCGGCGCACCTTCACCAGGAGCTCAGGAAAATTGGGGTAGGTCTTGAGAAACCACTGAACCACTAGATTAAACACGTGGGCTAGGCATGGTATGTGTGTGAACTTGCCGAGCTCCAAAGCCGCCACCAAGTTACGGCCATTATCAGACACAACCATGCCTGGTTGTAGGTTGAGTGGCGAGAGCCACAGCTCAGTCTGGTTCCTTATACCCTGCCACAGCTCTGCGGCGATGTGCTGTTTGTCACCTAAGCAGATCAGTTTAAGCACGGCCTGTTGCCGCTTCCCCACTGCAGTGCTACACTGCTTCCAGCTACTGACTGATGGCTGACTGGTGCTGCAAGATGATAATTCAGAGGTAGAAGTGGAGGAGGAGGAGGAGAAGGGGGGTTGCAGTCACTAACGTAGGTGGTGGGGCGGAAACCCTGATGGAAGTAGGGCCTGCAATCCTTGGCATCGGTTGCACCTGTGCCATCCCAGGGTACGACTCGCTCCCGGCCTCCACAATGTTCACCCAATGTGCCGTCAAGGAAATGTTAAGTGGACCTTCCCAATAACTGTGTTGTCAGGGCACGGGTGATGTTACGGGACACATCCTGGGGTAAGGCTGGGAATGCACAGTGTGAAAAATATTGGTGGCTGGGGACAAAGTAACGCGGGACGGCCACCACCATCAGGCTGCGGAAGGCCTCAGTGTCCACAAGTCTAAATGGCAACATTTCCAGGGCCAGCAATTTGGAAAGGTGTGCATTTAGTGCTATGGCCTGTGGGTGGCTGGGTATTTGTGCTTTCGTGCAAAAGCCTGGGGGTATAGACATCTGTACGCTGCGCTGGGATACAGAAGTGGATGTGCTAGCTGATGGTGCTTGCAAAGGTCCAGGTGCAGGGCGGGAGGCATCCGGGCCTGCGTCTTGGACAGAGGATTGGCCAGCACGTAACACAGGGGAAGAGGAGGTAGTGGTGTGACCCGCAGACACAGATTGTGGACCCAGGCGTTCGGCCCACCTATTAGGGTGCTTTGATGCCATGTGGCAGATCATGCTGGTGGTGGTGAGGTTGCTAGTGTTCACGCCCCTGCTCATTTTGGTATAGCACAGGTTGCAAATAACAATTCTTTTATCATCCGCACTTTCCTTAAAAAAAAGCGCCAGACTGCGGAACACCTACCCCTTGGCAAGGGAGATTGCCGCAAGGGGGTGCTCCGGGGAACAGTTGCAGGCCTGTTTGGTGTGGCCCGCCTTCTCCCTTTTGCCACCCTACTGCCTCTTCCAGCCTGTTGCGGTTCTGCGGATCCCTCCCCCTCTGTACTGCTGTCATCGCTCGGCTTGCCACCTTCCCAGGTTGGGTCAGTGACTTTATCGTCCACCACCTCCTCTTCAACTTCCTCACTCTGGTCATCCTCCTGACTTGTCGACCTAACAACAACCTCAGTTATTGACAACTGGGTCTCATCCTCATCATCAACCTCTTGAGACACTAATTGCGGTTGACTTATTGGCAACTCGTAAAATCATCATCCACCTCGTAAAAAACTAATTGCCGTTTCCCACCGTCATCTTCTTGTGACTGTGGATGCTCCAGAGTTTGGGAATCAGGGCACAATATCTCCTTATGTCCCTCTTCAAGCGGTCTTGTTGAGAGGCCTAAATCAAGGAATGGCGATGAAAAGAGCTCCTCGGAATATCCGAGTGTGGGATCACTTGTTTGCCAAGACTCTCCATGGTGGGTGGAAGGAGGATCAGGGTGAGGATTCTGTTGACCAGACTCTTGGCTACTGAGACTGGACTTTGTGGAAGACAGGGTGGTGCTTAACCGACTGGAAGCATTATCTGCTGCAATCCAACCGACCACCTGGTCGCACTGGTCTGACTTCGAGAGCGTTGTCCTGCACCGCCCTGCAAACTGGGACATGAAGCTAGGTATCGTGGATGAGTGTGTTTCTTGTGCTCTGGCAGCAGACACAGTTTCACCGCGCCCAGGGCCACGCCCTCTGCGTGCACCATCAGCAGCACGGCCACTTCCCTGTCCCTTACTGCTCGTCTTCTTCATATTAAATGGTATATATGCTTGCAAGTATGTCACACGTACAGTAGCGCAGGTTTTGTAAGTGTATGCGCAAATAAAGTACACTGGATGTCACAGATATTTTTAGGATGCGCAAACATTATACAGGAGGTATAGCGCAAGTAATGTCGCTGTCACCAGCGGCTAATAAAAAATTACACTGAATTAATGTCACTGATATTTAGGATGCGCAAATATTATACAGGAGATGTAGCGCAGGTAATGTCACAGATATTTAGGCTGCGCAAATGTACAATAAAAGATGTAGCAGAGGTTGTGTCACTATCAGAAGCAATTTACGCAGGGTGCGCTAATAATTATATTGCTGTCAGATACAACTATAGTTCTTAAAAGGACTTTTGTGTCTCTAACAAGTTTTTTCACTAAAATATTCCTCTTCCACTCCCTACACTGTCTGTCCCTTCTTCAGCACAGCTCTCCCTGACTAAGACTGAGCCGAACACGTGTCATCAGGGGCTATATAGAACCCAATGACGGGTTCCTGCCAGCCAATCACTGTAATGCCAGTAACCAACATGGCTACGGAATTACAGTAATGGCGGTACCTCCGCGCACGTTTATTGGTTTTGATGGGGGGGGGGGCACTCTGTGATGTAATCTATGTATCACCTATATACTATATACTGTGATGTAGATTTATAGTCTGGATTAGAGGTCAGTGCTGGGGGGGGCACTCTGTGATGTCATCTATGTATCACCTATATACTGTGAGGTAGATTTATAGTCTGGATTAGAGGTCAGTGGTCAGGGGGGCACTCTGTGATGTCATCTATGTATTACCTATATACTATATACTGTGAGGTAGATTTATAGTCTGGATTACAGATTACAGGTCAGTGATCGGGGGGGGGGGGCACTCTCTGATGTCATCTATATATCACCTATATACTGTATACTGTGAGGTAGATTTATAGTCTGGATTACAGGTCAGTGATCAGGGGGCACTCTCTGATGTCATCTATGTATCACCTATATACTATATACTGTGAGGTAGATTTATAGTCTGGATTACAGGTCAGTGGTCAGGGGGGCACTCTCCGATGTCATCTATGTATCACCTATATACTATATACTGTGAGGTAGATTTATAGTCTGGATTACAGGTCAGTGGTCAGGGGGGCACTCTCCGATGTCATCTATGTATCACCTATATACTATATACTGTGAGGTAGATTTATAGTCTGGATTACAGGTCAGTGGTCAGGGGGGCACTCTCCGATGTCATCTATGTATCACCTATATACTGTGAGGTAGATTTATAGTCTGGATTACAGGTCAGTGGTCAGGGGGCACTCTCTGATGTCATCTATGTATCACCTATATACTACACTGAACAAAAATATAAACGCAACACTTTCAGTTTTGCTCACATTATGCATGAGCTGAACTCAAAGATCTGAAAAATTTTCTACATGCAAAAAAGACCCATTACTCTCAAATTTAGTTCACAAAATTGTCTAAATCTGTGTTAGTGAGCGCTTCTCCTTTGCCGAGATAATCCATCCCACCTCACAGGTCTGGCATATCAAGGAGCTGATTAGACAGCATGAATATCGCACAGGTGTTCCTGCAGTCAGCATGCCAACTGCACGCTCCCTCAAATGTTGCAACATCTGTGGCATTGTGCTGTGTGATCAAACTGCACATTTCAGAGTGGCCTTTTATTGTGGGCAGTCTAAAGCACACCTGTGCAATATTCATGCTGTCTAATCAGCTCCTTGATAGGCCACACCTGTGAGGTGGGATGGATTATCTCGGCAAAGGAGAAGTGCTCACTAACACAGATTTAGAGAGATTTGAACAATATTTGAGAGTAATGGGTCTTTTGTGTCTGTAGAAAATGTTTCAGATCTTTGAGTTCAGCTCATGCAAAATGGGAGCAAAACCGAAAGTGCTGCGTTTATATTTTTGTTCAGTGTATATACTGTGAGGTAGATTTATAGTCTGGATTAGAGGTCAGTGAACAGGGGGGCACTCTCTGATGTCATCTATATATCACCTATATACTGTATACTGTGAGGTAGATTTATATTCTGGATTAGAGGTCAATGATCGGGGGGGGGGGCACTCTCTGATGTCATCTATGTATCACCTATATACTATATACTGTGATGTAGATTTATAGTCTGGATTAGAGGTCAGTGGTCAGGGGGCACTCTCTGATGTCATCTATGTATTACCTATATACTATATACTGTGAGGTAGATTTATAGTATGGATTAGAGGTCAGTGATCAGGGAACTCTCCGATGTCGTCTATATATCACCTATATACTGTGAGGTAGATTTATAGTCTGGATTAGAGGTCAGTGATCGGGGGGGGGGGGCACTCTCTGATGTCATCTATATATCACCTATATACTGTGAGGTAGATTTATAGTCTGGATTAGAGGTCAGTGGTCAGGGGGGCACTCTCTGATGTCATCTATATATCACCTATATACTGTGAGGTAGATTTATAGTCTGGATTAGAGGTCAGTGATCGGGGAACTCTCCGATGTCGTCTATATATCACCTATATACTACACTGCCCGTCAAAAAAAAAAGTCGCCACACAAAAATATTTCATTGGACCGCCTTTAGCTTTGATTACGGCACGCATTCGCTGTGGCATTGTTTCGATAAGCTTCTGCAATGTCACAAGATTCATTTCCATCCAGTGTTGCATTAATTTTTCACCAAGATCTTGCATTGATGATGGTAGAGTCTGACCGCTGCGCAAAGCCTTCTTCAGCACATCCCAAAGATTCTCAATGGGGTTAAGGTCTGGACTCTGTGGTGGCCAATCCATGTGTGACAATGATGTCTCATGCTCCCTGAACCGCTCTTTCACAATTTGAGCCCAAAGAATCCTGGCACTGTCATCTTGGAATATTTGCCCGTGCCATCAGAGAAGAAAAAATCCATTGATGGAATAACCTGGTCATTCAGTATGTTCAGGTAGTCGGCTGACCTCATTCTTGGAGCACATACTGTTTCTGAACCTAGACCTGACCAACTGCAGCAACCCCAGATCATAGCCCTGCCCCCACAGGCTTGTAGAGTAGGCACTAGGTATGATGGGTGCATCACTTCATCTGCCTCTCTTCTTACCCTGATGTGTCCATCACTCTGGAACAGGGTAAATCTGGACTCATCAGACCACATCACCTTCTTCCATTGCTCCAGAGTCCAATCTTTATGCTCCCGAGCAAATTGAAGCCTTTTTTTCTGGTTTTCCTCACTGATTAGTGGTTTTCTTACGGCTACACAGCTGTTCAGTCCCAATCCCTTCCCTACGCATTGTGTGTGTGGAAATGCTCTTACTTTCACTATTAAACATAGCCCTGAGTTCTACTGATGTTTTTCTTCGATTTGATTTCACCACGATCATTCAGGATATTTTTTTCTTCCTCGAATACGATGGGTCCCCACTATCCTTCCAGTTTTTAATAATGCGTTGGACAGTTCTTAACCCAATTTTAGTAGTTTCTGCAATCTCCTTAGATGTTTTCTCTGCTTGATGCATGCCAATGATTTGACCCTTCTCAAACAGACTAACATCTTTTCCACGACCACGAGATGTGTCTTTCGACATGGTTGTTTAAGAAATGAGAAGCAGCTCATTGCACCAGTCGGGGTTAAATAACTTGCTGCAGCTGAAAGATAATCGCCCATGCAGTAATTATCCAATAGGAGGCTCAGAACTATCTGCTTAGTTAGATCCAGGTGGTGACTTTTCTTTTGGACAGGCAGTGTATGTACTGTGAGGTAGATTTATATTCTGGATTAGAGGTCAGTGATCAGGGGGGCACTCTCTGATGTCATCTGCAGTTGCAAGAAAAAGTATGTGAACCCTTTGGAATAATATGGATTTCTGCACAAATTGGTCATAAAATGTGATCTGATCTTCATCTAAGTCACAACAATAGACAATCACAGTCGGCTTAAACTAATAACACACAAAGAATTAAACGTTACCATGTTTTTATTGAACACACCATGTAAACATTCACAGTGCAGGTGGAAAAAGTATGTGAACCCTTGGATTTAATAATTGGTTGAGCCTCCTTTGGCAGCAATAGCTTCAACCAAACGTTTCCTGTAGTTGCAGATCAGACGTGCACAACGGTCAGGAGTAATTCTTGACCATTCCTCTTTACAGAACTCTTTCAGTTCAGCAATATTCTCGGGATGTCTGGTGTGAATTGCTTTCTTGAGGTCATGCCACAGCATCTCCATCGGGTTGAGGTCAGGACTCTGACTGGGCCACTCCAGAAGGCGGATTTTCTTCTGTTTAAGCCATTCTGTTGTTGATTTACTTCTATGCTTTGGGTCGTTGTCCTGTTGCAACACCCATCTTCTGTTGAGCTTCAGCTGGTGGACAGATGGCCTTAAGTTCTCCTGCAAAATGTCTTGATAAACTTGAGAATACATTTTTCCTTCGATGATAGCAATCCGTCCAGGCCCTGACGCAGCAAAGCAGCCCCAAACCATGATGCCCCCACCACCATACTTCACAGTTGGGATGAGGCTTTGAGGTTGGTGTGCTGTGCCTCTTTTTCTCCACACATAGTGTTGTGTGTTTCTTCCAAACAACTCAACTTTGGTTTCATCTGTCCACAGAATATTTTGCCAGTACTGCTGTGGAACATCCCGGTGCTCTTGTTCAAACTGTAAACGTGCAGCAATGTTTTTTTTGGACAGCAGTGGCTTCCTCTGTGGTATCCTCCCATGAAATCCATTCTTGTTTAGTGTTTTACGTATTGTAGATTCGCTAACAGGGATGTCCGCATATGCCAGAGACTTCTGTAAGTCTTTAGCTGACACTCTAGGATTCTTCTTCACCTCATTGAGCAGTCTGCGCTGTGCTCTTGCAGTCATCTTTACAGGACGGCCACTCCTAGGGAGAGTAGCAGCAGTGCTGAACTTTCTCCATTTATAGACAGTTTGTCTTACCGTGGACTGATGAACAGCAAGGCTTTTGGAGATACTTTTATAATCCTTTCCAGCTTTATGCAAGTCAACAATTCTTAATCGTAGGTCTTCTGAGAGCTATTTTGTGCATCATTCACATCAGGCAATGCTTCTTGTGAAGAGCAAACCCAGAACTGGTGTGTGTTTTTTATAGGGCAGGGCAGCTGTAACCAACACCTCCAATCTCATCTCATTGATTGGACTCCAGTTGGCTGACACCTCACTCCAATTAGCTCTTGGAGATGTCATTAGTCTAGGGGTTCACATACTTTTTCCACCTGCACTGTGAATGTTTACCTGGTGTGTTCAATAAAAACATGGTAACATTTAACTCTTTGTGTGTTATTAGTTTAAGCAGACTGTGATTGTCTATTTTTGTGACTTAGATGAAGATCAGATCACATTTTATGACCAATTTGTGCAGAAATCCATATAATTCCAAAGGGTTCACATACTTTTTCTTGCAACTGTATGTATTATCTGTACACTATATACTGTGAGGTAGATGTATAGTCTGAATGAGTTCATACCTATGGCTGATGATCTATACAGGTGAAATAAATACAGATGAGGCAATGAGTAGATATCTCCTGGTGATGCGTACATATCTTTATGTGATGAGTACATATCGTCATCTGATAAGTACATATCTTCAGGTGACGAGTACATATCTCCTGGTGATGAGTACATATCTCCTGGTGATGAGTACATATCTCCTGGTGATGAGTACATATATTCAGGTGATGAGTACATATCTCCAGGTGATGAGTACATATCTTCAGGTGATGAGTACGTATCTCCTGGTGATGAGTATGTATCTCCTAGTGATGAGTACATATCTCCTGGTGATGAGTACATATCTCCAGGTAATGAGTACATATCTTCAGGTGATGAGTACATATCTTCAGGTGATGAGTACATATCTCCAGGTGATGAGTACATATCTCCAGGTAATGAGTACATATCTCCAGGTAATGAGTACATATCTCCTGGTGATGAGTACATATCTCCAGGTAATGAGTACATATCTTCAGGTGATGAGTACATATCTTCAGGTGATGAGTACATATCTCCAGGTGATGAGTACATATCTCCAGGTAATGAGTACATATCTCCAGGTAATGAGTACATATCTCCTGGTGATGAGTACATATTTTCAGGTGATGAGTACATATCTCCTGGTGATGAGTACATATCTCCTGGTGATGAGTACATATATTCAGGTGATGAGTACATATCTCCAGGTGATGAGTACATATTTTCAGGTGATGAGTACATATCTTCAGGTGATGAGTACATATCTTCAGGTGATGAGTACGTATCTCCTGGTGATGAGTACGTATCTCCTGGTGATGAGTACATATCTCCTGGTGATGAGTACATATCTTCAGGTGATGAGTACATATCTCCAGGTGATGAGTACATATCTCCAGGTGATGAGTACATATCTTCAGGTAATGAGTACATATCTCCAGGTGATGAGTACATATCTTCAGGTGATGAGTACATATCTTCAGGTGATGAGTACATATCTCCAAGTGATGAGTACATATCTTCAGGTGATGAGTACATATCTTCAGGTGATGAGTACATATCTCCAGGTGATGAGTACATATCTTCAGGTGATGAGTACATATCTTCAGGTGATGAGTACATATCTCCAGGTGATGAGTACATATCTTCAGGTGATGAGTACATATCTCCAGGTGATGAGTACATATCTTCAGGTGATGAGTACATATGGATGGCTGATACCTATTGATGTTTGATTAGTGAATATCATTGATAATGAATAAGTGTCAGTCATCCTTTAGCAGCATGGATCTGATCCATGGTATCTGAGTAAGGCCTCATGCACACAACCTTTTTTTTTTTTTGCGGTACGCAAAAACGGGTTCCGTTTTTCCGTGATCCGTGACCGTTTTTTTTCGTCCGTGGGTCTTCCTTGATTTTTGGAGGATCCACGGACATAAAAAAAAGTCGTTTTGGTGTCCGCCTGGCCTGCGGAGCCAAACGGATCCGTCCTGACTTACAATGCAAGTCAATGTGGATGGATCCGTTTGACGATGACACAATATGGTGCAATTGCAAACGGATCCGTCCCCCATTGACTTTCAATGTAAAGTCAGGAGTTAATATACCATAGGATCGTAGTTTTCTCCAATCCGATGGTATATTTTAACTTGAAGCCTCCCCATCACTATGGGAACGCCTCTATGTTAGAATATACCATCGGATTTGAGTTAGATCGTGAAACTCAGATCCGACAGTATATTCTAACACAGAGGCGTTCCCATGGTGATGGGGACGCTTCAAGTTAGAATATACTGAGAACTGTGTACATGACTGCCCCCTGCTGCCTGGCAGCACCCGATCTCTTACAGGGGGCTGTGATCCGCACAATTAACCCCTCAGGTGCTGCACCTGAAGGGGTTAATTGTGCATATCATAGCCCCCTATAAGAGATCAGGGGCTGCCAGGCAGCAGGGGGCAGACCCCCCTCCCTCCCCAGTTTTAATTTCATTGGTGGCCAGTGCGGCCCCCCCACCCCCCTCCCTCCCTCTATTGTATTATTTTCATTGGTGGCACAGTGTGCGGCCCCCCCGCCCCCCTCCCTCCCTCTATTGTGTTATTTTCATTGGTGGCACAGTGTGCGGCCCCCCCGCCCCCCTCCCTCCCTCTATTGTATTATTTTCATTGGTGGCACAGTGTGCGGCCCCCCCCCTCCATCCCTCTATTGTATTATCATTGGTGGCCAGTGTGCGCCCCCCCCGGCCCCCCCTCTATTGTATTAATATCATTGGTGGCCAGTGTGCGGCCTCCCCTCTCCCCCTTCCCCCCACGATCATTGGTGGCAGCGGAGAGTTCCGATCGGAGTCCCAGTTTAATCGCTGGGGCTCTGATCGGTAACCATGGCAACCAGGACGCTACTACAGACCTGGTTGCCATGGTTACTTAGCAATATTAGAAGCATCATACTTACCTGCTGCGCTGTCTGTGACCGGCCGGGAGCTCCTCCTACTGGTAAGTGACAGGTCTGTGCGGCGCATTGCTTAATGATCTGTCACTTACCAGTAGGAGGAGCTCCCGGCCGGTCACAGACAGCGCAGCAGGTAAGTATGATGCTTCTAATATTGCTAAGTAACCATGGCAACCAGGTCTGCAGTAGCGTCCTGGTTGCCATGGTTACCGATCGGAGCCCCAGCGATTAAACTGGGACTCTGATCGGAACTCTCCGCTGCCACCAATGATCGGGGGGGGGGGAAGAGGCCGCACACTGGCCACCAATGATAATACAATAGAGGGAGGGAGGGGGGGGGGGGCGCACACTGTGCCACCAATGAAAATAATACAATATAAGAGGGGCGGGGGGGCCGCACACTGTGCCACCAATGAAAATAATACAATGGAGGGAGGGGGGGGGGCGGGGGGGGACCGCACTGGCCACCAATGAAATTAAAACTGGGGAGGGAGGGGGGTCTGCCCCCTGCTGCCTGGCAGCCCCTGATCTCTTAAAGGGGGCTATGATATGCACAATTAACCCCTTCAGGTGCAGCACCTGAGGGGTTAATTGTGCGGATCAAAGCCCCCTGTAAGAGATCAGGGGCTGCCAGGCAGCAGGGGGCAGTCATGTACACAGTTCTCAGTATATTCTAACTAGAAGCGTCCCCATCACTATGTGAAAACTCAGCTCTGAAAAAGCTTTCATACGGACGGATCTTCGGATCCGTCTGTATGGAAGTAACCTACGACCACGGATCACGGACACGGATGCCAATCTTGTGTGCATCCGTGTTCTTTCACGGACCCATTGACTTGAATGGGTCCGTGAACCGTTGTCCGTCCGAAAAATAGGACAGGTCATATTTTTTTGACGGACAGGAAACACGGATCACGGATGCGGCTGCAAAACGGTGCATTTTCCTATTTTTCCACGGACCCATTGAAAGTCCGCGAAAAAAAAAGCGGAAAACGGCACAACGCCCACGGATGCACACAACGGTCGTGTGCATGAGGCCTAACATTACTGTACTTAGTGTCAATGACTCTAATCTGAATGTTAGAATGATTTTCTCAGCGTGGATTGCTGATGGTCTGGATGTAGTGCTGTGGAGGTTGCTGGTGAGGGCACTTTAAGGCCTTATTCACATGGCCGTTGTTTGGGTCCGCAAAAATGCAGTCAACTTCAATGTGGCCACAAAAGATACGGACAGCACTCGGTGTCCACATCCATTGCTCTGTTCTGTTGCCCAGCAAAAAAATAGAACCTGTCCTAACACCCTCTGTATACTGTTACTACACCAGTGGATATACAGTAAGTGTGCCCTGACACCCTGTGTATACTGTTACTACACCAGAGGATATAAGTATGCCCTGTCACCCTGTGTACATTGTTACTAGACCAGTGGATATAAGTGTGCCCTGTCACCCTCTGTATACTGTTACTACAGCAGTGGATATAAGTGTGCCCTGACACCCTCTGTATACTGTTACTACACCAGTAGATATACAGTAAGTGTGCCCTGACACCCTCTGTATAGTGTTACTACACCCGTGGATATAAGTGTGCCCTGTCACCATCTGTATAGTGTTACTACACCCGTGGATATAAGTGTGCCCTGTCACCCTCTGTATAGTGTTACTACACCCGTGGATATAAGTGTGCCCTGTCACCATCTATATACTGTTACTACACCAGTGGATATAAGTGTGCCCTGACACCCTCTGTATAGTGTTACTACACCCGTGGATATAAGTGTGCCCTGTCACCCTCTGTATAGTGTTACTACACCCGTGGATATAAGTGTGCCCTGTCACCATCTATATACTGTTACTACACCAGTGGATATAAGTGTGCCCTGTCACCCTGTGTATACTGTTACTACAGCAGTAGATATAGAGTAAGTGTGCCCTGTCACCCTCTGTATACTGTTACTACACCAGTGGATATACAGTAAGTGTGCCCTGTCACTCTCTGTATAGTTTTGCTACACCAGTGGATATAAGTGTGCCCTGTGACCTTCTATATATTGTTACTACACCAGTAGATATACAGTAAGTGTGCCCTGTCACCCTCTGTATACTGTTACTACACCGGTGGATATAAGTGTGCTCAGTCACCATCTGTATAGTGTTACTACACCAGTGGATATAAGTGTGCCCTGTCACCCTGTGTATACTGTTACTACACCAGTGGATATACAGTAAGTGTGCCCTGTCACCCTGTGTATACTGTTACTACACCAGAGGATATAAGTGTGCCCTGACACCCTCTGTATACTGTTACTACACCAGTAGATATACAGTAAGTGTGCCCTGACACCCTCTGTATACTGTTACTACACCAGTGGATATAAGTGTGCCCTGTCACCCTGTGTATACTGTTACTACACCAGAGGATATAAGTGTGCCCTGTCACCCTCTGTATACTGTTACTACACCCGTGGATATAAGTGTGCCCTGACACCCTCTGTATACTGTTACTACACCAGTGGATATACAGTAAGTGTGCCCTGTCACCCTGTGTATACTGTTACTACACCAGTGGATATAAGTGTGCCCTGTCACCCTGTGTACACTGTTACTACACCAGTGGATATAAGTGTGCCCTGTCACCCTGTTTATACTGTTACTACACCAGTGGATATAAGTGTGCCCTGTCACCCTGTGTACACTGTTACTACACCAGTGGATATAAGTGTGCCCTGTCACCCTGTGTACACTGTTACTACACCAGTGGATATAAGTGTGCCCTGTGACCTTCTATATATTGTTACTACACCAGTAGATATACAGTAAGTGTGCCCTGTCACCCTGTGTATACTGTTACTACACCAGTGGATATAAGTGTGCCCTGTCACCCTGTGTACACTGTTACTACACCAGTGGATATAAGTGTGCCCTGTCACCCTGTGTATACTGTTACTACACCAGTGGATATAAGTGTGCCCTGTCACACTCTGTATACTGTTACTACACCAGAGGATATAAGTGTGCCCTGTCACCCTGTGTATACTGTTACTACACCAGTGGATATAAGTGTGCCCTGTGACCTTCTATATATTGTTACTACACCAGTAGATATACAGTAAGTGTGCCCTGTCACCCTCTGTATACTGTTACTACACCGGTGGATATAAGTGTGCTCAGTCACCATCTGTATAGTGTTACTATACCAGTGGATATAAGTGTGCCCTGTCACCCTGTGTATACTGTTACTACACCAGAGGATATAAGTGTGCCCTGTTACCCTGTGTATACTGTTACTACACCAGTGGATATAAGTGTGCCATGTCACCCTGTGTATACTGTTACTACACCAGAGGATATAAGTGTGTCCTGTCACCCTCTGTATACTGTTACTATAGCAGTGGATATAAGTGTGCCATGTCACCCTGTGTACACTGTTACTACACCAGTGGATATACAGTAAGTGTGCCCTGTCACCCTGTGTATACTGTTACTACACCAGTGGATATAAGTGTGCCCTCTCACCCTCTGTATACTGTTACTACAGCAGTGGATATAAGTGTGCCCTGTCACCATCTGTATAGTGTTACTACACCAGTGGATATAAGTGTGCCCTGTCACCCTCTGTATACTGTTACTACACCAGTGGATATAAGTGTGCCCTGTCACCATCTGTATAGTGTTACTACACCAGTGGATATAAGTGTGCCCTCTCACCCTCTGTATACTGTTACTACACCAGTGGATATCAGTGTGCCCTGTCACCCTCTGTATACTGTTACTACACCAGAGGATATAAGTGTGCCCTGTCACCCTGTGTACACTGTTACTACACCAGTGGATATAAGTGTGCCCTGTCACCCTCTGTATACTGTTACTACACCAGTGGATATAAGCGTACTCTGTCACCCTGTGTACACTGTTACTACAGCAGTGGATATAAGTGTGCCCTGTCACACTCTGTATACTGTTACTACACCAGAGGATATAAGTGTGCCCTGTCACCCTGTGTACACTGTTACTACACCAGTGGATATAAGTGTGCCCTGTCACCCTGTGTACACTGTTACTACACCAGAGGATATAAGTGTGCCCAGTCACCCTGTGTACACTGTTACTACACCAGTGGATATAAGTGTGCCCTGTCACCCTGTGTATACTGTTACTACACCAGTGGATATAAGTGTGCCCTGTCACCCTGTGTATACTGTTACTACACCAGTGGATATAAGTGTGCCCTGTCACCCTGTGTATACTGTTACTACACCAGTGGATATAAGTGTGCCCTGTCACCCTGTGTATACTGTTACTACACCAGTGGATATAAGTGTGCCCTGTCACTCTATGTATACTGTTACTACACCAGTGGATATAAGTGTGCCCTGTCACCCTGTGTACACTGTTACTACACCAGTGGATATAAGTGTGCCCTGTCACCCTGTGTACACTGTTACTACACCAGTGGATATAAGTGTGCCCTGTCACCCTGTGTACACTGTTACTACACCAGTGGATATAAGTGTGCCATGTCACCCTGTGTACACTGTTACTACACCAGTGGATATAAGTGTGTCCTGTCACACTCTGTATACTGTTACTACACCAGTGGATATAAGTGTGCCCTGACACCCTCTGTATACTGTTACTACACCAGTGGATATAAGTGTGTCCTGTCACCCTGTGTATACTGTTACTACACCAGTGGATATCAGTGTGCCCTGTCACCCTGTGTACACTGTTACTACACCAGTGGATATAAGTGTGCCCTGTCACCCTGTGTATACTGTTACTACACCAGTGGATATAAGTGTGCCCTGTCACCCTGTGTATACTGTTACTACAGCAGTGGATATAAGTGTGCCCTGTCACCCTGTGTACACTGTTACTACACCAGTGGATATAAGTGTGCCCTGTCACCCTGTGTATACTGTTACTACACCAGTGGATATCAGTGTGCCCTGTCACCCTGTGTACACTGTTACTACACCAGTGGATATAAGTGTGCCCTGTCACCCTGTGTATACTGTTACTACACCAGTGGATATCAGTGTGCCCTGTCACCCTGTGTATACTGTTACTACACCAGTGGATATCAGTGTGCCCTGTCACCCTGTGTACACTGTTACTACACCAGAGGATATAAGTGTGCTCTGTCACCCTGTGTACACTGTTACTACACCAGTGGATATAAGTGTGCCATGTCACACTCTGTATACTGTTACTACACCAGTGGATATAAGTGTGCCCTGTCACTCTATGTATACTGTTACTACACCAGTGGATATAAGTGTACCCTGTCACCCTGTGTATACTGTTACTACACCAGTGGATATAAGTGTGCCCTGTCACCCTGTGTACACTGTTACTACACCAGTGGATATAAGTGTGCCCTGTCACCCTGTGTACACTGTTACTACACCAGTGGATATAAGTGTGCTCTGTCACCCTGTGTACATTGTTACTACACCAGAGGATATAAGTGTGCCCTGTCACCCTGTGTATACTGTTACTACACCAGTGGATATAAGTGTGCCCTGTCACCCTGTGTACACTGTTACTACACCAGTGGATATAAGTGTGCCCTGTCACCCTGTGTATACTGTTACTACAACAGTGGATATAAGTGTGCCCTGTCACCCTCTGTATACTGTTACTACACCAGTGGATATAAGCGTACTCTGTCACCCTGTGTACACTGTTACTACACCAGAGGATATAAGTATGCCCTGTCACCCTGTGTACACTGTTACTACACCAGAGGATATAAGTATGCCCTGTCACCCTGTGTACACTGTTACTACACCAGTGGATATAAGTGTGCCCTGTCACCCTGTGTACACTGTTACTACACCAGTGGATATAAGTGTGCCCTGTCACCCTGTGTACACTGTTACTACACCAGTGGATATAAGTGTGCTCTGTCACCCTGTGTACATTGTTACTACACCAGAGGATATAAGTGTGCCCTGTCACCCTGTGTATACTGTTACTACACCAGTGGATATAAGTGTGCCCTGTCACCCTGTGTACACTGTTACTACAGCAGTGGATATAAGTGTGCCCTGTCACCCTGTGTATACTGTTACTACACCAGAGGATATAAGTGTGCCCTGTCACCCTCTGTATACTGTTACTACACCCGTGGATATAAGTGTGCCCTGACACCCTCTGTATACTGTTACTACACCCGTGGATATAAGTGTGCCCTGACACCCTCTGTATACTGTTACTACACCAGTGGATATACAGTAAGTGTGCCCTGTCACCCTGTGTATACTGTTACTACACCAGTGGATATAAGTGTGCCCTGTCACCCTGTGTACACTGTTACTACACCAGTGGATATAAGTGTGCCTTGTCACCCTCTGTATACTGTTACTACACCAGTGGATATAAGCGTGCCCTGTCACCCTCTGTATACTGTTACTACACCAGAGGATATAAGTGTGCCCTGTCACCCTGTGTACACTGTTACTACACCAGTGGATATAAGTGTGCCCTGTCACTCTATGTATAGTGTTACTACTAGAGATGAGAAAATGTCATATTTTGAAATCCGTTCACGCTTCGTTTGGTGGTAAAAGCAGAATTGAGTTCTGGAATCCGTTACCACGGACCATAGCGCAGTTCTATGACGGAATGCATAACGTAATGTCTTTAGAGGCATGCCGTTATTTATTCTATCATAATAGACGTCTATGGGCTGCATAACGGCTCTGTCCTGTTCCCGTTATGCAGGGGGGTCCTCTCCTGCCTCTAAAGACATTCCGATATACGTTCCGTCATAGAACTGCGCTATGGTCCGCGGTAACGGAATCCATAACAATTCTACTTTTACAATCAAACGAAGCGTGAACGAATTTCATAACATGAAATTCGCTCATCTCTAGTTACTACACCAGTGGGTACTGCAGTGACATACAGTATGATGGACATATATGGGTCAATTAAAATACACAGTAATGAACATTTGCATGTAATATGCATTAAAAAAGTTACTCTTGTCATTTTCACACTGCATGTGATATATACACTGTACATGAGCTACTTATACTTGTCATATGCACACTGAATATTCATCTTTACACACATCAAGTATCATAGATTTATGTCATATACAATGTAATTTCTCCAGAATGTACAGATTATAATTACCTGTCACCCAGCCAGATACAATGTATTAATTACATGTACAATGTCCTCACAGGTCCAGAGACATTGTAACAATTCTAGGAATGATGTCACCTGCCCGATAGAATAAAACAATGATACCCTACCATCACCAGTGACAATCATATATACAATGTCACCAGCCCATATACAATCATATATACAATGTCACCAGTCCAGATACAATCATATATACAATGTCACCAGCCCATATACAGTCATATATACAATGTCACCAGTCCATATACAATCATATATACAATGTCACCAGCCCATATATACAACCATATATACAATGTCACCAGTCCATATACAATCATATATACAATGTCACCAGTCCATATACAATCATATATACAATGTCACCAGTCCAGATACAATCATATATACAATGTCACCAGCCCATATACAATCATATATACAATGTCACCAGTCCAGATACAATCATATATACAATGTCACCAGCCCATATACAGTCATATATACAATGTCACCAGTCCATATACAATCATATATACAATGTCACCAGCCCATATATACAACCATATATACAATGTCACCAGTCCATATACAATCATATATACAATGTCACCAGTCCATATACAATCATATATACAATGTCACCAGCCCATATACAATCATATATACAATGTCACCAGCCCATATACAATCATATATACAATGTCATCAGCCCATATACAATCATATATATAATGTCACCAGCCCATATACAATCATATTACAATGTCACCAGCCCATATACAATCATATATATAATGTCACCAGCCCATATACAATCATATATATAATGTCACCAGCCCATATACAATCATATATACAATGTCACCAGCCCATATACAATCATATATACAATGTCACCAGCCCATATACAATCATATATACAATGTCACCAGTCCATATACAATCATATATACAATGTCACCAGCCCATATACAATCATATATACAATGTCACCAGCCCATATACAATCATATATACAATGTCACCAGCCCATATACAACCATATATACAATGTCACCAGTCCATATACAATCATATATACAATGTCACCAGTCCATATACAATCATATATACAATGTCACCAGCCCATATACAACCATATATACAATGTCACCAGTCCATATACAATCATATATACAATGTCACCAGTGCATATACAATCATATATACAATGTCACCAGCCCATATACAATCATATATACAATGTCACCAGCCCATATACAATCATATATACAATGTCACCAGCCCATATAAAATCATATATACAATGTCACCAGCCCATATACAACCATATATACAATGTCACCAGTCCATATACAACCATATATACAATGTCACCAGTGCATATACAATCATATATACAATGTCACCAGTCCATATACAACCATATATAAATGTCACCAGCCCATATACAACCATATATACAATGTCACCAGCCCATATACAACCATATATAAATGTCACCAGCCCATATACAACCATATATACAATGTCACCAGCCCATATACAACCATATATACAATGTCACCAGTCCAGATACAATCATATATACAATGTCACCAGCCCATATACAATCATATATACAATGTCACCAGCCCATATACAATCATATATACAATGTCACCAGTCCATATACAATCATATATACAATGTCACCAGCCCATATACAACCATATATACAATGTCACCAGTCCATATACAATCATATATACAATGTCACCAGCCCATATACAATCATATATACAATGTCACCAGTCCATATACAATCATATATACAATGTCACCAGCCCATATACAACCATATATACAATGTCACCAGCCCATATACAACCATATATAAAATGTCACCAGTCCATACACAACCATATATAAATGTCACCAGCCCATATACAATCATATATACAATGTCATCAGTCTGGATACAACCATATATACAATGTCACCAGTCCATATACAATCATATATACAATGTCACCAGCCCATATACAATCATATATACAATGTCACCAGTCCATATACAACCATATATAAATGTCACCAGCCCATATACAATCATATATAAATGTCACCAGCCCATAAACAATCATATATACAATGTCACCAGCCCATATACAACCATATATACAATGTCACCAGCCCATATACAATCATATATACAATGTCACCAGTCCATATACAACCATATATACAATGTCACCAGTCCATATACAATCATATATACAATGTCACCAGCCCATATATACAACCATATATACAATGTCACCAGTCCATATACAATCATATATACAATGTCACCAGCCCATATACAATCATATATACAATGTCACCAGTCCAGATACAATCATATATACAATGTCACCAGCCCATATACAGTCATATATACAATGTCACCAGTCCATATACAATCATATATACAATGTCACCAGCCCATATATACAACCATATATACAATGTCACCAGTCCATATACAATCATATATACAATGTCACCAGTCCATATACAATCATATATACAATGTCACCAGTCCAGATACAATCATATATACAATGTCACCAGCCCATATACAATCATATATACAATGTCACCAGTCCAGATACAATCATATATACAATGTCACCAGCCCATATACAGTCATATATACAATGTCACCAGTCCATATACAATCATATATACAATGTCACCAGCCCATATATACAACCATATATACAATGTCACCAGTCCATATACAATCATATATACAATGTCACCAGTCCATATACAATCATATATACAATGTCACCAGCCCATATACAATCATATATACAATGTCACCAGCCCATATACAATCATATATACAATGTCATCAGCCCATATACAATCATATATATAATGTCACCAGCCCATATACAATCATATTACAATGTCACCAGCCCATATACAATCATATATATAATGTCACCAGCCCATATACAATCATATATATAATGTCACCAGCCCATATACAATCATATATACAATGTCACCAGCCCATATACAATCATATATACAATGT
The DNA here is from genome assembly GCF_905171765.1 of Bufo bufo. Lineage (NCBI taxonomy): Eukaryota > Metazoa > Chordata > Amphibia > Anura > Bufonidae > Bufo > Bufo bufo. The sequence continues at coordinate 825,428,650 of NC_053390.1, read as the reverse complement.
CACCAGCCCATATACAATCATATATACAATGTCACCAGTCCATATACAATCATATATACAATGTCACCAGTGCATATACAATCATATATACAATGTCACCAGCCCATATACAACCATATATACAATGTCACCAGCCCATATACAATCATATATACAATGTCACCAGCCCATATACAACCATATATACAATGTCACCAGTCCATATACAATCATATATACAATGTCACCAGTCCATATACAATCATATATACAATGTCACCAGCCCATATACAACCATATATACAATGTCACCAGTCCATATACAATCATATATACAATGTCACCAGTGCATATACAATCATATATACAATGTCACCAGCCCATATACAATCATATATACAATGTCACCAGCCCATATACAATCATATATACAATGTCACCAGCCCATATAAAATCATATATACAATGTCACCAGCCCATATACAACCATGTATACAATGTCACCAGTCCATATACAACCATATATACAATGTCACCAGTGCATATACAATCATATATACAATGTCACCAGTCCATATACAACCATATATAAATGTCACCAGCCCATATACAACCATATATACAATGTCACCAGCCCATATACAACCATATATAAATGTCACCAGCCCATATACAACCATATATACAATGTCACCAGCCCATATACAACCATATATACAATGTCACCAGTCCAGATACAATCATATATACAATGTCACCAGCCCATATACAATCATATATACAATGTCACCAGCCCATATACAATCATATATACAATGTCACCAGTCCATATACAATCATATATACAATGTCACCAGCCCATATACAACCATATATACAATGTCACCAGTCCATATACAATCATATATACAATGTCACCAGCCCATATACAATCATATATACAATGTCACCAGTCCATATACAATCATATATACAATGTCACCAGCCCATATACAACCATATATACAATGTCACCAGCCCATATACAACCATATATAAAATGTCACCAGTCCATACACAACCATATATAAATGTCACCAGCCCATATACAATCATATATACAATGTCATCAGTCTGGATACAACCATATATACAATGTCACCAGTCCATATACAATCATATATACAATGTCACCAGCCCATATACAATCATATATACAATGTCACCAGTCCATATACAACCATATATAAATGTCACCAGCCCATATACAATCATATATAAATGTCACCAGCCCATAAACAATCATATATACAATGTCACCAGCCCATATACAACCATATATACAATGTCACCAGCCCATATACAATCATATACAATGTCACCAGTCCATATACAACCATATATACAATGTCACCAGTCCATATACAATCATATATACAATGTCACCAGCCCATATATACAACCATATATACAATGTCACCAGTCCATATACAATCATATATACAATGTCACCAGTCCATATACAATCATATATACAATGTCACCAGCCCATATACAATCATATACTGTATACAATGTCACCAGTCCATACACAACCATATATAAATGTCACCAGCCCATATACAATCATATATACAATGTCACCAGTCCATATACAATCATATATATAATGTCACCAGTGCAGATACAACCATATATACAATGTCACCAGTGTGGATACAATCATATATACAATGTCATCAGTCTGGATATAACCATATATACAATGTCACCAGTCTGGATATAACCATATATACAATGTCACCAGTCTGGATATAACCATATATACAATGTCACCAGTCCATATACAATCATATATACAATGTCACCAGCCCATATACAATCATATATACAATGTCACCAGCCCATATACAATCATATATACAATGTCAATATACAATGGTGCATTTATGTGTGTTGCATGGTGTACTGTATGTATATGTAAACGTGTTGTGACGCTGCGTGTCCGCCGTTGAGTAAGGAACCTGTTGTTAAAAATTTTAATCCCAGCCCCGGTCAGAGCCTTTCTAATAATTGTCTCCCGACCTCGCATACAGACAGGGGGAGATGTAAGGCCAGCACTCACATGGTTAATGCCAGTGAGGAGCTTAATTAGGGAGATGATGGGGATTGCAGTGCTGTACATGACCTGCCTGTCACAAGCTCCAGCAACTGCTAATTATTCTGTAATATCTTGTAATAACCGCTAATTATTCAGATTACACTGTAATAACCTCTGCCCGGGAGAAGAGACAATCCTGGAGAGTCCTCAGAGCTGATACTCTAAAGACACTGCTGCTGGCAGCACAAAGACAGCACTGCAACATGGGACTGTGTGTGCACCACTATACTGCACTATGGACACCGTGTATAGGTCACCAGTGTGCACCACTATACTGCACTATGGACACAGTGTATAGGTCACCAGTGTGCACTACTATACTGCACTATGGACACAGTGTATAGGTCACCAGTGTGCACCACTATACTGCACTATGGACACAGTGTATAGGTCACCAGTGTGCACCACTATACTGCACTATGGACACAGTGTATAGGTCACCAGTGTGCACCACTATACTGCACTATGGACACAGTGTATAGGTCACCAGTGTGCACCACTATACTGCACTATGGACACAGTGTATAGGTCACCAGTGTGCACCACTATACTGCACTATGGACACAGTGTATAGGTCACCAGTGTGCACCACTATACTGCACTATGGACACAGTGTATAGGTCACCAGTGTGCACCACTATACTGCACTATGGACACCGTGTATAGGTCACCAGTGTGCACTACTATACTGCACTATGGACACAGTGTATAGGTCACCAGTGTGCACCACTATACTGCACAATGGACACAGTGTATAGGTCACCAGTGTGCACCACTATACTGCACTATGGACACAGGGTATAGGTCACCAGTGTGCACTACTATACTGCACTATGGACACCGTGTATAGGTCACCAGTGTGCACCACTATAGTGCACTATGGACACAGTGTATAGGTCACCAGTGTGCACCACTATACTGCACAATGGACACAGTGTATAGGTCACCAGTGTGCACCACTATACTGCACTATGGACACAGTGTATAGGTCACCAGTGTGCACCTCTATACTGCACTATGAACACAGTGTATAGGTCACCAGTGTGCACTACTATACTGCACTATGGACACAGTGTATAGGTCACCAGTGTGCACCTCTATACTGCACTATGAACACAGTGTATAGGTCACCAGTGTGCACCACTATACTGCACTATGGACACAGTGTATAGGTCACCAGTGTGCACCACTATACTGCACTATGGACACAGTGTATAGGTCACCAGTGTGCACCACTATACTGCACTATGGACACAGTGTATAGGTCACCAGTGTGCACCACTATACTGCACTATGGACACAGTGTATAGGTCACCAGTGTGCACCACTATACTGCACTATGGACACCGTGTATAGGTCACCAGTGTGCACTACTATACTGCACTATGGACACAGTGTATAGGTCACCAGTGTGCACCACTATACTGCACAATGGACACAGTGTATAGGTCACCAGTGTGCACCACTATACTGCACTATGGACACCGTGTATAGGTCACCAGTGTGCACCACTATACTGCACTATGGACACAGTGTATAGGTCACCAGTGTGCACCACTATACTGCACTATGGACACAGTGTATAGGTCACCAGTGTGCACCACTATACTGCACTATGGACACAGTGTATAGGTCACCAGTGTGCACCTCTATACTGCACTATGAACACAGTGTATAGGTCACCAGTGTGCACCACTATACTGCACTATGGACACAGTGTATAGGTCACCAATGTGCACCACTATACTGCACTATGGACACAGTGTATAGGTCACCAGTGTGCATCACTATACTGCACTATGGACACCGTGTATAGGTCACCAGTGTGCACCACTATACTGCACTATGGACACAGTGTATAGGTCACCAGTGTGCACCACTATACTGCACAATGGACACAGTGTATAGGTCACCAGTGTGCACCACTATACTGCACTATGGACACAGTGTATAGGTCACCAGTGTGCACCACTATACTGCACTATGGACACAGTGTATAGGTCACCAATGTGCACCACTATACTGCACTATGGACACAGTGTATAGGTCACCAGTGTGCACCACTATACTGCACTATGGACACAGTGTATAGGTCACCAGTGTGCACCACTATACTGCACTATGGACACAGTGTATAGGTCACCAGTGTGCACCACTATACTGCACTATGGACACAGTGTATAGGTCACCAGTGTGCACCACTATACTGCACAATGGACACAGTGTATAGGTCACCAGTGTGCACCACTATACTGCACTATGGACACAGTGTATAGGTCACCAGTGTGCACCACTATACTGCACTATGGACACAGTGTATAGGTCACCAATGTGCACCACTATACTGCACTATGGACACAGTGTATAGGTCACCAGTGTGCACCACTATACTGCACTATGGACACAGTGTATAGGTCACCAGTGTGCACCACTATACTGCACTATGGACACAGTGTATAGGTCACCAGTGTGCACCACTATACTGCACAATGGACACAGTGTATAGGTCACCAGTGTGCACCACTATACTGCACTATGGACACAGGGTATAGGTCACCAGTGTGCACTACTATACTGCACTATGGACACCGTGTATAGGTCACCAGTGTGCACCACTATACTGCACTATGGACACAGTGTATAGGTCACCAGTGTGCACCACTATACTGCACAATGGACACAGTGTATAGGTCACCAGTGTGCACCACTATACTGCACTATGGACACAGGGTATAGGTCACCAGTGTGCACCACTATACTGCACTATGGACACAGTGTATAGGTCACCAGTGTGCACCACTATACTGCACTATGGACACAGTGTATAGGTCACTAGTGTGCACCACTATACTGCACTATGGACACAGTGTATAGGTCACTAGTGTGCACTACTATATTGCACTATGGACACAGTGTATAGGTCACCAGTGTGCACCACTATACTGCACTATGGACACAGTGTATAGGTCACTAGTGTGCACCACTATACTGCACTATGGACACAGTGTATAGGTCACCAGTGTGCACCACAATACTGCACTATGGACACAGTGTATAGCTCACCAGTGTGCACCACAATACTGCACTATGGACACCGTGTATAGGTCACCAGTGTGCACTACTATACTGCACTATGGACACAGTGTATAGGTCACCAGTGTGCACCACTATACTGCACTATGGACACAGTGTATAGCTCACCAGTGTGCACCACAATACTGCACTATGGACACCGTGTATAGGTCACCAGTGTGCACCACTATACTGCACTATGGACACAGTGTATAGGTCACCAGTGTGCACCACTATACTGCACTATGGACACAGTGTATAGGTCACCAGTGTGCACCACTATACTGCACTATGGACACAGTGTATAGGTCACCAGTGTGCACTACTATACTGCACTATGGACACAGTGTATAGGTCACCAGTGTGCTCTACTATACTGCACTATGGACACAGTGTATAGGTCACCAGTGTGCACCACTATACTGCACTATGAACACAGTGTATAGGTCACCAGTGTGCACTACTATACTGCACTATGGACACAGTGTATAGGTCACCAGTGTGCACCACTATACTGCACTATGGACACAGTGTATAGGTCACGAATGTGCACCACTATACTGCACTATGGACACAGTGTATAGGTCACCAGTGTGCACCACTATACTGCACTATGGACACAGTGTATAGGTCACCAGTGTGCACCACTATACTGCACTATGGACACAGTGTATAGGTCACCAGTGTGCACCACTATAGTCTACAATGGACACAGTGTATAGTTCACCAGTGTGCACCACTATACTGCACTATGGACACAGGGTATAGGTCACCAGTGTGCACTACTATACTGCACTATGGACACCGTGTATAGGTCACCAGTGTGCACCACTATACTGCACTATGGACACAGTGTATAGGTCACCAGTGTGCACTACTATACTGCACTATGGACACAGTGTATAGCTCACCAGTGTGCACCACTATACTGCACTATGGACACAGTGTATAGGTCACTAGTGTGCACCACTATACTGCACTATGGACACAGTGTATAGGTCACCAGTGTGCACCACTATACTGCATTATGGACACAGGGTATAGGTCACCAGTGTGCACTACTATACTGCACTATGGACACAGTGTATAGGTCACTAGTGTGCACCACTATACTGCACTATGGACACAGTGTATAGGTCACCAGTGTGCACTACTATACTGCACTATGGACACAGTGTATAGGTCACCAGTGTGCACCACTATACTGCACTATGGACACAGTGTATAGGTCACCAGTGTGCACCACTATACTGCATTATGGACACAGTGTATAGGTCACCAGTGTGCACTACTATACTGCACTATGGACACAGTGTATAGGTCACCAGTGTGCACCACTATACTGCACTATGGACACAGTGTATAGGTCACCAGTGTGCACTACTATACTGCACTATGGACACAGTGTATAGGTCACCAGTGTGCACCACTATACTGCACTATGGACACAGTGTATAGGTCACTAGTGTGCACCACTATACTGCACTATGGACACTGTGTATAGGTCAATAGTGTGCACTACTATACTGCACTATGGACACAGTGTATAGGTCACCAGTGTGCACTACTATACTGCACTATGGACACAGTGTATAGGTCACCAGTGTGCACCACTATACTGTACTATGGACACAGTGTATAGGTCACCAGTGTGCACTACTATACTGCACTATGGACACAGTGCATAGGTCCCCAGTGTGCACTACTATACTGCACTATGGACACAGTGTATAGGTCACCAGTGTGCACCACTATACTGCACTATTCACACTGTGTATAGGTCACTAGTGTGCACCACTATACTGCACTATGGACACAGTGTATAGGTCACTAGTATGCACCACTATACTGCACTTTGGACACAGTGTATAGGTCACCAGTGTGCACCACTATACTGCACTATGGACACAGTGTATAGGTCACCAATGTGCACCACTATACTGCACTATGGACACAGTGTATAGGTCACCAGTGTGCACTACTATACTGCACTATGGACACAGTGTATAGGTCACCAGTGTGCACCACTATACTGCACTATGGACACAGTGTATAGGTCACCGATGTGCACTACTATACTGCACTATGGACACAGTGTATAGGTCACCAGTGTGCACCACTATACTGCACTATGGACACAGTGTATAGGTCACTAGTGTGCACCACTATACTGCACTATGGACACAGTGTATAGGTCACTAGTGTGCACTACTATATTGCACTATGGACACAGTGTATAGGTCACCAGTGTGCACCACTATACTGCACTATGGACACAGTGTATAGGTCACTAGTGTGCACCACTATACTGCACTATGGACACAGTGTATAGGTCACCAGTGTGCACTACTATACTGCACTATGGACACTGTGTATAGGTCACCAGTGTGAACTACTATACTGCACTATGGACACAGTGTATAGGTCACCAGTGTGCACTACTATACTGCACTATGGACACTGTGTATAGGTCACCAGTGTGCACTACTATACTGCACTATGGACACAGTGTATAGGTCACCAGTGTGCACTACTATACTGCACTATGGACACAGTGTATAGGTCACCAGTGTGCACCACTGTACTGCACTATGGACACAGTGTATAGGTCACCAGTGTGCACCACTATACTGCACTATGGACACAGTGTATAGGTCACCAGTGTGCACTACTATACTGCACTATGGACACAGTGTATAGGTCACCAGTGTGCACCACTATAGTGCACTATGGACACAGTGTATAGGTCACCAGTGTGCACCACTATACTGCACTATGGACACAGTGTATAGGTCACCAGTGTGCACCACTATACTGCACTATGGACACAGTGTATAGGTCACTAGTGTGCACCACTATACTGCACTATGGACACAGTGTATAGGTCACCAGTGTGCACTACTATACTGCACTATGGACACAGTGTATAGGTCACCAGTGTGCACCACTATACTGCACTATGGACACAGTGTATAGGTCACTAGTGTGCACCACTATACTGCACTATGGACACTGTGTATAGGTCAATAGTGTGCACTACTATACTGCACTATGGACACAGTGTATAGGTCACCAGTGGGCACTACTATACTGCACTATGGACACAGTGTATAGGTCACCAGTGTGCACCACTATACTGTACTATGGACACAGTGTATAGGTCACCAGTGTGCACTACTATACTGCACTATGGACACAGTGTATAGGTCAGCAGTGTGCACCACTATACTGCACTATAGACACTGTGTATAGGTCAATAGTGTGCACTACTATACTGCACTATGGACACAGTGCATAGGTCCCCAGTGTGCACTACTATACTGCACTATGGACACAGTGTATAGGTCACCAGTGTGCACCACTATACTGCACTATGCACACTGTGTATAGGTCACTAGTGTGCAACACTATAGTGCACTATGGACACAGTGTATAGGTCACCAGTATGCACCACTATACTGCACTTTGGACACAGTGTATAGGTCACCAGTGTGCACCACTATACTGCACTATGGACACAGTGTATAGGTCACCAATGTGCACCACTATACTGCACTATGGACACAGTGTATAGGTCACCAGTGTGCACCACTATACTGCACTATGGACACAGTGTATAGGTCACCGATGTGCACTACTATACTGCACTATGGACACAGTGTATAGGTCACCAGTGTGCACCACTATACTGCACTATGGACACAGTGTATAGGTCACTAGTGTGCACCACTATACTGCACTATGGACACAGTGTATAGGTCACTAGTGTGCACTACTATATTGCACTATGGACACAGTGTATAGGTCACCAGTGTGCACCACTATACTGCACTATGGACACAGTGTATAGGTCACTAGTGTGCACCACTATACTGCACTATGGACACAGTGTATAGGTCACCAGTGTGCACTACTATACTGCACTATGGACACTGTGTATAGGTCACCAGTGTGAACTACTATACTGCACTATGGACACAGTGTATAGGTCACCAGTGTGCACTACTATACTGCACTATGGACACTGTGTATAGGTCACCAGTGTGCACTACTATACTGCACTATGGACACAGTGTATAGGTCACCAGTGTGCACTACTATACTGCACTATGGACACAGTGTATAGGTCACCAGTGTGCACCACTATACTGCACTATGGACACAGTGTATAGGTCACCAGTGTGCACCACTATACTGCACTATGGACACAGTGTATAGGTCACCAGTGTGCACTACTATACTGCACTATGGACACAGTGTATAGGTCACCAGTGTGCACCACTATAGTGCACTATGGACACAGTGTATAGGTCACCAGTGTGCACCACTATACTGCACTATGGACACAGTGTATAGGTCACCAGTGTGCACCACTATACTGCACTATGGACACAGTGTATAGGTCACTAGTGTGCACCACTATACTGCACTATAGACACTGTGTATAGGTCAATAGTGTGCACTACTATACTGCACTATGGACACAGTGTATAGGTCACCAGTGTGCACCACTATACTGCACTATGGACACTGTGTATAGGTCACCAGTGTGCACCACTATACTGCAATATGGACACAGTGTATAGGTCAGCAGTGTGCACCACTATACTGCACTATGGACACAGTGTATAGGTCACCAGTGTGCACTACTATACTGCACTATGGACACAGTGTATAGGTCACCAGTGTGCACCACTATACTGCACTATGGACACAGTGTATAGGTCACCAGTGTGCACCACTATACTGCACTATGGACACAGTGTATAGGTCACCAGTGTGCACTACTATACTGCACTATGGACACAGTGTATAGGTCACCAGTGTGCACCACTATTGTGCACTATGGACACAGTGTATAGGTCACCAGTGTGCACCACTATACTGCACTATGGACACAGTGTATAGGTCACCAGTGTGCACCACTATACTGCACTATGGACACAGAGTATAGGTCACCAGTGTGCACCACTATACTGCACTATGGACACAGAGTATAGGTCACCAGTGTGCACCACTATACTGCACTATGGACACTGTGTATAGGTCACCAGTGTGCACCACTATACTGCAATATGGACACAGTGTATAGGTCAGCAGTGTGCACCACTATACTGCACTATGGACACAGTGTATAGGTCACCAGTGTGCACCACTATACAGTAATATGTACAATTATAGAGTGTAAGTCTTTACTGTGCACCACTATCCTGTATCCATGTATGCATGGTTGTAGATTATATACAGCACCACTATACAGTACTAGGTATACGTATAGAGTGTATTTAACATTATTGTGCACCACTATACTGTAATATGTAGAATTATAGAGTGTGTATGTAACAGTATACACCACTATACTGTACTATTCACAATCCTAGTACTGTACAGTGGTGCACATTAGTGACATATACACTCTATGTACAATTCTGGATTGTATATGTCACTAGTGTGCACCCCCGTACTGTACTATGTATTATGAATTATAATTATTGTATTTCTATGAATTTACACTATTTTGCACCACTATACTGTAATATGCACAACTACAGAGTATTTGTTATACTAGTGTACTATGTACAATTATAGAATGTATGTCTTTAGCGTGCACCACTATGCTATACTATGCACAATTATAGAGTGTATATAACACTATTATGCATCACTATACAGTACTATGTATAATTTTTAAGTGCATGTCTTTAGTGTGCACCACTATGCAGAATTATACAATGTATATAGCACTATTGTGCAGAACTATACAGTATGTAAAACTATAGTGTATATTTTACCAGTGTGCACCACTATAAAGTACTATGCACAATTATAGAGTGGATAAGTCACTAGTGTGAACCATTATGGGGTTTATGTGTATTATGCACAATTATAGTGTATATGTTACTAGTGTGCTCCACTGTACCATACTATGTACACTGCTCAAAAAAATAAAGGGAACACTTAAACAACACAATGTAACTCCAAGTCAATCACACTTCTGTGAAATCAAACTGTCCACTTAGGAAGCAACACTGAGTGACAATCAATTTCACATGCTGTTGTGCAAATGGGATAGACAACAGGTGGAAATTATAGGCAATTAGCAGACACCCCCAATAAAGGAGTGGTTCTGCAGGTGGTGACCACAGACCACTTCTCAGTTCCTATGCTTCCTGGCTGATGTTTTGGTCACTTTTGAATGCTGGCGGTGCTTTCACTCTAGTGGTAGCATGAGACGGAGTCTACAACCCACACAAGTGGCTCAGGTAGTGCAGTTTATCCAGGATGGCACATCAATGCGAGCTGTGGCAAGAAGGTTTGCTGTGTCTGTCAGCGTAGTGTCCAGAGCATGGAGGCGCTACCAGGAGACAGGCTAGTACATCAGGAGACGTGGAGGAGGCCGTAGGAGGGCAACAACCCAGCAGGAGGACAGCTACCTCCGCCTTTGTGCAAGGAGGAACAGGAGGAGCACTGCCAGAGCCCTGCAAAATGACCTCCAGCAGGCCACAAATGTGCATGTGTCTGCTCAAACGGTCAGAAACAGACTCCATGAGGGTGATATGAGGGCCTGACGTCCACAGGTGGGGGTTGTGCTTACAGCCCAACACCGTGCAGGACGTTTGGCATTTGCCAGAGAACACCAAGATTGGCAAATTTGCCACTGGCGCCCTGTGCTCTTCACAGATGAAAGCAGGTTCACACTGAGCACATGTGACAGACGTGACAGAGTCTTGAGACGCCGTGGAGAACGTTCTGCTGCCTGCAACATCCTCCAGCATGACCGGTTTGGCATTGGGTCAGTAATGGTGTGGGGTGGCATTTCTTTGGAGGGCCGCACAGCCCTCCATGTGCTCGCCAGAGGTAGCCTGACTGCCATTAGGTACCGAGATGAGATCCTCAGACCCCTTGTGAGACCATATGCTGGTGCGGTTGGCCCTGGGTTCCTCCTAATGCTAGACCTCATGTGGCTGGAGTGTATCAGCAGTTCCTGCAAGACGAAGGCATTGATGCTATGGACTGGCCCGCCCGTTTTCCAGACCTGAATCCAATTGAGCACATCTGGGACATCATGTCTCGCTCTATCCACCAACGTCACGTTGCACCACAGACTGTCCAGGAGTTGGCAGATGCTTTAGTCCAGGTCTGGGAAGAGATCCCTCAGGAGACCGTCCGCCACCTCATCAGGAGCATGCACAGGCGTTGTAGGGAGGTCATACAGGCACGTGGAGGCCACACACACTACTGAGCCTCATTATGACTTGTTTTAAGGACATTACATCAAAGTTGGATCAGCCTGTAGTGTGTTTTTCCACTTTAATTTTGAGTGTGACTCCAAATCCAGACCTCCATGGGTTGAAAAATTTGATTTCCATTTTTTAATTTTTGTGTGATTTTGTTGTCAGCACATTCAACTATGTAAAGAACAAAGTATTTCAGAAGAATTTTTAATTATTTCAGATCTAGGATGTGTTATTTTTGTGTTCCCTTTATTTTTTTGAGCAGTGTATAATTATAGAATGTATTTAAGACAATTGTGCACCACTACACAGTACTGAGTACAATTATAGAGTGCATATAACACTGTTGTGCAGCACTTTATAGTACTATGTACAACTAAAGAGTGTATTACTAGTGTGCACCATTATACTGTACAGTGGCTAATACTATAATTACAGTGTATATGGCGCTAGTATGCACCATTACTCAGTATATTAGCTAGTGTTATACATAACTACAGTGTATATGACACTCATGTGCACCATTATACAGCACATTAGTACTATAAATAATCACAGTGTATTTGACACTAGTGTGCACCATTATACAGCACATTAGTACTATAAATAATCACAGTGTATATGACACTAGTGTGCACCACTATACAGTACATTAGTTAGTATTATAAATGATTACACTGTATATGACACTAGTGTGCATGTATATAAATGGTAAAAAGTATAAATCTGAAGGTGTCGGCCCTCTACAGAGTAATGAGGGGGGAGTCGCAGAGAGCGATGAGGAGAAAGCAAAGCTATTAAATATTTTTTTCTGTATTCACTGAAGAAAATAAACTGTCAGATGAAATGCAGAATGTAAAAGTTAATTCCCCATTAAAAGTGCCCAGTTTGACCCAGGAAGAAGTACAGCGGCTTCTTAAAATGATTAAAATGGACAAATCGCCAGGACCAGATGGCATACACCCCCGTATCCTAAGAGAATTAAGTAATGTCATAGCCAGACCCTTATTTCTGATATTTGCGGACTCTATACTGACAGGGAATGTCCCACAGGATTGGCGCATGGCAAATGTGGTGCCAATATTCAAAAAGGGTCCAAAAACAGAGCCTGGAAACTATAGGCCGGTAAGTTTAACATCTGTTGTGGGTAAACTGTTTGAAGGTTTTCTGAGAGATGCTATTTTGGAGCATCTCAATGGAAATAAGCAAATAACACCGTATCAGCATGGCTTCATGAGGGATCGGTCATGTCAAACTAATTTAATCAGTTTCTATGAGGAGGTAAGTTCTAGACCTGACAGCGGCGAATCAATGGATGTCGTATATCTGGACTTCTCCAAAGCATCTGACACTGTACCACATAAAAGGTTAGTATATAAAATGAGAATGCTCGGACTGGGAGAAAATGTCTGTATGTGGGTAAGTAACTGGCTGAGGGATAGAAAACAGAGGGTGGGTATTAACGGTACACACTCAGATTGGGTCACTGTCACTAGTGGAGTACCTCAGGGGTCAGTATTGGAGGGGTCACTGTCACTAGTGGAGTACCTCAGGGGTCAGTACTGGAGGGGTCACTGTCACTAGTGGAGTACCTCAGGGGTCAGTATTGGAGGGGTCACTGTCACTAGTGGGGTACCTCAGGGGTCAGTATTAGAGGGGTCACTGTCACTAGTGGAGTACCTCAGGGGTCAGTATTGGAGGGGTCACTGTCACTAGTGGAGTACCTCAGGGGTCAGTACTGGAGGGGTCACTGTCACTAGTGGGGTACCTCAGGGGTCAGTACTGGAGGGGTCATTATCACTAGTGGAGTACCTCAGGGGTCAGTACTGGAGGGGTCACTGTCACTAGTGGGGTACCTCAGGGGTCAGTATTGGAGGGGTCACTGTCACTAGTGGAGTACCTCAGGGGTCAGTACTGGAGGGGTCACTGTCACTAGTGGAGTACCTCAGGGGTCAGTATTGGAGGGGTCACTGTCACTAATGGAGTACCTCAGGGGTCAGTACTGGAGGGGTCACTGTCACTAGTGGGGTACCTCAGGGGTCAGTACTGGAGGGGTCATTATCACTAGTGGAGTACCTCAGGGGTCAGTACTGGACCCTATTCTCTTCAATATATTTATTAATGATCTTGTAGAAGGCTTGCATAGTAAAGTATAAATTTTCGCAGATGACACTAAACTGTGTTTACTGCCTAACTAAAGTACGTTAAAAACACTTTATTTCATTTTATTAAAAAGTTATCTCCACAATTATAGGCTGATAGGGTGAACTGGAACTAATTCAGACCAATAATATGCTGGTTCCTACGTAGACCCTACCACAAGAACTCCCTATGTGTATAGGAGTATGAAAAGCAAAGGAAAACTCCTATTGCAGTCCTAGAAGTGTATCTGCACCAGTCCCTCAGGGCTGTAGACCCCATAGACAGTGCGTACCTTATTGTTATATAGGACCAAAATATAGAAGGAGTATTCCCTATTGGGGCTCAGTAAGGGGAAGAGAGTCAGCCTGCAGGTAACAAATCTATACTGCAGTCTAATGCTCGACGCGTTTCCCTTCCGACTACTGTCGGTAATTCATCAGGAGCATTGATCCAAGTGTATGGCCAACACTATGCACTGCGACCCTGATGGTGGGTGCGCAATAATCACGCCAAACACACTTGGATCTAATTGCTGACTATAACGCTGCACGCCCCTGAGCCTCCCGGCACTGTAGTGGCCGTAGCGCGCGCGAAGTATGCGCTGATTAATGGAGATGTCTCCTCCAAATAATTACCGTGTATAACACTAGTGAGCACTGTACATTATTCACTACTGCACACAATGATTGTGTCTACACCACCAGAGAGCATCACTCCAATATGGTATGGTCCTCACTAGTGTGCCACTTTATACAATACATTGTTGACTATCGTGCACAGTTATAATGTACATTTATCACCATTGTGCCCTATAATATCCCTCAGTGCACTATAATCCACCATGATAGAGCACGTATTACAAGTGTGTACCATTACAAAGTATATTAATGAGTGATATGCATAATTAAAGTGTATGTATCACTAGTTTGCACCAGTATACAGTGCAGTAATGAATTATTACTTATCCTGTACTGATCCTGAGTTACATCCTGTATTATACTCCAGAGCTGCACTCACTATTCTGCTGGTGCAGTCACTGTGTACATACATTACTTATCCTGTACTGATCCTGAGTTACATCCTGTATTATACTCCAGAGCTGCACTCACTATTCTGCTGGTGCAGTCACTGTGTACATACATTACTTATCCTGTACTGATCCTGAGTTACATCCTGTATTATACTCCAGAGCTGCACTCACTATTCTGCTGGTGCAGTCACTGTGTACATACATTACTTATCCTGTACTGATCCTGAGTTACATCCTGTATTATACTCCAGAGCTGCACTCACTATTCTGCTGGTGCAGTCACTGTGTACATACATTACTTATCCTGTACTGATCCTGAGTTACATCCTGTATTATACTCCAGAGCTGCACTCACTATTCTGCTGGTGCAGTCCCTGTGTACATACATTACTTATCCTGTACTGATCCTGAGTTACATCCTGTATTATACTCCAGAGCTGCACTCACTATTCTGCTGGTGCAGTCACTGTGTACATACATTACTTATCCTGTACTGATCCTGAGTTACATCCTGTATTATACTCCAGAGCTGTACTCACTATTCTGCTGGTGCAGTCACTGTGTACATACATTACTTATCCTGTACTGATCCTGAGTTACATCCTGTATTATACTCCAGAGCTGCACTCACTATTCTGCTGGTGCAGTCACTGTGTACATACAGTACTTATCCTGTACTGATCCTGAGTTACATCCTGTACTATACTCCAGAGCTGCACTCACTATTCTGCTGGTGCAGTCACTGTGTACATACATTACTTATCCTGTACTGATCCTGAGTTACATCCTGTATTATACTCCAGAGCTGCACTCACTATTCTGCTGGTGCAGTCACTGTGTTCATACATTACTTATCCTGTACTGATCCTGAGTTACATCCTGTATTATACTCCAGAGCTGCACTCACTATTCTGCTGGTGCAGTCACTGTGTTCATACATTACTTATCCTATACTGATCCTGAGTTACATCCTGTATTATACCCCAGTGCTGCACTCACTATTCTGCTGGTGCAGTCACTGTGTTCATACATTACTTATCCTGTACTGATCCTGAGTTACATCCTGTATTATACTCCAGAGCTGCACTCACTATTCTGCTGGTGCAGTCACTGTGTACATACATTACTTATCCTGTACTGATCCTGAGTTACATCCTGTATTATACTCCAGAGCTGCACTCACTATTCTGCGGGTGTAGTCACTGTGTACATACATTACTTATCCTGTACTGATCCTGGGTTACATCCTGTATTATACTCCAGAGCTGCACTCACTATTCTGCTGGTGCAGTCACTGTGTACATTACATTACTTATCCTGTACTGATCCTGAGTTACATCCTGTATTATACTCCAAAGCTGCACTCACTATTCTGCTGGTGCAGTCACTGTGTACATACAGTACTTATCCTGTACTGATCCTGAGTTACATCCTGTATTATACTCCAGAGCTGCACTCACTATTCTGCTGGTGCAGTCACTGTGTACATACATTACTTATCCTGTACTGATCCTGAGTTACATCCTGTATTATACTCCAGAGCTGCACTCACTATTCTGCTGGTGCAGTCACTGTGTACATACATTACATTACTTATCCTGTACTGATCCTGAGTTACATCCTGTATTATACTCCAGAGCTGCACTCACTATTCTGCTGGTGCAGTCACTGTGTACATACAATACTTATCCTGTACTGATCCTGGGTTACATCCTGTATTATACTCCAGAGCTGCACTCACTGTTCTGCTGGTGCAGTCACTGTGTACATAGATTACTTATCCTGTACTGATCCTGAGTTACATCCTGTATTATACTCCAGAGCTGCACTCACTATGCATTTGGTTTGAACTATTATAGAGCCCCAAATGAAGGTCCCTCTGTTAGGGGCAGATAGCAGACCCCACCCTGTATATTTGGAGAATACCCTGTTAGTCCTCTGGTATATATGGGAAGCTGCCGTGTGGCTGGGGCTAATGATACTGAAGTAAAAGCTTAATAATGGGGTGGGATTGAAAGTCCAATGTTTTAATTGTGCACATATTGATGTAATTATACCGTGCGTCTGCCTGATCCTGCAAATGAAGGATTCAATAAGAAGCTTTCTCCCGCACTCTTTAGGCAACTGCCTGGGCCTGTAACCTGACACCTCATTATTGATGGACTGATGCCAGCGAGTCTATAATTATATAATACATAGGATCCTTGCATCGCTGCTAACCTACACTGTTACCTTACAGAGCGGCGCCGACCGCTGACATTCACCGCAGCCCTGATACACGGGGCCCCATTATTACACCCTCCAAATAGAAAATGATGCAGTAACTGAGATCCCAGCGGATAGAGTTACATGAATCATTTACTAAATACAGCCACAAAACATGGCCCTTGTCTCCAGATATAAGCTGCCTATAATTATATACAGGAGAGACCCAGGTTATACCAGCATGGTCCATATCACTGTATACAAGAAGATGTATAACTTATACCAGCTGTACATATATAATGATATACAGGAGATACCCAGGTTATACCAGCATGGTCCATATCACTATATACAAGAAGATGTATAACTTATACCAGCTGTACATATATAATTATATACAGGAGATACCCAGGTTATACCAGCATGCTCCATATCACTGTATACAAGAAGATGTATAACTTATACCAGCTGTACATATATAATTATATACAGGAGATACCCAGGTTATACCAGCATGGTCCATATCACTGTATACAAGAAGATGTATAACTTATACCAGCTGTACATATATAATTATATACAGGAGATACCCAGGTTATACCAGCATGGTCCATATCACTATATACAAGAAGATGTATAACTTATACCAGCTGTACATATATAATTATATACAGGAGATACCCAGGTTATACCAGCATGGTCCATATCACTATATACAAAAAGATGTATAACTTATACCAGCTGTACATATATAATTATATACAGGAGATACCCAGGTTATACCAGCATGGTCCATATCACTATATACAAGAAGATGTATAACTTATACCAGCTGTACATATATAATTATATACAGGAGATGCCCAGGTTATACCAGCTGTACATATATAATTATATACAGGAGATACCCATGTTATAGCAGCTGTACATATATAATTATATACAGGAGATACCCAGGTTATACCAGCATGGTCCATATCACTATATACAAGAAGATGTATAACTTATACCAGCTGTACATATATAATTGTATACAGGAGATACCCAGGTTATACCAGCATGCTCCATATCACTATATACAAGAAGATGCATAACTTATACCAGCTGTACATATATAATTATATACAGGAGATACCCAGGTTATACCAGCATGGTCCATACCACTATATACAAGAAGATGTATAACTTATACCAGCTGTACATATATAATTATATACAGGAGATACCCAGGTTATACCAGCATGATCCATATCACTATATACAAGAAGATGTATAACTTATACCAGCTGTACATATATAATTATATACAGGAGATACCCAGGTTATACCAGCATGGTCCATACCACTATATACAAGAAGATGTATAACTTATACCAGCTGTACATATATAATGATATACAGGAGATACCCAGGTTATACCAGCATGCTCCATATCACTATATACAAGAAGATGTATAACTTATACCAGCTGTACATATATAATTATATACAGGAGATACCCAGGTTATACCAGCATGATCCATATCACTATATACAAGAAGATGTATAACTTATACCAGCTGTACATATATAATTATATACAGGAGATGCCCAGGTTATACCAGCATGCTCCATATCACTATATACAAGAAGATGTATAACTTATACCAGCTGTACATATATAATTATATACAGGAGATGCCCAGGTTATACCAGCATGGTCCATATCACTATATACAAGAAGATGTATAACTTATACCAGCTGTACATATATAATTATATACAGGAGATGCCCAGGTTATACCAGCATGGTCCATATCACTATATACAAGAAGATGTATAACTTATACCAGCTGTACATATATAATGATATACAGGAGATACCCAGGTTATACCAGCATGGTCCATATCACTATATACAAGAAGATGTATAACTTATACCAGCTGTACATATATAATTATATACAGGAGATACCCAGGTTATACCAGCATGCTCCATATCACTATATACAAGAAGATGCATAACTTATACCAGCTGTACATATATAATTATATACAGGAGATACCCAGGTTATACCAGCATGGTCCATATCACTATATACAAGAAGATGTATAACTTATACCAGCTGTACATATATAATTATATACAGGAGATGCCCAGGTTATACCAGCTGTACATATATAATTATATACAGGAGATACCCATGTTATAGCAGCTGTACATATATAATTATATACAGGAGATACCCAGGTTATACCAGCATGGTCCATATCACTATATACAAGAAGATGTATAACTTATACCAGCTGTACATATATAATTGTATACAGGAGATACCCAGGTTATACCAGCATGCTCCATATCACTATATACAAGAAGATGCATAACTTATACCAGCTGTACATATATAATTATATACAGGAGATACCCAGGTTATACCAGCATGGTCCATACCACTATATACAAGAAGATGTATAACTTATACCAGCTGTACATATATAATTATATACAGGAGATACCCAGGTTATACCAGCATGATCCATATCACTATATACAAGAAGATGTATAACTTATACCAGCTGTACATATATAATTATATACAGGAGATACCCAGGTTATACCAGCATGGTCCATACCACTATATACAAGAAGATGTATAACTTATACCAGCTGTACATATATAATGATATACAGGAGATACCCAGGTTATACCAGCATGCTCCATATCACTATATACAAGAAGATGTATAACTTATACCAGCTGTACATCTATAATTATATACAGGAGATACCCAGGTTATACCAGCATGATCCATATCACTATATACAAGAAGATGTATAACTTATACCAGCTGTACATATATAATTATATACAGGAGATGCCCAGGTTATACCAGCATGCTCCATATCACTATATACAAGAAGATGTATAACTTATACCAGCTGTACATATATACTTATATACAGGAGATGCCCAGGTTATACCAGCTGTACATATATAATGATATACAGGAGATACCCAGGTTATACCAGCATGGTCCATATCACTATATACAAGAAGATGTATAACTTATACCAGCTGTACATATATAATTATATACAGGAGATGCCCAGGTTATACCAGCATGGTCCATATCACTGTATACAAGAAGATGTATAAGTTATACCAGCTGTACATATATAATTATATACAGGAGATACCCAGGTTATATCAGCATGGTCCATATCACTATATAAAAGAAGATGTATAACTTATACCAGCTGTACATATATAACTATATACAGGAGATACCCAGGTTATACCAGCATGGTCCATATCACTATATACAAGAAGATGTATAACTGATGCCAGCTGTACATATATAATTATATACAGGAGATACCCAGGTTATACCAGCATGGTCCATATCACTATATACAAGAAGATGTATAACTGATGCCAGCTGTACATATATAATTATATACAGGAGATGCCCAGGTTATACCAGCATGGTCCATATCACTATATACAAGAAGATGTATAACTTATACCAGCTGTACATATATAATTATATACAGGAGATACCCAGGTTATACCAGCTGTACATATATAACTATATACAGGAGATGATCAGGTTATACCAGCATGGTCCATATCACTATATACAAGATGTATAACTTATACCAGCTGTACATGTATAATTATATACAGGAGACACCCAGGTTATACCAGCATGGTCCATATCACTATATACAAGATGATGTATAACTTATACCAGCTGTACATATATAATTATATACAGGAGATACCCAGGTTATACCAGCATGGTCCATATCACTATATACAAGAAGATGTATAACTTATACCAGCTGTACATATATAATTATATACAGGAGATACCCAGGTTATACCAGCATGGTCCATATCACTATATACAAGAAGATGCATAACTTATACCAGCTGTACATATATAATTATATACAGGAGATGCCCAGGTTATACCAGCATGGTCCATATCACTGTATACAAGAAGATGTATAACTTATACCAGCTGTACATATATAATTATATACAGGAGATGCCCAGGTTATACCAGCATGCTCCATATCACTATATACAAGAAGATGTATAAGTTATACCAGCTGTACATATATAATTATATACAGGAGATACCCAGGTTATACCAGCATGGTCCATATCACTATATACAAGAAGATGTATAACTTATACCAGCTGTACATATATAATTATATACAGGAGATACCCAGGTTATACCAGCATGGTCCATATCACTATATACAAGAAGATGCATAACTTATACCAGCTGTACATATATAATTATATGCAGGAGATACCCAGGTTATACCAGCATGGTCCATATCTCTATATATGTACAAGAAGATGTATAACTGATACCAGCTGTACATATATAATTATATACAGGAGATACCCAGGTTATTCCAGCATGGTCCATATTACTGTATACAAGAAGATGTATAACTTATACCAGCTGTACATATATAATTATATACAGGAGATACCCAGGTTATACCAGCATGCTCCATACCACTATATACAAGAAGATGTATAACTTATACCAGCTGTACATATATAATTATATACAGGATATACCCAGGTTATACCAGCATGCTCCATATCACTATATACAAGAAGATGTATAACTTATACCAGCTGTACATATATAATTATATACAGGAGATACCCAGGTTATACCAGCATGGTCCATATCACTATATACAAGAAGATGTATAACTTATACCAGCTGTAAATATATAATTATATACAGGAGATACCCAGGTTATACCTGCATGGTCCATATCACTGTATACAAGAAGATGTATAAGTTATACCAGCTGTACATATATAACTATATACAGGAGATGCCCAGGTTATACCAGCATGGCCCATATCACTGTATACAAGAAGATGTATAACTTATACCAGCTGTACATATATAATTATATACAGGAGATGCCCAGGTTGTACCAGCATGCTCCATATCACTATATACAAGAAGATGTATAACTTATACCAGCTGTACATATATAATTATATACAGGAGATACCCAGGTTATACCAGCATGCTCCATATCACTGTATACAAGAAGATGTATAACTTATACCAGCTGTACATATATAATTATATACAGGAGATACCCAGGTTATACCAGCATGGTCCATATCACTATATACAAGAAGATGTATAACTGATACCAGCTGTACATATATAATTATATACAGGAGATGCCCAGGTTATACCAGCATGGTCCATATCATTATATACAAGAAGATGTATAACTTATACCAGCTGTACATATATAACTATATACAGGAGATACCCAGGTTATACCAGCATGCTCCATATCACTATATACAAGAAGATGTATAACTTATACCAGCTGTACATATATAATTATATACAGGAGATACCCAGGTTATACCAGCATGGTCCATATCACTATATACAAGAAGATGTATAACTTATACCAGCTGTACATATATAATTATATACAGGAGATACCCAGGTTATACCAGCACGGTCCATATCACTATATACAAGAAGATGTATAACTTATACCAGCTGTACATATATAATTATATACAGGAGATGCCCAGGTTATACCAGTATGGTCCATATCACTATATACAAGAAGATGTATAACTTATACCAGCTGTACATATATAATTATATACAGGAGATGCCCAGGTTATACCAGCATGGTCCATATCACTATATACAAGAAGATGTATAACTTATACCAGCTGTACATATATAATTATATACAGGAGATGCCCAGGTTATACCAGCATGCTCCATGTCACTATATACAAGAAGATGTATAACTTATACCAGCTGTACATATATAATTATATACAGGAGATACCCAGGTTATACCAGCATGCTCCATATCACTATATACAAGAAGATGTATAACTTATACCAGCTGTACATATATAATTATATACAGAAGATACCCAGGTTATACCAGCATGCTCCATATCACTATATACAAGAAGATGTATAACTTATACCAGCTGTACATATATAATTATATACAGGAGATACCCAGGTTATACCAGCATGCTCCATATCACTATATACAAGAAGATATATAACTTATACCAGCTGTACATATATAATTATATACAGGAGATACCCAGGTTATACCAGCATGCTCCATACCACTATATACAAGAAGATGTATAACTTATACCAGCTGTACATATATAATTATATACAGGAGATACCCAGGTTATACCACCATGGTCCATATCACTATATACAAGGAGATGTATAACTTATACCAGCTGTACATATATAATTATATACAGGATATACCCAGGTTATACCAGCATGGTCCATATTACTGTATACAAGAAGATGTATAACTTATACCAGCTGTACATATATAATTATATACAGGAGATACCCAGGTTATACCAGCATGCTCCATACCACTATATACAAGAAGATGTATAACTTATACCAGCTGTACATATATAATTATATACAGGATATACCCAGGTTATACCAGCATGCTCCATATCACTATATACAAGAAGATGTATAACTTATACCAGCTGTACATATATAATTATATACAGGAGATACCCAGGTTATACCAGCATGGTCCATATCACTATATACAAGAAGATGTATAACTTATACCAGCTGTACATATATAATTATATACAGGAGATACCCAGGTTATACCAGGATGCTCCATATCACTATATACAAGAAGATGTATAACTTATACCAGCTGTACATATATAATTATATACAGGAGATACCCAGGTTATACCAGCATGGTCCATATCACTGTATACAAGAAGATGTATAAGTTATACCAGCTGTACATATATAACTATATACAGGAGATGCCCAGGTTATACCAGCATGGCCCATATCACTGTATACAAGAAGATGTATAACTTATACCAGCTGTACATATATAATTATATACAGGAGATGCCCAGGTTGTACCAGCATGCTCCATATCACTATATACAAGAAGATGTATAACTTATACCAGCTGTACATATATAATTATATACAGGAGATACCCAGGTTATACCAGCATGCTCCATATCACTGTATACAAGAAGATGTATAACTTATACCAGCTGTACATATATAATTATATACAGGAGATACCCAGGTTATACCAGCATGGTCCATATCACTATATACAAGAAGATGTATAACTGATACCAGCTGTACATATATAATTATATACAGGAGATGCCCAGGTTATACCAGCATGGTGCATATCATTATATACAAGAAGATGTATAACTTATACCAGCTGTACATATATAACTATATACAGGAGATGCCCAGGTTATACCAGCATGGTCCATATCACTGTATACAAGAAGATGTATAACTTATACCAGCTGTACATATATAATTATATACAGGAGATGCCCAGGTTATACCAGCATGCTCCATATCACTGTATACAAGAAGATGTATAACTTATACCAGCTGTACATATATAACTATATACAGGAGATACCCAGGTTATACCAGCATGCTCCATATCACTATATACAAGAAGATGTATAACTTATACCAGCTGTACATATATAATTATATACAGGAGATACCCAGGTTATACCAGCATGGTCCATATCACTATATACAAGAAGATGTATAACTTATACCAGCTGTACATATATAATTATATACAGGAGATACCCAGGTTATACCAGCACGGTCCATATCACTATATACAAGAAGATGTATAACTTATACCAGCTGTACATATATAATTATATACAGGAGATTCCCAGGTTATACCAGCATGGTCCATATCACTATATACAAGAAGATATATAACTTATACCAGCAGTACATATGTAATTATATACAGGAGATACCCAGGTTATACCAGCATGGTCCATATCACTATATACAAGAAGATGTATAACTTATACCAGCTGTACATATATAATTATATACAGGAGATGCCCAGGTTATACCAGCATGGTCCATATCACTATATACAAGAAGATGTATAACTTATACCAGCTGTACATATATAATTATATACAGGAGATACCCAGGTTATACCAGCATGGTCCATATCACTATATACAAGAAGATGTATAACTTATACCAGCTGTACATATATAATTATATACAGGAGATACCCAGGTTATACCAGCATGCTCCATGTCACTATATACAAGAAGATGTATAAGTTATACCAGCTGTACATATATAATTATATACAGGAGATACCCAGGTTATACCAGCATGCTCCATGTCACTATATACAAGAAGATGTATAACTTATACCAGCTGTACATATATAATTATATACAGGAGATACCCAGGTTATACCAGCATGCTCCATATCACTATATACAAGAAGATGTATAACTTATACCAGCTGTACATATATAATTATATACAGGAGATACCCAGGTTATACCAGCACGGTCCATATCACTATATACAAGAAGATGTATAACTTATACCAGCTGTACATATATAATTATATACAGGAGATGTCTAGGTTATACCAGCATGCTCCATATCACTATATACAAGAATATGTATAACTTATACCAGCTGTACATATATAATTATATACAGGAGATACCCAGGTTATACCAGCATGGTCCATATCACTATATACAAGAAGATGTATAACTTATACCAGCTGTACATATATAATTATATACAGGAGATACCCAGGTTATACCAGCTGTACATATATAACTATATACAGGAGATACCCAGGTTATACCAGCATGCTCCATATCACTGTATACAAGAAGATGTATAACTTATACCAGCTGTATATATATATATGTAATTATACCAGCGTGCTCCATATTATATGCTTTTACTACCTTTTTGTGTCTTGCACATTCCGTGTGACGTACATAGTGATCTGGCAGAAGTTTTCAGTGGGTGTAATATAAATGTAGAGTGGGATGAACGTGGAGTAAAACATCTTCAAATATTTAAGTACGGTATTTGAAACTTTGAAAGATATTGAAGAAAACCACAGTATCTTCCTTGTACATATCCAGCCAAAAATGTGTTTTTGTCAGCTCCCGACTTCTCATGTCTTCAGTTTCTGTCAGACATATCAGCTCCTATGAGGCTAACGTTCCCTGGTCACCAACAAGTCCTACAAGTCTGTCTGTAATGTCTCCAGCCTTCTCCCCTTCTGTAGCTTCAGCCAGTTATATAATGTCACCAGTGCTTGGTATTTCTTACTTGGTGTGCCATGTAGATGAGTGAACGGTTGTCACGACCCCTCCCTCGTTACCATATTATCTTAAAACTGCCCCAATTTTTCTCAGTAGATGTATAATTTAAATATACGTAACTCCTCCATAATTTTTCTCGATTGTCCTTCAGTTGTGTAGGAGAACGTCAGATTTTTGATGGTTAAGACATCTATCTTCTATGATGGCCTCCTAATAATCTCAAGCATTCCTCATCTCAGTAGTATATGGAGCTTCTCTTTACTGCTGTACTTCAATTATCTGTGATGGATATGGCATCAACTTCATATCTGATGGTTATGACATAATTTCCATGATTTGTGAAGATGATGACATCACAAGAACAATTTTGACCATTTATTACATCATCTGAATGATAAGTGCAGGGTGGCACATAACCTGACATCATCTTCGAGAGTTTGAACCAAATCTCAATGATCTCTCCTGTTAACATCATAAAGTTAAGATGACATCACAAGACTCGGTGTGTTTCTCAGAATTTCTATGCCCCGTAAGGATTATTGCGCCATCAAGTCAATGAACAATCTCATTGATCTCTATGCCCATACTCATTACTGACATTATTATAGGACATTCTCACTCTCCTGTTGTATCTTCTTATTCCAGGCAGTGATGTTTCTCAAGAGAGTTTACTCCTTCATGGACCCTTTGCCAGGAAGCCTAAACGTATCAGAACAGCGTTTTCCCCTTCGCAGTTGCTCCGGCTGGAGAGGGCCTTCGAGAAGAACCATTATGTGGTGGGAGCAGAGAGGAAACAGTTAGCAAGCAGCCTCAGCTTATCAGAAACCCAGGTAGTTCTTAAATGTCTACATGTGTGTACTTTTTGTCATGTATGTATGGTATATACAGTACAGACCAAAAGTTTGGACACACCTTCTCATTCAAAGAGTTTTCTTTATTTTCATGACTATGAAGGCATCAAAACTATGAATTAACACATGTGGAATTATATACATAACAAACAAGTGTGAAACAACTGAAAATATGTCATATTCTAGGTTCTTCAAAGTAGCCACCTTTTGCTTTGATTACTGCTTTGCACACTCTTGGCATTCTCTTGATGAGCTTCAAGAGGTAGTCCCCTGAAATGGTCTTCCAACAGTCTTGAAGGAGTTCCCAGAGATGCTTAGCACTTGTTGGCCCTTTTGCCTTCACTCTGCGTCCAGCTCACCCCAAACCATCTCGATTGGGTTCAGGTCCGGTGACTGTGGAGGCCAGGTCATCTGGCGCAGCACCCCATCACTCTCCTTCATGGGGTGCTTCAGGGCACACCTGTGAAGTGAAGACCATTTCAGGGGACTACCTCTTGAAGCTCATCAAGAGAATACCAAGAGTGTGCAAAGCAGTAATCCTTATTAAGGAGATCCAGCTAGTGTAGGAAGTCTTACAAGGAATTCCGCATAGGAAATCATATGCAAATGAGTTTTCCTCCAGAGGAAAAAAAGATTAAAGGCTATGGACACCTTCAGAGCAATTTTTTTATGATTGCATTTCACTCATTTTTTTTCCGTTTGTCTTTATTAAAAATGTTCAGCTGTTTCTGAGGAACAGGGTTAAAAATCAGTCTGTTTGCAAGCTGTGACTTCCTGTTTTCTTTGAATCCGGCTCTTATATCTGATCTCTTTACCTCAAACTGATAAGAATATGGCTTACATAAGTGGTTCTGAGGTCAGGAGATCAGCAGTAAGAGCTAATTCAAAGAAAACAGGCAAACAGCATGCAAAAAGACTGATTTTTTAACCCGAGTTGCTCAGAAACGGCTTAACATTTTTAATAAAGACCAATTGAAAATATGATTTTTAGCCCAAAATGAGTACAATGCTATCCTAAATAGGTGTACAAAGCCTTTAAGCAGGTCCTATGAGTTAAAAGACTATTTATCTGTTCCATGCTATTGGTATGCGAGTTGTCCACTGGTTTTCTAGTTCAAGGGAAAGCTTTCTATGTTCTATGTAGATATGAAGCATCACGGGGCGCTCTCCGGGTTCTTGTAGACTTTTAGCTTACAGTACATGCAAATCAAGGCCAGTGCATACAGTTTACCATCTGTGAGTAATGTAAGTGCCCATAGTGCACCTGTATGGGGTGAGACACCTATAAATATGTGTCCTCTTCTTCAGCTTGCAGCACCAGATTTCATATGCCAGGAATATATATATAAAAAAAACACATTGTTTTGTCGGCCAGTTTGAACGCAAAAGTCATTTGCATAGAGATAGGAGGGGTGAGAACGGCGGCGGCCTGTCATTGGTGGAGGCTTTAATGGATATGGAAATGAATCAGCAGTGAGATTTTGCAGGATCTTTGCCTTCCAGGGACGATGTCTGTATAAATTACGATTCTTGTCAGAATAAGAACGCCCAAGGTAGAAGGAGCGGATAATGGAATTTATTCAACTAGAATCCCACAATGACAGATTACCAGACTACTAGGCTACCAAGGTGATAGATTACCAGGCTGCAAACCGAAAAGATTACCACGCTGTTAGTCTACCAAGCTAAAAGATTACAAGGCTACTAGTCTACTAAAATGAAAGATTACCAGGCTACTAAAATGAAAGATTACCAGGCTACTAAACCATAAGATTACTCAACTAAAAGGTTACCTGACTACCTAGCTACCAAGAAAAATGACAACCAGGCTACTAATGCATACAAATAACAAACTGAAAGACTATCAAGCTACTAAGCTATAAGGCTACCAATCTGAAAGATTACCAGGCCACTAGTCTACCAAGATAAAGGGTTACCAGGCTACTAGGGTACCAAGATAAATGACTACCAGGCTGCTAATCTATGGAACTAACAAACTAAAAGACTGTCTGGCTACTAGGTTAACGAGATACTAGGCTAAATGATTACCAGGCTACCTGACTACTAAGGTAAATTACTACCAGGCTATAAGGCTAGCAAACGGAAACATTACCAGGCTACCTAACTACCTGGCTACCAAGCTAAAAGATTACGAGGCTACTAGATTACCAAACTACAAGATTACCAGGCTACTAGATGACCAAACTACAAGATTACCAGGCTACTAGATTACAAAACTACAAGATTACCAGGCTATTAGATTACCAAACTAAAAGATTACCAGGCTACTAGATTACCAAACTACAAGATTACCAGGCTACTAGATTACCAAACTACAAGATTACCAGGCTACTAGATTACCAAACTACAAGATTACCAGGCTACTAGATTACTAAACTACAAGATTACCAGGTTACTAGATTACCAAACTACAAGATTACCAGGCTACTAGATTACCAAACTACAAGATTACCAGGCTACTAGATTACCAAACTAAAAGATTACCAGGCTACTAGATTACCAAACTAAAAGATTACCAGGCTACTAGATTACCAAACTACAAGATTACCAGGCTACTTGACACTAGCTACAAATTTACCAGGCTACATGACTACTAGGCTACCAAGCTACTAATCTACCACATTAACAGACGACAGACTAAAAAGCTAAAATACCATAATAACTTGCTACTATACTACTAAAGTACTAAGCTACCCAGTTACCTAGCTTCTAAACTAACAGACTACTGGACCACTAAGGTATAGAAGTTTACTAGAGTCCCAGACTATTAGATAACAGGTTACTAGAGTGCCGAGCTATAAGACTACCAGCCTTCTAGAGTGCTAGACTATGAGGCTAAGAAAGTGCCAGGCTATTAGACTACCAGGTTACTAGGGTTCCAGGCTATTAGACTACCAGGTTACTAGGGTTCCAGGCTATTAGACTACCAGCCTATTAGCATAGTAGATGACAAGGCTGCCAATGTTAATAGGTTTCAAGGCTACTAAACTACTAGACTACAAAACTAACAGTCCCCCAGCCTGCTAGATTAATAGACTACCAAGACACTTAGCCTCCACGCTATATTGCTAAAAGGACTAAGCTACCAGTCCACAAGGCTATCAAACTAGGCGTTAACTAGACTATCATGGTTATAGACTACTAATCTTTTAGACTACCAGATAGCTAGAGTATCTTGCTACTAGACTAGATTATAAGGCTATTAAACTACCAAGGTACTTGACCACCATGCTATTAGATGTCTAATTTACCAGTCTAATGATGTACCATTCTTTTAGACTACTTGGCTACTTAACTAACAAGACTCTAAACTACCAGACTAATAGTTTACTAGTCACGTAAACTCCCCAATTAACAGGCTTACACTACCAACTAATAAGCTTCTAGTCTAGATTTTCAGGTCACCAGACAACATGGTCGCTGCACCATCTGTTGAGGACAGGAACCATACTTAGGTTGACATTGCCTAAGAGGAGAGGTTTTGGAGCCATTTTGTGGAGCCCAAGCTGTCAATTTCAGATCGGTGAGGCTACAACTACTGGCACCCCCTCAATGAGAAGATTACTGGGGCCTTGGTACTTCATTGAGTGCCAGATCCTCTTCATTATTACCAGGCACATCTTTGTATTTTTGGCAGTAGCTGTGTCTGGTATTCCAGCTCAATTCCATTCAAGAGGGGCCACTTCAATCAGCTGATCACTGTGGATCATAGAGTTGGAGGTCCACCAGTGTGATTGGCCATCAATCTTATAGTAAAGGAGACCTCCTATAGATTATCCTGTTAAAACTGAAAAGACCTTTGCCTCCAGTGGAAGTGGTTAGCAACCAAGATGTGACAATGGAATGGCCAAATATTACACCTATATGGTGGGATGGAAATTGGGAAACTTTCTCATTGCCTGGTGGTTGGACAGAATAGCGGGGGGCTGAGATTGCTAAGTACACATTTCTTTTTAGTTCCCCAAAGTCAGTACAAGCATCATTGGCATGTCTTATGAAACCATCAGATCAGTCAGCAGCCATGCCATCAGCTGAAAACTCCCACAAGCTTGCCATGGCTGAAAGCACAAAAGGAAAGAAAATATACAAAGCAACAGCACTCTGCAAACCAAATAAAGTACAATAATGCCAAAGTAGTAGAAAGCGCTGTATAGATCTGATGAGACGCTTCTTGCTCTAACTCTCACCTAGCGCGCTGCCCCGGCCGGTAGCTAGCGCACACGTGGAGGAGCCTGCAGGGATGAGTTCAGGAGCGTCTTCGTGTGACGTCACAACTTCACTCTGGGTGCCTCCAAAGGACAAATTTCCATCCAACGCGTTTCAGAACCTACGGGTTCCTTCGTCACAACTTCACTCTGGGTGCCTCCAAAGGACAAATTTCCATCCAACGCGTTTCAGAACCTACGGGTTCCTTCGTCACAACTTCACTCTGGGTGCCTCCAAAGGACAAATTTCCAGCCAACGCGTTTCAGAACCTACGGGTTCCTTCGTCAGGAGGAACCCGTAGGTTCTGAAACGCGTTGGATGGAAATTTGTCCTTTGGAGGCACCCAGAGCGAAGTTGTGACGTCACACGAAGACGCTCCTGAACTCATCCCTGCAGGCTCCTCCACGTGTGCGCTAGCTACCGGCCGGGGCAGCGCGCTAGGTGAGAGTTAGAGCAAGAAGCGTCTCACCAGATCTATACAGTGCTTCCTGGAACAACGGGATCACACCACATCACGGAACGACTATTTACCAGATACAGGTAGAGATCTTATAACTAGCGTCCTGTGTATATACATATAATAATCCTCACTCTCCCCTACCCTCTCTGTATGCCAGCGCCGGTATTATATACATATATATATTGCCTACTATATTATGACCCGGTAATATAGAAGACCTCAGAGATCCCCTTTAAATAACATTGCAGCACATTGGCGAGGAAGTCCCTGAGATGCTCTTCTACTACCTGGATCCACACAGCAGTGATAGGATCTTGTAGGAGGAACTTCACTGTAATAGCCTTCTGTATGCTGTAATGTGACCTGTTGCCTCCACAGCCCTCGTGTGTCTCGTCCCTAGAAGTCTGGCTGATGATGATCACGCACTCTTGCATGTTAAAATTGGAGTATTAAATATGCAGTTTGCATTTTCACATTCCCATGGATTGTGGCCAAATGAGAGTTTGCTGCTCACACTGAATATTTTGGAATTAGTCAGTGTGTATAGCTGCCATCACGCTGAGTTCTCACCCAGTAGACTCTGTTTGAAATATATGTTATTTTTTTCCATTCACACATCCGATAAGCCACCCTCCTCCAATCCTCCTTCCATGGTCCACCTCATAGTACCACCAGATACTTTATCAATTGGCAATCGGATATAGAAAATTCAGATAAATGGGACACAAGATGGGATATTTCTGTGAGGACGCTACAAAGAGTTAATGATTCATATAAATTCAAAATATTCCCAAGTTAAAGGGGTTGTCTGCCTCTAATTGGTGGGGGTCCGACACCTAGCACTTACTTCAATGGGAACAGTGCTGCAGTAACCAGCTTTGTCCACTACACTATAAATGGAGCTGTGCAGTTCCGGCATCGGAGCCCCTCCCGATCAGCTGATCAGTGGGGGTGCGGGGTGTCAGTCCTCAGCCATTCAGAAAGATTATAAGGAAGTAATACAATATTACAGTGCCCCTTCCCCCTCGGAGCTGGATCCTTGTTAAGGTCATGTTACAGTCCATTGATCCTAGGAATCAAATGGACGGCAACAACATCTACTTTATTTGCATAAAAAAGAGAGTTGTCACTAGAAGAGTAACAAAAATTTTACAAGATGAGAATTAGTATCTTTCATAAAGAAATTATAGGGAATGGCCAACCTCACCCACCATTAACTTTATAAGGGAAAACAGGAATGTGTTAAAGGGCACCTGTCAGCATGATCGCCTCTATTAAACTAGACATACTGACTGGAAGGGCTGACCCTGCTGATTAAAATTATACCTATCTTGTGAGAATCGGTTGTGGCATTCCTGAGAAAAAAATACTTTTATGCTTTGTGCAAGTGAGAGCTTCACTGCACCAAGGGGAGGAGCTTAACCCCTCAGCTCTTCAGTGCTGGCCCCGCCCCTCGGTGCACTGAAGCTCTCACATGCATAAAGAATAAAAGTATTTTTTCTCGGGAATGCCACAACCGATTTTCACAAGACAGGTATCATTTTAATCAGCAGGATCCACCCTACCAGACAGTATATTGCTCTATATGTGATTTCGCTGATACAATGCATCCTGTCCTTGATCTTCAAGGTGACATTTAGTTTATACATGGATGTTTATTAACATAAATAATACCGCCTTCTATAGTGCTCCCCACAATGAACACTTGTCATTTTTATTTTTTTTGGTGTGAAATTGCTTGGTTTTGGATATTTTTTCCTTCTCCTAATTGTGATCTTGTGGTATCTGATAGGTGAAGGTGTGGTTCCAGAACAGGAGAACCAAATACAAGAGGCAGAAGCTGGAGGAGGAAGGTCCGGACTCCGATCAGAAGAAGAAGGGCTCTCATCACATCAACAGATGGAGACTGGCCACCAAGCAGCCCAACGGAGAAGACATTGATGTCACGTCCAACGATTAAATGACAGGCCCCTGAGGCCACACAAGACTTTCACTGCATCTCATAGTGGAATAAGGGACATATGATATAGACTGGGCGGTGATGGGGTCTGGGTACAGAACTGCTGGGCCTGATGAAGGTGCGGACGTCATGTGCCCGTTATAGACAGCGATGCTGAAGGCCACACACGGCTGTAGACACGGCTGGTTTCTCCATAGACTTTTATCAGCCAATCCAAACCACGACCATGGATGGAATGGGCTACAAGAAATAAAACATCTCCCCTCTCTCGGCTTCTTTTATCTGCCCCCTAATTTTTTAATTTATTTTCTTTATCTGATAAAGGAAAGAACCTGTAGCTATTACCAATTTAGTGTGTAAATGTGTGTTAATAAAAATAATATCACAACGTGGGCCTGTCTGACCTCATCAAAGACGATTCCGGGGACACATGACACAGAGGGGCCCCAACACCACACAGCCGGGGCCAAAAAATCTCACTATGAAATCCCAGCCTGCTGTATATAAGACATGTCATCTAGTGGGGTTCATGGAACTAACTGCACACCTCTGTCCATAAATGATTGATTGATTGATAGATAGATAATAGATAGATAGATAATAGATAGATAATAGATAGATAGATAATAGATAGATAATAGATAATAGATAATAGATAGATAGATAGAAGATAATAGATAATAGATAGATAATAGATAGATAGATAATAGATAATAGATAGATAGATAGATAATAGATAGATAATAGATAGATAGATAATAGATAGATAATAGATAATAGATAGATAATAGATAGATAGATAATAGATAGATAATAGATAATAGATAGATAATAGATAGATAATAGATAGATAGATAGATAGATAATAGATAGATAGATAATAGATAGATAATAGATAAGATAGATAATAGATAGATAGATAGATAGATAATAGATAATAGATAGATAATAGATAGATAATAGATAGATAGATAATAGATAGATAGATAATAGATAGATAGATAGATAATAGATAGATAATAGATAGATAATAGATAGATAGATAATAGATAGATAGATAATAGATAGATAATAAATAATAGATAGATAATAGATAATAGATAGATAATAGATAATAGATAGATAGATAATAGATAGATAGATAGATAGATAGATAGATAGATAGATAATAGATAATAGATAGATAATAGATAGATAGATAATAGATAGATAATAGATAGATAGATAATAGATAGATAATAGATAATAGATAGATAATAGATAGATAATAGATAGATAGATAATAGATAATAGATAGATAGATAGATAATAGATAGATAATAGATAGATAGATAGATAATAGATAGATAATAGATAGATAATAGATAGATAATAGATAATAGATAGATAATAGATAGATAGATAGATAGATAGATAGATGATAGATAGATAGATAATAGATAGATAGATAATAGATAGATAGATAGATAATAGATAATAGATAGATAATAGATAGATAATAGATAGATAGATAGATAGATAGATAATAGATAGATAATAGATAGATAATAGATAGATAGATAATAGATAGATAATAGATAATAGATAGATAATAGATAGATAATAGATAGATAGATAGATAGATAATAGATAGATAGATAATAGATAGATAGATAGATAGATAATAGATAAATAGATAGATAGATAATAGATAAATAGATAGATAATAGATAGATAATAGATAGATAATAGATAGATAATAGATAATAGATAGATAGATAGATAGATAATAGATAGATAGATAATAGATAGATAGATAGATAATAGATAGATAGATAGATAGATAGATAGATAGATAGATAATAGATAATAGATAAATAGATAGATAGATAATAGATAGATAATAGATAATAGATAGATAATAGATAGATAATAGACAGATAGATAATAGATAGATAATAGATAGATAATAGATAATAGATAGATAATAGATAATAGATAATAGATAGATAGATAATAGATAGATAATAGATAGATAGATAGATAGATAGATAGATAGATAATAGATAGATAATAGATAATAGATAGATAGATAGATAATAGATAGATAATAGATAATAGATAAATAGATAGATAATAGATAGATAATAGATAGATAATAGATAGATAGATAGATAGATAGATAATAGATAGATAGATAATAGATAGATAGATAATATATAGATAGATAGATAATAGATAAATAGATAGATAGATAGATAATAGATAGATAATAGATAATAGATAGATAATAGATAGATAATAGACAGATAGATAATAGATAGATAGATAGATAATAGATAGATAGATAATAGATAGATAATAGATAGATAATAGATAGATAATAGATAATAGATAGATAATAGATAATAGATAGATAATAGATAATAGATAGATAATAGATAATAGATAATAGATAGATAGATAGATAGATAATAGATAGATAATAGATAGATAATAGATAGATAATAGATAATAGATAGATAATAGATAATAGATAGATAATAGATAATAGATAGATAATAGATAATAGATAATAGATAGATAGATAATAGATAATAGATAATAGATAGATAATAGATAGATAATAGATAATAGATAGATAATAGATAATAGATAATAGATAGATAATAGATAGATAATAGATAGATAATAGATAATAGATAGATAATAGATAGATAATAGATAGATAGATAGATAATAGATAGATAATAGATAGATAGATAGATAATAGATAGATAATAGATAATAGATAGATAGATAGATAGATAGATAATAGATAGATAGATAGATAATAGATAATAGATAATAGATAGATAGATAGATAACAGATAATAGATAGATAATAGATAGATAGATAATAGATAGATAATAGATAGATAATAGATAGATAATAGATAGATAGATAATAGATAGATAGATAGATAGATAGATAGATAGATAATAGATAACAGATAATAGATAGATAATAGATAATAGATAGATAGATAGATAATAGATAGATAATAGATAGATAGATAGATAATAGATAGATAATAGATAGATAGATAATAGATAGATAGATAATAGATAGATAATAGATAATAGATAATAGATAGATAGATAGATAGATAGATAATAGATAGATAATAGATAATAGATAGATAGATAGATAGATAATAGATAATAGATAATAGATAGATAGATAGATAATAGATAGATAATAGATAGATAATAGATAGATAATAGATAGATAATAGATAGATAGATAGATAATAGATAATAGATAGATAATAGATAGATAGATAATAGATAGATAATAGATAATAGATAGATAATAGATAGATAATAGATAGATAATAGATAATAGATAATAGATAGATAATAGATAATAGATAGATAATAGATAATAGATAGATAATAGATAGATAGATAATAGATAATAGATAGATAATAGATAGATAATAGATAGATAGATAGATAATAGATAGATAGATAATAGATAATAGATAGATAATAGATAGATAGATAATAGATAGATAATAGATAGATAATAGATAGATAATAGATAATAGATAGATAGATAATAGATAGATAATAGATAGATAATAGATAATAGATAGATAATAGATAGATAGATAATAGATAGATAATAGATAGATAATAGATAATAGATAATAGATGTGTTTTCCGTGGGGAGAGTAGAATTAGTGTCTTATCTCCTGCAGGAACAAAGGATTGGACATGCTGAAATCCCGCCTACCCTATCTTATGCACATTAGATGGTCGGCAGGTTTGTGGATGGAGTTCTCCTGACAGCAGATATTTGGGGAGATAAGGATTGGACGTGTTGGATTTCAGTTTCCTGATCAGTGTCTTGCTTTCACCCCATTCACTACATATGCATGCCTGGCTGAGCTGAGCATGTATACGTATGGGAGGATTAATCTCAGGTGTATGGCGGCTTTAAATAATGTGAGCACCTTGGGGGTGGCTACCCAGGATGCAGATTATGCCCCAGCACAGTGTATGAGGGGAGACACATCTCGTGGGCACCTTGGGGGTGGCTGCACACAACGTGCGGATAACCTCATAGTAATACTGCTCCAGCACAGTGGATGAGGTGAGACACATCTCGTGGGCACCTTGGGGGTGGCTGCACATGACATGCGGATAACCTCATAGTAATACCGCCTCTGGAGTGTATGAGGTGAGACACATCTCCTGGGCACCTTGGGGGTGGCTGCACATGACATGCGGATAACCTCATAGTAATACTGCCCCAGCACAGTGTATGAGGTGAGACACATCTCATCGGCACCTTGGGGGTGGCTGCACACAATGAGCGGATAACCTCATAGTAATACCGCCTCTGCAGTGTATTAGGCGAGACACATCTCGTGGGCACCTTGGGGGTGGCTGCAAACGAGGTGTGGATGACCTTACAGTAATACTGCCCCAGCATAGTGTATGAGGTGAGGCACCTTTGGGGTGGCTGCACACGAC
Source organism: Bufo bufo (assembly GCF_905171765.1). Lineage (NCBI taxonomy): Eukaryota > Metazoa > Chordata > Amphibia > Anura > Bufonidae > Bufo > Bufo bufo. Next base: position 825,389,631 of record NC_053390.1, on the reverse strand, counting down.
ATGCGGATGATCTTACAGTAATACTGCCCCAGCACAGTATACAGGGAATGCAGAATTATTAGGCAAGTTGTATTTTTGAGGATTCATTTTATTATTGAACAACAACCATGTTCTCAATGAACCCAAAAAACTCATTAATATCAAAGCTGAATATTTTTGGAAGTAGTTTTTAGTTTGTTTTTAGTTTTAGCTATTTTAGGGGGATATCTGTGTGTGCAGGTGACTATTACTGTGCATAATTATTAGGCAACTTAACAAAAAACAAATATATACCCATTTCAATTATTTATTTTTACCAGTGAAACCAATATAACATCTCAACATTCACAAATATACATTTCTGACATTCAAAAACAAAACAAAAACAAATCAGTGACCAATATAGCCACCTTTCTTTGCAAGGACACTCAAAAGCCTGCCATCCATGGATTCTGTCAGTGTTTTGATCTGTTCACCATCAACATTGCGTGCAGCAGCAACCACAGCCTCCCAGACACTGTTCAGAGAGGTGTACTGTTTTCCCTCCTTGTAAATCTCACATTTGATGATGGACCACAGGTTCTCAATGGGGTTCAGATCAGGTGAACAAGGAGGCCATGTCATTAGATTTTCTTCTTTTATACCCTTTCTTGCCAGCCACGCTGTGGAGTACTTGGACGCGTGTGATGGAGCATTGTCCTGCATGAAAATCATGTTTTTCTTGAAGGATGCAGACTTCTTCCTGTACCACTGCTTGAAGAAGGTGTCTTCCAGAAACTGGCAGTAGGACTGGGAGTTGAGCTTGACTCCATCCTCAACCCGAAAAGGCCCCACAAGGTCATCTTTGATGATACCAGCCCAAACCAGTACTCCACCTCCACCTTGCTGGCGTCTGAGTCGGACTGGAGCTCTCTGCCCTTTACCAATCCAGCCACGGGCCCATCCATCTGGCCCATCAAGACTCACTCTCATTTCATCAGTCCATAAAACCTTAGAAAAATCAGTCTTGAGATATTTCTTGGCCCAGTCTTGACGTTTCAGCTTGTGTGTCTTGTTCAGTGGTGGTCGTCTTTCAGCCTTTCTTACCTTGGCCATGTCTCTGAGTATTGCACACCTTGTGCTTTTGGGCACTCCAGTGATGTTGCAGCTCTGAAATATGGCCAAACTGGTGGCAAGTGGCATCTTGGCAGCTGCACGCTTGACTTTTCTCAGTTCATGGGCAGTTATTTTGCGCCCTGGTTTTTCCACACGCTTCTTGAGACCCTGTTGACTATTTTGAATGAAACGCTTGATTGTTCGATGATCACGCTTCAGAAGCTTTGCAATTTTAAGAGTGCTGCATCCCTCTGCAAGATATGTCACTATTTTTGACTTTTCTGAGCCTGTCAAGTCCTTCTTTTGACCCATTTTGCCAAAGGAAAGGAAGTTGCCTAATAATTATGCACACCTAATATAGGGTGTTGATGTCATTAGACCACACCCCTTCTCATTACAGGGATGCACATCACCTAATATGCTTAATTGGTAGTAGGCTTTCGAGCCTATACAGCTTGGAGTAAGACAACATGCATAAAGAGGATGATGTGGTCAAAATACTCATTTGCCTAATAATTCTGCACGCAGTGTATGAGGTAAAGCACATCTCGTGGGCACCTTGGGGGTGGCTCCACACGACGAGCGTATAACCTCATAGGAATACCGCCTCTGCAGTGTATGAGGTGAGACACATCTCGTGGGCACCTTGGGGGTGACTGCACACCACGAGCGGATAACCTCATATTAATACCGCCTCTGCAGTGTATGAGGGGAGACACATCTCGTGGGCACCTTGGGGGTGGCTCCACACGACGAGCGGATAACCTCATAGTAATACCGCACCAGCACAGTGGATGAGGCGAGACACATGTCGTGGGCACCTTGGGGGTGACTGCACACGACATGCGGATAACCTCATAGTAATACCGCACCAGCACAGTGTATGAGGTGAGACACATCTTGTGGGCACCTTGGGGGTGGCTGCACACGACATGCGGATGATCCTACAGTAATACTGCCCCAGCACAGTATATGAGGTGAAGCACATCTCGTGGGCACCTTGGGGGTGGCTCCACACAACGAGCGGATAACCTCATAGTAATACTGCCCCAGTACAGTGTATGAGGGGAGACACATCTCGTGGGCACCTTGGGGGTGGCTGCACACAACGTGCGGATAACCTCATAGTAATACTGCCCCAGCACAGTATATGAGGTGAGACACATCTCGTGGGCACCTTGGGGGTGGCTCCACACGACGAGCGGATAACCTCATAGTCATACTGCCCCAGCACAGTGTATGAGGTGAGACAAATCTCATGGGCACCTTGGGGGTGGCTGCACACGACATGCGGATAACCTTACAGTAATACCGCACCAGCACAGTGTATGAGGTGAGACACATCTCGTGGGCACCTTGGGGGTGGCTCCACACGACGAGCGGATAACCTCATAGTAATACCGCACCAGCACAGTGGATGAGGCGAGACACATCTCGTGGGCACCTTGGGGGTGGCTCCACACGACGAGCGGATAACCTCATAGTCATACTGCCCCAGCACAGTGTATGAGGTGAGACAAATCTCATGGGCACCTTGGGGGTGGCTGCACACGACATGCGGATAACCTTACAGTAATACCGCACCAGCACAGTGTATGAAGTGAGACACATCTCGTGGGCACCTTGTGGGTGGCTCCACACGACGAGCGGATAACCTCATAGTAATACCGCACCAGCACAGTGTATGAGGTGAGACACATCTCGTGGGCACCTTGGGGGTAGCTCCACACAACGAGCGGATAACCTCATAGTAATACTGCACCAGCACAGTGGATGAGGTGAGACACATCTCGTGGGCACCTTGGGGGTGGCTGCACACAACGAGCGGATAACCTCATAGTAATACTGCCCCAGCACAGTATATGAGGTGAGACAAATCTCATGGGCACCTTGGGGGTGGCTGCACACGACATGCGGATAACCTTACAGTAATACCGCACCAGCACAGTGTATGAGGTGAGACACATCTCGTGGGCACCTTGGGGGTGGCTCCACACGACGAGCGGATAACCTCATAGTAATACCCCACCAGCACAGTGGATGAGGCGAGACACATCTCGTGGGCACCTTGGGGGTGGCTCCACACGACGAGCGGATAACCTCATAGTCATACTGCCCCAGCACAGTGTATGAGGTGAGACAAATCTCATGGGCACCTTGGGCGTGGCTGCACACGACATGCGGATAACCTTACAGTAATACCGCACCAGCACAGTGTATGAAGTGAGACACATCTCGTGGGCACCTTGGGGGTGGCTCCACACGACGAGCGGATAACCTCATAGTAATACCGCACCAGCACAGTGTATGAGGTGAGACACATCTCGTGGGCACCTTGGGGGTAGCTCCACACAACGAGCGGATAACCTCATAGTAATACCGCACCAGCACAGTGGATGAGGTGAGACACATCTCGTGGGCACCTTGGGGGTGGCTCCATACGACGAGCGGATAACCTCATAGTAATACCGCACCAGCACAGTGGATGAGGCGAGACACATCTCGTGGGCACCTTGGGGGTGGCTCCATACGACGAGCGGATAACCTCATACTAATACCGCACCAGCACAGTGTATGAGGTGAGACACATCTCGTGGGCACCTTGGGGGTGGCTCCATAGGACGAGCGGATAACCTCATACTAATACCGCACCAGCACAGTGTATGAGGTGAGACACATCTCGTGGGCACCTTGGGGGTGGCTCCATACGACGAGCGGATAACCTCATAGTAATACCGCACCAGCACAGTGGATGAGGCGAGACACATCTCGTGGGCACCTTGGGGGTGGCTGCACACAACGAGCGGATAACCTCAGAGTAATACTGCCCCAGCACAGTGGATGAGGCGAGACACATCTCGTGGGCACCTTGGGGGTGACTGCACACGACGAGCGTATAACCTCAGAGTAATACTGCCCCAGCACAGTGTATGAGGTGAGACACATCTCGTGGGCACCTTGGGGGTAGCTCCACACAACGAGCGGATAACCTCATAGTAATACTGCCCCAGCACAGTGGATGAGGTGAGACACATCTCGTGGGCACTTTGCTTTTTTGTCTTAGGTGCAGAATTTGGCAGCTGTGCGGATCCTGAATTCTGCAGGCGGTCAGTTGTGTTTTTCTTCTGCAGATTTTAACCTTTTTAATGGAAGGATGAGATCTGCGGAAAATCTGCATAAAACACCGCACAAAACACAGCATAAATAGTGTGCAGCCGCCTTCCACTAGATCCAGGATCATCTGAGCCGAGTGACGTCACCAGGACTGCGTCCAATCAGATGCTGAGACCCGGTCACCCTCCACCCCGGACCGATTCCGGCAGCAGAGTCTGCGTAGTATTTAACCGCCTCACTGCCAGGCTGATGCCCGCTGGCGCCCCCTCTCTGTTTGTTTGCTACACGGAGAATAATATTTGTGTTTTTACACCAGAACAACAAATGCTATTTCTGAGAAGGAAGCCGCTGCCAGGTTGGCTGCAAATCTCTCCCGCTCAGACCCCGCTGCTGTTTTCTGGTGTCTGCCGCGTGGCAGCTGCCAGATTCCACAGGTGCTGTCACACTCCACTCGCTGCAGAGGGCGCCACGTCAGCCATGACTGATGGTGACATAATACCACAACATGTGACACACACAACACTGCCAATTATCAATATTATGTCCCTGGGAAAGCTGGGTGCCAACCGGACTGGCCGCCATCACAGCAGCCACATCTGTCTCTGGGAAAGCTGGATATGTCAAGACTGAGATGAAAATGGAAAGTTTCAGATGTGAGCTGCGGTACATTGCCCAATGCATCACACGACCTGTAAGCCTTAGGTCTGCAGAAAAGCGACATTCTTCTACATGTGACAGCGTGGTCAGCTCATCCTGATATTGTATCTTCTGCTACAGTCGCATCCAAAGCTGCATTTTTCAATTCAACATTTTTCTTCAAGAACCCTGAAAAACTGTAATATCAGCTCTAACGATATGACGGAACTATATTTAGAAAAAACACAATGCCCTGCAATATACACTGCTCAAAAAAATAAAGGGAACACAATAATAACACATCCTAGATCTGAATTAATTAAATATTCTTCTGAAATACTCTGTTCTTTACATAGTTGAATGTGCTGACAACAAAATCACACAAAAATAAAAAAATGGAAATCAAATTTTTTAACCCATGGAGGTCTGGATTTGGAGTCACACTTAAAATTAAAGTGGAAAAACACACTACAGGCTGATCCAACTTTGATGTAATGTCCTTAAAACAAGTCAAAATGAGGCTCAGTAGTGTGTGTGGCCTCCACGTGCCTGTATGACCTCCCTACAACGCCTGTGCATGCTCCTGATGAGGTGGCGGACGGTCTCCTGAGGGATCTCCTCCCAGACCTGGACTAAAGCATCTGCCAACTCCTGGACAGTCTGTGGTGCAACGTGACGTTGGTGGATAGAGCGAGACATGATGTCCCAGATGTGCTCAATTGGATTCAGGTCTGGGGAACGGGCGGGCCAGTCCATAGCATCAATGCCTTCGTCTTGCAGGAACTGCTGACACACTCCAGCCGCATGAGGTCTACCATTGTCTTGCATTAGGAGGAACCCAGGGCCAACCGCACCAGCATATGGTCTCACAAGGGGTCTGAGGATCTCATCTCGGTACCTAATGGCAGTCAGGCTACCTCTGGCGAGCACATGGAGGGCTGTGCGGCCCTCCAAAGAAATGCCACCCCACACCATTACTGACCCAATGCCAAACCGGTCATGCTGGAGGATGTTGCAGGCAGCAGAACGTTCTCCACGGCGTCTCAAGACTCTGTCACATGTGCTCAGTGTGAACCTGCTTTCATCTGTGAAGAGCACAGGGCGCCAGTGGCAAATTTGCCAATCTTGGTGTTCTCTGGCAAATGCCAAACGTCCTGCAGGGTGTTGGGCTGTAATCACAACCCCCACCTGTGGACGTTGGGCCCTCATATCACCCTCATGGAGTCTGTTTCTGACCGTTTGAGCAGACACATGCACATTTGTGGCCTGCTGGAGGTCATTTTGCAGGGCTCTGGCAGTGCTCCTCCTGTTCCTCCTTGCACAAAGGCAGAGGTAGCGGTCCTGCTGCTGGGTTGTTGCCCTCCTACGGCCTCCTCCACGTCTCCTGATGTACTGGCCTGTCTCCTGGTAGCGCCTCCATGCTCTGGACACTACGCTGACAGACACAGCAAACCTTCTTGCCACAGCTCGCATTGATGTGCCATCCTGGATAAGCTGCACTACCTGAGCCACTTGTGTGGGTTGTAGACTCCGTCTCATGCTACCACTAGAGTGAAAGCACCGCCAGCATTCAAAAGTGACCAAAACATCAGCCAGGAAGCATAGGAACTGAGAAGTGGTCTGTGGTCACCACCTGCAGAACCACTCCTTTATTGGGGGTGTCTTGCTAATTGCCTATAATTTCCACCTGTTGTCTATCCCATTTGCACAACAGCATGTGAAATTGATTGTCACTCAGTGTTGCTTCCTAAGTGGACAGTTTGATTTCACAGAAGTGTGATTGACTTGGAGTTACATTGTGTTGTTTAAGTGTTCCCTTTATTTTTTTGAGCAGTGTAGTATATTCATAGGGGCACTATTATATTAGATATACACTTGTACATATACAGTCAGGTCCATAAATATTGGGACATGGACACAATTGTAACATTTTTGGCTCTATACACCACCACAATGGATTTGAAATGAAACAAACAAGATGTGCTTTACCTGCAGACTGTCAGCTGTAATTTGAGGGAATTTACATCCAAATCAGGTGAACGGTGCAGGAATTACAACAGTTTGTATATGTGCCTCCAACTTGTTAAGGAACCAAAAGTAATGGGACAGAATAATAATCATAAATCAAACTGTCACTTTTTAATACTTGGTTGCAAATCCTTTGCAGTCAATTACAGCCTGAAGTCTGGAACGCATAGACATCACCAGACGCTGGGTCTGTTAACCTGTGCACATCATTGGTATTAAACAATATGGCCACCCCGGCATAAGGCTCCACAGCCTTAGTCCTAACTTTTTTATTTTTCTATTCACATAGCCTTATGAGGGCTTATTTTTTGTGGGACAAGTTGTACTTTCTAATAGCACCATTTACAGTTGCATACCATGTAGTAGGAAGCAGGAAAAAATTATTCCAAATGGGGGAGAATTGGGAAAAAACGCAATTCTGATAAAGGTTTTTTTTTTTTTTTTTACACTGTACACTATGCGGTATAATTGACCTGTTATCTTCATCCTCCAGGTCAGTACGGTTACGATACCACACTTGTATAATTTTTCTTGCATTTCATACTGAAAAAAAAATTAAAACCTTTGAGGAATTTTTTTTTATAACCATATTCTGACCCCTATAACTTTTTTGTAGTTATGTGTACAGAGCTGTGTGAGGGCCCATTTTTTTGCAGGACGATCTGTTCTTTTCAGTGATACCAATTTGAAGTGTGTGCGACTTTTTGATCACTTTTTATAAAAAAAAAATTGGGTAGTTGAAGTGACAAAAAATGCAAATGATCCGCGATCTCAGCCAGGGAACGCTGTTACCGGAGTGGAAGTGCGCGACTTCCGCTTCCGGACTGCGTAGATGTAGCGGGTCTCTACTATTTAAAATAGCAGAAACCCGGCGGCTATGGCGCCCGCTTCACGAGGTCCTTAGAGAGTAAAGTACATGCAAAGCCTATTCAGTTATAATATTAATGCATTATATTAGAGATATTCCAATGGACATGTCCAGACCTGTCCGGACGCAGTCAGGCTGATGTCAGCAGTAAGTATATAAGGCAAGCTGGACAGATTTTGATAAAGTGATCTGTTATAGTGCTATCAGTTTTGAAACTTAAGATGGATAAACGCAAATGTGTTAACAGACAATTTCGGCTACATATGTGGCAAATACACTACTTATGATCAGCGCAAGAATCTGACAAAGCGAGTGCGTCTTGCAGCTTGGGATGCGTTTGGGCTAGTAGTGCAGAACTTCCTTGGGAAGAGACGAGCTGCAAACTATGCTGAATTAGTAGACAACGTGCCTACAGCATATGAACAACTTGGCTGCTGAATGTCATTGAAAGTGCATTTCTTACATTCCCAGCTTGACTTTTCCCCACCCAATTTGGGACACGTAAGTGACGAACATGGAGAGCGGTTCCATAAAGATATTTCTACAATGGAGAACAGGTATCAAGACCGCTGGAATCCCACCATGATGGCGGACTACTGCTGGTTTTTGCAACGGGAAAATATGACCATTCACAAATGCAAAAGCAGAAGCCTGAAGCCCTTTTAGCAGCACTGGGCCTCGCTCAAGTAAGACTTTTAAACTGAAAAACGAGACTTTTTGGAATTTTGTTATTCCATTACATTTTCATACACTATTTACTACGCAAACTTTGATGTAGATCAGGAAATGGTTGGAGTAAAACGTGTTCTGTTCAAAATTATTCAATGCTTTCCAAGTGCTTCATTTATTTAGGCATACTTATGCATAATATCGTGACGTGTTACAACAATTCTGACTTCGGATTTGTAATCCGCACACTCGATTTAGTATAGGACAAATGGTGTTTGCCCAGTAGCAGACAAAAAGTTTTTTTTTGTTGCGTGGCGTCATAAGACAACAGAAAAAGAGCAGATAAGTGACTCCAATCATCATAGGTCAGAATCAGAGCCTCCCTGCCTACCACCAGTCTCCATATCTGACTCTATAGGAGCTTCTCCAGGAGGGGGCTTCTTCTTTGTTGGGGGGTCCCCTGTGTCTGCTTCACATTCGTTATCTATTCTCCGCAGCTCTTGCTCATAATCACCATCTGACTCTGATAAAGCCTCATATCTGTTTGATAGGACCATGACTCCTGCACCGTTATTGACTTGTTTCCTTATGTTTTGGCCCAGGTTATGTTCCTCCTGAGACTTACGGGAAGACTTATCTTTTTTCCTTCTTTTGTTCCTCTTGGCCTCATATACAGAAGGTGATACACAGGCGGCTGCCTGAGGCAGGTCCTGAGTGACCACCTCCATGGTGCCCTGTGTGTTCTCTGAAGGCTGAGGTTCGGGTGTTGTCTCACCTGACCCCTGCCGTACCTCTTGCCTGGTCAGTATGGTCCCTGACATCAAAGCCTCCTCCTCTATAGCGTCTGCGGCCTCCACTAATTCTTTATCTGGAAGCTCCCTGCATACGTTATGCCAGGCATCTGGGCAATCCTTATGTCAGTGGCCTATCTGTCCGCAGAGATTGCATCTAACGTTCTTACACGTGGCACTCAGATGGCCGAGCTCACCCCACAGGTTGCACTTGACCACGGTGCACACATTTGCCACATGACCGACCTTGCCACATTTGAAGCACTTCCTAGGTTGTCCAGGATAGAAGCAGACGCCTTCTTCTCTACCAATAAAGGAGTTAGGAAGATGTAAGGTGATGTTATTGTGCTGGCGCAGCTTCACCAGCACCTTCCACCCTCCAGTCCAGACACCATCATCGTCCCTGTTCTTGGTGAGGTCAGAATCAAGGTCACAGTGCCTCCGGAGCCACACCACAATGTCCTGGGGAGGAACAGATTTTTTCCAGAAGATGACATTGACAATAACTGTGTCTGGTTTGGAAATCGGAATGAAAATTAATTTATTCCAGCCCTCTGTGTCCCTAAACCTAGCAAAGTTTGCCCAGAACCTATCCAGACTAGACATCAGCTTAAGGCCGAATGCACACGGCCGTGTTTCGCGGCCGAGAGCGGTCCGTGGTATGCAGGGCTGGATTCCTGTTCAGAGCAGGAGCGCACGGCGTCATTGGTTGCTATGACGCCGTGCGCTTCATGCCGCCGCTGCTGTATAGTAATACACTCGTATAGATCATACGAGTGTATTACTGTAGTGTACAGCGTCATAGCAACCAATGACGCCGTGCGCTCCTGCTCTGAACAGGAATCCAGCCCTGCATACCACGGACCGCTCTCGGCCGTGTGCATTCGGCCTTAAGCTGACATCATAGCCCTGTCTGTCTGGTAGGTTTATCACTGCCAGGATGTCCGCTGGAGCAAACCCCATCTGGTGGCACAGGAGTTCCCTCACCACAAACCTCCTATCTGAGAGGTCTTCTTTGGTGCCTCAGTGTTTAAACCTCACCACGTTCCTCCTCATAAACGCCTGGCCTGTATAGCCTGCACTGGAGGTGAAGGATGCAGCACCGCGGCTCCAGGCGTTTCTGGGAGGACCGTGACGGGGCTCACTCCCCTGAGTATTGGGGTGCGTGTCTGCACTAGAGGGGTTCATCTCATCCGGTGTGGATTTTGATAAGGGGGGGGGGGAATTACAGACATCATTCTGTACACTTTCCTGCCCCCCGTCCACCTCTATATCCTGCTCAGATGGCTGCATATCCCACACAGACTGTACAGTCGTGGCCAAAAGTTTTGAGAATTACATAAATATTGGAAATTGGAAAAGTTGCTGCTTAAGTTTTTATAATAGCAATTTGCATATACTGCAGAATGTTATGAAGAGTGATCAGATGAATTGCATAGTCCTTCTTTGCCATGAAAATTAACTTAATCCCAAAAAAACCTTTCCACTGCATTTCATTGCTGTCATTAAAGGACCTGCTGAGATCATTTCAGTAATCGTCTTGTTAACTCAGGTGAGAATGTTGACGAGCACAAGGCTGGAGATCATTATGTCAGGCTGATTGGGTTAAAATGGCAGACTTGACATGTTAAAAGGAGGGTGATGCTTGAAATCATTGTTCTTCCATTATTAACCATGGTGACCTGCAAAGAAACGCGTGCAGCCATCATTGCGTTGCATAAAAATGGCTTCACAGGCAAGGATATTGTGGCTACTAAGATTGCACCTCAATCAACAATTTATAGGATCATCAAGAACTTCAAGGAAAGAGGTTCAATTCTTGTTAAGAAGGCTTCAGGGCATCCAAGAAAGTCCAGCAAGCGCCAGGATCGTCTCCTAAAGAGGATTCAGCTGCGGGATCGGAGTGCCACCAGTGCAGAGCTTGCTCAGGAATGGCAGCAGGCAGGTGTGAGCGCATATGCACGCACAGTGAGGCGAAGACTTTTGGAAGATGGCCTGGTGTCAAGAAGGGCAGCAAAGAAGCCACTTCTCTCCAAAAAAAACATCAGGGACAGATTGATCTTCTGCAGAAAGTATGGTGAATGGACTGCTGAGGACTGGGGCAAAGTCATATTCTCCGATGAAGCCTCTTTCCGATTGTTTGGGGCATCTGGAAAAAGGCTTGTCCGGAGAAGAAAAGGTGAGCACTACCATCAGTCCTGTGTCATGCCAACAGTAAAGCATCCTAAGACCATTCATGTGTGGGGTTGCTTCTCATCCAAGGGAGTGGGCTCACTCACAATTTTGCCCAAAAACACAGCCATGAATAAAGAATGGCACCAAAACACCCTCCAACAGCACCTTCTTCCAACAATCCAACAACAGTTTGGTGAAGAACAATGCATTTTCCAGCACGATGGAGCACCGTGCCATAAGGCAAAAGTGATAACTAAGTGGCTCGGGGACCAAAACGTTGACATTTTGGGTCCATGGCCTGGAAACTCCCCAGATCTTAATCCCATTGAGAACTTGTGGTCAATCCTCAAGAGGCGGGTGGACAAACAAAAACCCACTAATTCTGACAAACTCCAAGAAGTGATTATGAAAGAATGGGTTGCTATCAGTCAGGAATTGGCCCAGAAGTTGATTGAGAGCATGCCCAGTCGGATTGCAGAGGTCCTGAAAAAGAAGGGCCAACACTGCAAATACTGACTCTTTGTATAAATGTCATGTAATTGTCGATAAAAGCCTTTGAAACGTATGAAGTGCGTGTAATTATATTTCACTACATCACAGAAACAACTGAAACAAAGATCTAAAAGCAGTTTAGCAGCAAACTTTGTGAAAACTAATATTTGTGTCATTCTCAAAACTTTTGGCCACGACTGTACATTATCACCAGCCCCCGACCCCTCAGGTACATTATCAATGTCCCCGGTCTGTGCCCCAGTAATAGAGCTCGTCTGCATCTCCGCATCACCCTGACCCATGAATGAATGTCCACTGTCCTGCTGTTGGACTGTCTCTGCTGGGACTTGTGGTGCCACAGCTCCATGATGTTGCTTAGGGACAGCTGAAAGTTCTTGCGGCTGCACTTGCCCACCTCCCTTCTGAAAAGAGAAACTTGCAGGCTTCAGTATTGGTTGTGTCACACGCCGGGGCTCATCTGGGGACACGGACCCTGATTCTGCTCTAGAGGAGCGGGATCCAGAGTCACTGTTCAGTCTCTGCTATGAGAAACGTTCCTGGTTTCTGTAGGAGTCGGGCAGGGGCCCCATCCTCTCCAGGACACAGTCCATCTCCTTCACCACCTCCACCAGCTCTATGCTCAGTGAGTGCAGCTTGGTATCATACAAGGTGTTACTATCGGGGTGCGCGGTTTTCAGGTTGTACACAGTCTATGCCGCCATCTGCAGCTCATGCGCTCGTGTGGTCTCCTTCACCTGCTGTCCTGGCCGGGGCAGGGTCACAGGCTGTTTGGATTCACTGGTCTCCTGCAGCTTTGCCTTTCTAAGTTTGTTACTTGCACCTTCAGTTGCATCTGCTGAGGCCTGTTCACACTTTACAGTGTTTGTAGACATGGCATTCCTGGTTACCTTTAGAGGCATTGCTGCAGATCCTGTGCAGCCTTGGCAGGCCATGCTGGAGACCACAACTTGTTGTTTTAGGTTCTCTTGCAAAGTCTGTTTCTCCAGAGATGTCCATCTCTGTCAGTGTGCAGGAGGGGGGAGCTGCTCACCTGCTGCATGGCCTGTGCTCATCATCACCTGTGCACCTTGCTGGCTGGGCCTGGACACTGCTGCAATCTTCACTGCACTCGCCTTCTTGTCTTCTTCTTTCTTCAGAACAACAATGTTACTTCCATTCTTTTCCCTCTGTTGCTCACTGTTCTGGATTTGCATCCACTTTAGGAATAGTTTGGGAGTTTTCTCCAAGTGTAGGCCTGAAACCCTGGGCCTTGCTAAGGGAAGTTCTCCAAACATCAGGAGAACACTAACACACATCCTCACATCTAGGAGGCAGTATTATAGTAGTAATATTCTAGTACATAGGAGCAGTATTATAGTAGTAATATTCTAGTACATAGGAGCAGTATTATAATAGTAATATTCTAGTACATAGGAGCAGTATTATAGTAGTTATATTCTTGTACATAGGAGCAGTATTATAGTAGCTATATTCTTGTACATAGGAGCAGTATTATAGTAGTAATATTCTTGTACATAGGAGGCAGTATTATAGTAGTTATATTCTTGTACATAGGAGCAGTATTATAGTAGTTATATTCCTGTACATAGGAGTAGTATTATAGTAGTTATATTCTTGTACATAGGAGGCAGTATTATAGCAGTTATATTCTTGTACATAGGAGCAGTATTATAGTAGTTATATTCCTGTACATAGGAGTAGTATTATAGTAGTTATATTCTTGTACATAGGAGGCAGTATTATAGTAGTTATATTCTTGTACATAGGAGCAGTATTATAGTAGTTATATTCTTGTACATAGGAGCAGTATTATAGTAGTAATATTCTTGTACATAGGAGCAGTATTATAGTAGTTATATTCTTGTACATAGGAGTTAGTATTATACTAGTTATATTCTTGTACATAGGAGGCAGTATTATACTAGTTATATTCTTGTACATAGGAGCAGTATTATAGTAGTTATATTCTTGTACATAGGAGCAGTATTATAGTAGTTATATTCCTGTACATAGGAGCAGTATTATAGTAGTTATATTCTTGTACATAGGAGCAGTATTATAGTAGTTATATTCTTGTACATAGGAGCAGTATTATAGTAGTTATATTCTTGTATATAGGAGGCAGTATTATTGTAGTTATATTCTTGTACATAGGAGGTAGTATTATAGTAGTTATATTCTTGTATATAGGAGCAGTATTATAGTATATTCTTGTACATAGGAGCAGTATTATAGTAGTTATACTCTTGTACATAGGAGGCAGTATTATAGTAGTTATATTCTTGTACATAGGAGCAGTATTATAGTAGTTATATTCTTGTACATAGGAGGCAGTATTATAGTAGTTATATTCTTGTACATAGGAGCAGTATTATAGTAGTTATATTCTTGTACATAGGAGCAGTATTATAGTAGTTATATTCTTGTACATAGGAGCAGTATTATAGTAGTTATATTCTTGTACATAGGAGGCAGTATTATAGTAGTTATATTCTTGTACATAGGAGCAGTATTATAGTAGTTATACTCTTGTACATAGGAGCAGTATTATAGTAGTTATATTCTTGTACATAGGAGCAGTATTATAGTAGTTATATTCTTGTACATAGGAGGCAGTATTATAGTAGTTATATTCTTGTACATAGGAGGCAGTATTATAGTAGTTATATTCTTGAACATAGGAGCAGTATTATAGTAGTTATATTCTTGTACATAGGAGCAGTATTATAGTAGTTATATTCTTGTACATAGGAGGCAGTATTATAGTAGTTATACTCTTGTACATAGGAGGCATTATTATAGGAGTTATGTTCTTGTACATAGGAGCAGTATTATAGTAGTTATACTCTTGTACATAGGAGCAGTATTATAGTAGTTATATTCTTGTACATAGGAGGCAGTATTATAGTAGTTATATTCTTGTACATAGGAGCAGTATTATAGTAGTTATATTCTTGTACATAGGAGGCAGTATTATAGTAGTTATATTCTTGTACATAGGAGCAGTATTATAGGAGTTATGTTCTTGTACATAGGAGCAGTATTATAGTAGTTATATTCTTGTACATAGGAGGCAGTATTATAGTAGTTATATTCTTGTATATAGGAGGCAGTATTATAGTAGTTATATTCTTGTACATAGGAGCAGTATTATAGTAGTTATATTATTGTACATAGGAGGCAGTATTATATTAGTTAGATTCTTGTACATAGGAGCAGTATTATAGTAGTTATATTCTTGTACATAGGAGCAGTATTATAGTAGTTATATTCTTGTACATAGGAGCAGTATTATAGTGGTTATATTCTTGTACATGGGGGCAGTATTATAGTAGTTATATTCTTGTACATAGGAGCAGTATTATAGTAGTTATATTCTTGTACATAAGAGCAGTATTATAGTAGTTATATTCTTGTACATAGGAGGCAGTATTATAGCAGTTATATTCTTGTACATAGGAGGCAGTATTATAGTAGTTATATTCTTGTACATAGGAGGCAGTATTATAGTAGTTATATTCTTGTACATAGGAGCAGTATTATAGTAGTTATATTCTTGTACATAGGAGGCAGTATTATAGTAGTTATATTCCTGTACATAGGAGTAGTATTATAGTAGTTATATTCTTGTACATAGGAGCAGTATTATAGTAGTTATATTCTTGTACATAGGAGCAGTATTATAGTAGTTATATTCTTGTACATAGGAGCAGTATTATAGTAGTTATATTCTTGTATATAGGAGCAGTATTATAGTAGTTATATCCCTGTACATAGGAGC
Source organism: Bufo bufo (assembly GCF_905171765.1). Taxonomy (NCBI): domain Eukaryota; kingdom Metazoa; phylum Chordata; class Amphibia; order Anura; family Bufonidae; genus Bufo; species Bufo bufo. Next base: position 825,373,982 of record NC_053390.1, on the reverse strand, counting down.
AGTATTATAGTAGTTATATTCTTGTACATAGGAGCAGTATTATAGTAGGTATATTCTTGTACATAGGAGCAGTATTATAGTAGTTATATTCCTGTACATAGGAGCAGTATTATAGTAGTTATATTCTTGTACATAGGAGCAGTATTATAGTAGTTATATTCTTGTACATAGGAGCAGTATTATAGTAGTTATATTCTTGTATATAGGAGGCAGTATTATTGTAGTTATATTCTTGTACATAGGAGGTAGTATTATAGTAGTTATATTCTTGTATATAGGAGCAGTATTATAGTATATTCTTGTACATAGGAGCAGTATTATAGTAGTTATACTCTTGTACATAGGAGGCAGTATTATAGTAGTTATATTCCTGTACATAGGAGCAGTATTATAGTAGTTATATTCTTGTACATAGGAGCAGTATTATAGCAGCTATATTCTTGTACATAGGAGGCAGTATTATTGTAGTTATATTCTTGTACATAGGAGGTAGTATTATAGTAGTTATATTCTTGTATATAGGAGCAGTATTATAGTATATTCTTGTACATAGGAGCAGTATTATAGTAGTTATACTCTTGTACATAGGAGGCAGTATTATAGTAGTTATATTCTTGTACATAGGAGTAGTATTATAGTAGTTATATTCTTGTACATAGGAGGCAGTATTATAGTAGTTATATTCTTGTACATAGGAGCAGTATTATAGTAGTTATATTCTTGTACATAGGAGCAGTATTATAGTAGTTATATTCTTGTACATAGGAGCAGTATTATAGTAGTTATATTCTTGTACATAGGAGGCAGTATTATAGTAGTTATATTCTTGTACATAGGAGCAGTATTATAGTAGTTATACTCTTGTACATAGGAGCAGTATTATAGTAGTTATATTCTTGTACATAGGAGCAGTATTATAGTAGTTATGTTCTTGTACATAGGAGCAGTATTATAGTAGTTATATTCTTGAACATAGGAGCAGTATTATAGTAGTTATATTCTTGTACATAGGAGCAGTATTATAGTAGTTATATTCTTGTACATAGGAGGCAGTATTATAGTAGTTATACTCTTGTACATAGGAGCAGTATTATAGCAGCTATATTCTTGTACATAGGAGGCAGTATTATTGTAGTTATATTCTTGTACATAGGAGGTAGTATTATAGTAGTTATATTCTTGTATATAGGAGCAGTATTATAGTATATTCTTGTACATAGGAGCAGTATTATAGTAGTTATACTCTTGTACATAGGAGGCAGTATTATAGTAGTTATATTCTTGTACATAGGAGCAGTATTATAGTAGTTATATTCTTGTACATAGGAGGCAGTATTATAGTAGTTATATTCTTGTACATAGGAGCAGTATTATAGTAGTTATATTCTTGTACATAGGAGGCAGTATTATAGTAGTTATATTCTTGTACATAGGAGCAGTATTATAGTAGTTATACTCTTGTACATAGGAGCAGTATTATAGTAGTTATATTCTTGTACATAGGAGCAGTATTATAGTAGTTATGTTCTTGTACATAGGAGCAGTATTATAGTAGTTATATTCTTGAACATAGGAGCAGTATTATAGTAGTTATATTCTTGTACATAGGAGCAGTATTATAGTAGTTATATTCTTGTACATAGGAGGCAGTATTATAGTAGTTATACTCTTGTACATAGGAGGCATTATTATAGGAGTTATGTTCTTGTACATAGGAGCAGTATTATAGTAGTTATACTCTTGTACATAGGAGCAGTATTATAGTAGTTATATTCTTGTACATAGGAGGCAGTATTATAGTAGTTATATTCTTGTACATAGGAGCAGTATTATAGTAGTTATATTCTTGTACATAGGAGCAGTATTATAGTAGTTATATTCTTGTACATAGGAGCAGTATTATAGGAGTTATGTTCTTGTACATAGGAGCAGTATTATAGTAGTTATATTCTTGTACATAGGAGCAGTATTATAGTAGTTATATTCTTGTACATAAGAGCAGTATTATAGTAGTTATATTCTTGTACATAGGAGGCAGTATTATAGTAGTTATATTCTTGTACATAGGAGGCAGTATTATAGTAGTTATATTCTTGTACATAGGAGCAGTATTATAGTAGTTATATTCTTGTACATAGGAGCAGTATTATAGTAGTTATATTCTTGTACATAGGAGGCAGTATTATAGTAGTTATATTCTTGTACATAGGAGGCAGTATTATAGTAGTTATATTCTTGAACATAGGAGGCAGTATTATAGTAGTTATACTCTTGTACATAGGAGCAGTATTATAGTAGTTATATTCTTGTACATAGGAGGCAGTATTATAGTAGTTATATTCTTGTACATAGGAGCAGTATTATAGTAGTTATATTCTTGTACATAGGAGGCAGTATTATAGTAGTTATATTCTTGTACATAGGAGCAGTATTATAGTAGTTATATTCTTGTACATAGGAGCAGTATTATAGTAGTTATATTCTTGTACATAGGAGGCAGTATTATAGTAGTTATATTCTTGTACATAGGAGGCAGTATTATAGTAGTTATATTCTTGTACATAGGAGCAGTATTATAGTAGTTATATTCATGTACATCGGAGCAGTATTATAGTAGTTATATTCTTGTACATAGGAGGCAGTATTATAGTAGTTATATTCTTGTACATAGGAGGCAGTATTATAGTAGTTATATTCTTGTACATAGGAGGCAGTATTATAGTAGTTATATTCTTGTACATAGGAGCAGTATTATAGTAGTTATATTATTGTACATAGGAGGCAGTATTATATTAGTTAGATTCTTGTACATAGGAGCAGTATTATAGTAGTTATATTCTTGTACATAGGAGCAGTATTATAGTAGTTATATTCTTGTACATAGGAGCAGTATTATAGTGGTTATATTCTTGTACATGGGGGCAGTATTATAGTAGTTATATTCTTGTACATAGGAGCAGTATTATAGTAGTTATATTCTTGTACATAAGAGCAGTATTATAGTAGTTATATTCTTGTACATAGGAGGCAGTATTATAGTAGTTATATTCTTGTACATAGGAGGCAGTATTATAGTAGTTATATTCTTGTACATAGGAGGCAGTATTATAGTAGTTATATTCTTGTACATAGGAGCAGTATTATAGTAGTTATATTCTTGTACATAGGAGGCAGTATTATAGTAGTTATATTCCTGTACATAGGAGTAGTATTATAGTAGTTATATTCTTGTACATAGGAGCAGTATTATAGTAGTTATATTCTTGTACATAGGAGCAGTATTATAGTAGTTATATTCTTGTACATAGGAGCAGTATTATAGTAGTTATATTCTTGTATATAGGAGCAGTATTATAGTAGTTATATCCCTGTACATAGGAGCAGTATTATATTAGTTATATTCTTGTACATAGGAGCAGTATTATAGTAGGTATATTCTTGTACATAGGAGCAGTATTATAGTAGTTATATTCTTGTACATAGGAGCAGTATTATAGTAGTTATATTCTTGTACATAGGAGCAGTATTATAGTAGTTATATTCTTGTACATAGGAGCAGTATTATAGTAGTTATTTTGTTACAAATAGAGAGTATGCTTGTAGGGGATGTTGGTGACTTGTACTTGTCTTGTAGCCACCTTCTTACACTGGGACATTGATTGGTCACTTTGATGAGCTGTGTATAAACATACACCTTTTGTTTGGCAGATGACCATCAGTGACCCTTGAGACCTGACAGGGACATTTCTGGCCTGCAGCCTGTGATCTCTCTCCTTTCTCCTCCTCCTGTTACTCCTCAGCCTTTTATCCTCTATCTGCAAAATCCTGCAGGTTAAACAGGAGACCAATTTGTTGTTAAATGTTATCCTGTGGATATTTAATACTTGCCACAGGTGTGAAGGGAGTTGGGGCCAACCACATACCTGGCCTGAGCATTACTCAACTATAGAGATAAGGCCATGTATTTAAAGCTGGCCATGTATATTATATGGACTAAAGTATTGGACCCCATGTCATAATCCATTATTTCAGGTGTGCCATGTAGGCCATTGTCACAGGGGTATAAAATCCAGCTCCTCGCCATTTAGTCTTCTTTTACAGACATTTGTGAAAGAATGTCTCATTGTAAAGAGCTCACTGAATTACAATGTGATCCTGTAATAGGATGTCACCTCTGCCATAAGTTTACAGTACTTCCTGACATTTCTTCCCTCCTAGATATTTCACCATCACCTGGGAGCAATATCATTTTAAAGTAGAACTCAGACCACGTAAAGTTAAAGAATGAAGTCACCAAGTGCTGAGAGCATAGTGCGTGAAAGTCCAAACCTGCAATTAACATCAGCACAAAAACTGTCGTGTTCCAGGAGCTTGGGTTTCCATGGCCGAGCAGCTGCCTACAAACCTTATATCACCAAGCACAATGCCAAGAGTCAGATGGAGTTGTGTAAAGGACGTCACCAGTGGACTCTGGAGAAGAGGAAATGTCTTCTGTGTAGGGATAAATCATGCTTCTCTATCTTTTGGTCTGATGGATGAGTGTGGGTTTGGTGAATGCCAGGAGAACCTTACTTTCCTGAATGCATTGTGCCAACTGTAGTTTGGTGGAGGAGGATAATGCTAAGGTGGTGTTTTTCTCAGGCTGGTGTAGGCCCTATAGCTTCAGTGAAGCTAAATCTTAAATGGGTTTTCCATATTTGGGAGACTTTTGGGCAGATCCTAACGTGACTGAACCTGCTGGGGCAAGCCTACTTACCTGCTTCTTGCCGTTGGGTTCCATTCTTTTTGCTCTCCCCTCTGAACCTGCTGGGGGAAGCCTACTTACCTGCTTCTTGCCGTTGGGTTCCATTCTTTTTGCTCTCCCCTCTGAACCTGCTGGGGGAAGCCTACTTACCTGCTTCTTGCCGTTGGGTTCCATTCTTTTTGCTCTCCCCTCTGGTTTCTCTGCTGCATAGCTGACGTGCTCCAGTCTCCGTGTGCCAATCACTGGCCACAGCGAAGATGCAACCCCGCCATGTGTCATGTCAATGGGTCACATGATCAGTTGCCTGTGCGGCCAGTGACCAGATATTGCCACGCAGGGACTGGAGTGTGGAGTTGGAACCCAGTGACAAAGAGCAGGTACGTATGCTTCCCTACGCAGGTCTAGCCACATGGGCAGGTCTGCCTGAAAGGCCACAGAAGATGGAAAAACAATTTAATGCTTCAGCAGACCAAGACATTTTGGACATCTGTATGCTTTCACCTTTGTGGAAACAGTTTTAGGAAGGCTCTGTGTGGCTAGTCAGGCTTTTCCACCACAAAAACTCATCCAACCATGTCTTTTCTGTTCCAGCATAATTATGCTCCGGTGCACTGACCAAGTGTCATAAAGACATGGTTGGGTGAGTTTTTGTAGTGGAAAAGCCTGACTAGCCACACAGAGCCCTGATATCAACCCAATACAAAATGTTTTGGATGAACTAAAATGAAGATTGTAATCCAGACCTCCTCCACCAACATCAGTGTCTGACCTCACAAATGCTCTTCTGGATGAATGGGCAAAAATTCCAAGACACCCTCCAAAATCTTGTAGAAAATGAATGCCCATGGGAATGGGATTTCATAAAAGCTCCTGTAGGTATGATGTCAAGGTTTTTTACTTTTCTCCTTCCAGTGTATTTTAGATACTCTTGACCAGCTGACATATATATCTTCTTGGCTGTGCATGGATTCTAAATGTGGAGAGATCTACCTTCGGGATAGCCTGGTAGCCCCCACATACATTAGATAGTCGGCTGCTTCCTACAAAATTGGTGGGTTCTGCCAACAAGAATCAAAGGTGTATATCTGATATGCGAGATATATCTAAGTCTAGTTCCACACTAGCACTTCTATATCCGCCATTTATGGGATGCAGAGAGATACGGCAGGGAACAGCATGCCGGATATAAAAGCTCTAGTGTGAAACTAGTCTTATGTAGTCTCAGTATCGGGTATCGAGTTTCAGGTCCTATAGGGACAATGTCATGGAGTGTCTATTACAGTACCATTCACAAGAGGTCATAATGGTGTCCAACAGAGTTTATCACTTGGTCGTACCTGCATTTACTGGTAAACTATCATAGAGGGTGCACCAAAGCTGCCTACAATATATGAGGTCTCCAGCTAAAGTTGGATCCATCCTTGATGTGAAGCTCTCTGAACAAGTACCTCGATGTTGGCACATCAGGTCCACATTTGACTCATTGGTAAATAAGTCATACGCCTTTATCTTGGGTTGGGGGAACTAGGAGGGAGTCCATTTCACCTCCACATTCACCCCTGGCCATAGGTTTCCAGGTCACAGTGGGAATAGGTGGTATCCATGGCTGAATGCGTTGATAAATTGGCCCTGCACCCGTCTCCCTCCCTAGGTGCGGGGCTACCGGTGCAGGTAATTGTTTGTTGATTTAGCACTGTTGAGCCTTGTTCGTTACATAGCTTGTTAGGAGACCCTCTGGGATGACACCTGTTCGGCAGCTGTGGAGATGGATCCAGCCGGCCGCTGTACAGGGGAGTAATTGGTGTCAGGACCGTAAGGCAGAGATGCTAAGTAATTTGATCTCTGAGCCGCTCCTCTCCCCTGTCCGCGCTCAGAGGCCGCAGACGATGACTCTCTACAGGTGAGGACTTACAAGTGATAATCCCTTTTTGTCTCTCCCGAGGTTTGAAACGTGTTAGTGGATCTGCTGACAGCAAACAGTGCAGCGCCGGGTTCAGAGCTGAAAACAAGCGCGGTTAACCCTTCTGAAGCCTGGAAGATGTGTATGGTCATACAATACTGGAACATTTCCACTTACTGCCTATATCTTTTTTTCTCAACTTTACAGACCTGGACGTTGATCTGTGAGGAGCTCGCTCTGTAGTATGGACAAAACATATGCCAAAATATATATTTTAGACTTCTCTATTATTAGTCAGACTGTGACTATAGGCTTCCCCCAGTGGCACAGGGTCAGCTCCCAAACAGCTCCCCAAATCTCAGCATCCTGGACTCCAGAGAGTGCGACATGTCGGTAGGTGGGATATTGGCATTAAGTGCTGTTGTTCCTGAACTATGATTTGGAAGGGGTAGAGGGGCTGTAGTTGGGGTTCTTCCCCAGCAGGCTCCATTGGTCGTGATATCAATACACTGCTTGTACGTATCCTGAGACAAGGTCATTACTATTAATACATTTGGGACATGTGTGGCAGAAAAGCAAATCTATGACGGCAACAATCTGTCAAGAAAAGCTCAAGAAATGATAAAACGGAAAAAAGTGTTCAAAATCTTTAATCGAGCTTCGTTTCGACTTTTGTAGACTAAAAATCCACTGTAAAGCCATTGATAAATTTCTCGTGAATGTTCCTGTATGATTATGGTGGCTGCTTTATGGTGGGCACAACACTTGAACCATGTGGTCTGCACAGGACGGTATTTTCTCACACTGCAAAAACATAAAAATATATGTCATATTTGTAAATGGAGGGATTACATACATGTGCGCAGTACTGGAGGCCATATCTCCAGAAGGATATAGATACTCTAGAGAGAGTTCAGAGAAGAGCTACTAAACTAGTACATGGATTGCAGGATAAAACTTACCAGGAAAGGTTAAAGGACCTTAACATGTATAGCTTGGAAGAAAGAAGAGACAGAGGGGATATGATAGAAACTTTTAAATACATAAAGGGAATCAACTCGGTAAAGGAGGAGAGAATATTTAAAAGAAGAAAAACTGCTACAAGAGGACATAGTTTTAAATTAGAGGGGCAAAGGTTTAAAAGTAATATAAGGAAGTATTACTTTACTGAGAGAGTAGTGGATGCATGGCAAAGCCTTCCTGCAGAAGTGGCAGCTGCAAATACAGTGAAGGGGTTTAAGCATGCATGGGATAGGCATAAGGCCATCCTTCATATAAGATAGGGCCGGGGGCTATCCATAGTATTCAGTATATTGGGCAGACTAGATGGGCCAAATGGTTCTTATCTGCCGACACATTCTATGTTTCTATGTTTCTATGTAACCTCAGAGCTAAGAGAGTAATCTATGACTAGCACCAGTGGCCGAGATACTACATGTCTCAGCGTATCCCGCAGGTTATCGGAAGCAGCTCAGGTGGGTTCCTATCAGGATGCTATAGGTGTGGACATTGCACAGTCACCCATACATATCTGCCTTTTCCATGGATGCTCTCGTTGTCTTCTCTCTTCCAAAACCATGCTGGGAAATTAATTATCTCCTGATTAAATTGGCAGCAATGTGTGCAACATTGGATTCAATTGTAAGCTCCGGGACTGAAGTGCGATGTTCTGCAAATGATAAACCCTGTAGGACGAGAGAAATACTGAGGCCATACGTGGAATGATAATGATATCATTCTCCACCAATTTCCCAATGGGAAATAATTGCCTTCCAGACACATCATTTTCCTACCCAAAGAAGAACACAGCTGTGGTCTACCAGACCATACATGTACAGTACATCCATGGAGGAATGAGCTAGCAGCCGGGAATCTTCTCCAATACATATAAAGACACCGAACACACTGATGGACGCCCTACTATACAGTTCTGAACCATAGCTAATGACACAAACCTTAGACTGAAGCGTTACGTAACGCAGGATCATTAATAAAACTACTTTTAAGGATGATATAGTTCGAAAATCATCAATGTATTGTTTGTCTTTGCAAAAAGAGAAGGTTTTTGGTGAAGTTGAGGAGAATGTCTGCCAGATACTTCCTACCACAGCTTCCCGGGCAGAAAACCAAAGGTTCTGGCTCATTTATTGATGGACAAAAAACTAGTTGGATCGAGGAATCATTCAGAGACAGATAACAGTGGTGGTGTCATAACTGTAGCCCCTATGGACTATCTAATAAGTGAACAAGGATCTAACAGTACCATCCCCACCCATATCAGATGTGGGAGGAAGGTCTACCAGACCCATAGACACTTGAGTGTCAGCAGATCTACTAAGAAAAGCTAACATCAATGACAACCACAGGCCACAACTTTGCTGTTCCATTTGCTAAGCATTGTCAGGTCTGGCGGTCTATATAAAGGGCAGGAGTCCTGCCATGCATTGCCAGATGATTAAAGCTCATCCTATCCTGGCCATATTCAGGTGCTTTCACTGTAGCATTTGACTCCTGAACTTGACCCCATTCATGACCTTGGCCTTGTTCCTGACTACTCCCTAGTTCTTTGAAGTATCTGCCTGTTACCTGGAGTTCCACTCTTGGATGTGAACCTTGTCTTGCTTCTGTCTACGCTCTAATCTCATCCATTTTGACCACTTTTCTGGTTAGGATCCTTGGCTCAGTTTCTGACCATACTAATGCCGCATCAGCACTACTGCTGCTAATCCATGACTATTCTGAGGGCTGCAATCTGGACATTTTTCTAAAGTAAAGATCACACCGGCTTGCGGGGTTCAGGCTGAAGACCAGGATATACTTCAGACTCCATATCTCAGTCTAGTTAGTCCCAAATTGATTACAGTTTAGAGAATTGACAGTGGATCAAGATGGAAGGAGGTTCTTTGGTGGCAACAACTTTCTCCATTTTATAGACTCTCAAGAGAGGTGGTCACTTCCGTTACCTTGCACTGAAGGACAAACAGACCTCGTAACCTGAGGGAAAGTACTACCCAGGCCTAGGGCCCTTGCCCCAAAGCATTGTGGTCCACAATTTTAGATCCATACCTAGAGGACATTTTCTCAGATAGGGCCTAATACCAGATTTATAATCACTATATGGCTGGGACGGCTCCAGATCTGTAGACCGCTCATATTTTGTCTCCATGTTCTATAAAATAGGAAATCTGTGCAGTTGTGAAAATAATTAATTAAATTATGAAAATAAAATGTTTAACGCCGGCTACTTGTTACCTCGGCTAATTAATGTGTTGGGGAAAAAATGTGCAAAACTGAATCCAACCTCTGATAAGCTGAAAGCCGAGGAGAAACAACACGGCTAATGGTAGTATTCAGTGCATAGGAAGTTACACATCCAATCACTGATGGAAATAAATGTGTGTGACTGGTTCCTGAAGGGTTGTGTGAGCTCAGGAATCATGGGGTATACTTATTAGATCGTGGGGGTCTTATACGGCTGGTTCTCCCACTTATCATGAGAACAGGGACCCGTACCCTCACTCATCTAATAGTTATGGAGAGGGGATAACTTGTCACAACCAGAATGTGCCTTTAATACAAAAAAATTTGTCTCCCATTGTAAATATTCTTGACAACATATTTACTAAGGCTACATTCACACAAACATGAAAAATGGCCATGTGACGGCCATTTAAAGGGGTTCTCCGGGCTTTTAATATTGATGACCTATCCTAAGGATAGGTCATCAATATCAAATCAGATACTTTGCCATAGACGGCAGCAGCAGAGCAGGAAGAGAGATGGGAGACGGCACACTGCGCGCGCCATCTCCTCATACAGCTGATCGGCGGGGGTGCCAGGTGTCAGACCCCTGCCAATCTGATATTGATGGGATAGGCCATCAATAGTAAAAGCCCGGACAACCCCTTTAAGTAACAGCCATCACTTGGCCATATTTAGAACTATTTGAAGTCTGTGGGGCGATTTACGGCCAGTCCAGACATGTCCTATTGTTGGCCGTTTTCACGGCCAGGTGGACTCCACTTAAATCAATGGGACCGTTTTTAATGTCCGTTTAGACAAGAATGCACATTCAGGGGTTAATAAACAATACTCACCTCATCCACTTGCAAGTGTGGGAACTCAGGCTCCTCACTGCAGGTGTTAGGACCTGATGCTCCCGGTGTGATGTGACATCATCATTTGTGAGGTCATTACTCTGGGAGTTCAGGTCCTGCAGCCCCCAGTGAGGAAAGAGTGCTCCAGCGCATGCAACTGGATGAGGTGAGTATATATATATATATATATATATTTTTATTTTTATTTTTTTTAATGGTTAGCACTACCAGGGGTTGGGGGGGGTTTGACTCTAATTACTGAGGGCACAATGGGGTAAATTGCATATACTGAGGGCACAGGTGGGACATTACTTATACTGGGGGGGGCACAATTGGGGTTATCCTTTACACTGGGAGGCACTATGGGTGACATTATGTATAGTGAGGGTACTGCAGGGGTTGGGATTTAAAAAAAAGAAAGCCAATGAAATTCATCAGTTTTTAACGGCCGTTAAAAACTGATGCAAAACGGCCAGAAAAACTGTAGAGTGATGTAGTCTACATGATCCTTATCTCACCCATGCTTCCAGTCTTCATGGTGGCCCTGCTGGTTTGGGCCGTTGCTCTGCTGCTTGGAATCCACTTGGTGCACGATCATGACGTCAGACCTGCCATGTCTTCAGGTTTAGTCCTGTCATTATTCCAGTCTTCAATCCATGCGCTATTGTTCCTGATTTAACTCCTGGTTGGCCCTGCTCTCGGCCTTGTTCCTGCCTCGACCCTTGGATAGTTCATCTGTTCCCTATTGTTCTGTTTTCGGACGGTTAGGTTTCTGACTACGCTCCCGTAGTCTGGTCTGTTGTACTCGGACGGCTCTTCTAGTACTTGTAGAAACGCCTTATGGATGTGAGGCTCTCTGATTCCTAAAGCTTTCAGTCCAGGATGGCTTGAAGCCGCTAGTCTTGAGGTGACGGCCATACGAGTGTATGCAGCTACAGTACAGACCAAAAGTTTGGACACACCTTCTCATTCAAAGAGTTTTCTTTATTTTCATGACTATGAAGGCATCAAAACTATGAATTAACACATGTGGAATTATATACATAACAAACAAGTGTGAAACAACTGAAAATATGTCATATTCTAGTTTCTTCAAAGTAGCCACCTTTTGCTATGATTACTGCTTTGCACACTCTTGGCATTCTCTTGATGAGCTTCAAGAGGTAGTCCCCTGAAATGGTTTTCACTTCACAGGTGTGCCCTGTCAGGTTTAATAAGTGGGATTTCTTGCCTTATAAATGGGGTTGGGACCATCAGTTGCGTTGAGGAGAAGTCAGGTGGATACACAGCTGATAGTCCTACTGAATAGACTGTTAGAATTTGTATTATGGCAAGAAAAAAGCAGCTAGTAAAGAAAAACGAGTGGCCATTATTACTTTAAGAAATGAAGGTCAGTCAGTCAGCCGAAAAATTGGGAAAACTTTGAAAGTAAGGGCTATTTGACCATGAAGGAGAGTGATGGGGTGCTGCGCCAGATGACCTGGCCTCCAAAGTCACCGGACCTGAACCCAATCGAGATGGTTTGGGGTGAGCTGGACCGCAGAGTGAAGGCAAAAGGGCCAACAAGTGCTAAGCATCTCTGGGAACTCCTTCAAGACTCTTGGAAGACCATTTCAGGGGACTACCTCTTGAAGCTCATCAAGAGAATGCCAAGAGTGTGCAAAGCAGTAATCAAAGCAAAAGGTGGCTACTTTGAAGAACCTAGAATATGACATATTTTCAGTTGTTTCACACTTGTTTGTTATGTATATAATTCCACATGTGTTAATTCATAGTTTTCATGCCTTCATAGTCATGAAAATAAAGAAAACTCTTTGAATGAGAAGGTTTGTCCAAACTTTTGGTCTGTACTGTATATGTACTGTCGGATTCCCTAGAAGCGCCATCTGCTGTATAAGAGGCTGCCTCTCTGTGCTGCACACACTTGTTATCGAGCTTCCACATAGAAACTGCAGAAAATAGCAAACAATTCAGGAAATAAACACGTGGAAAGATACAGAAATTGTCTCTGTAGACCGAAGGGATGTCCGGATGAGACACTGCACACGTTTCACTGTATAATGAGGAGGAGCCACGTCAAGTTAATGCATGTTCTTTTATTCTATATATTTCAGTGTTACATTTGTGAAAGATAAAAAGTTGCTTTACATCTGAGAGGTATATGTGCTTGTCAGTTGGAAGACATAACATTTTGCCTGCCACACAACTAGATTATAAGGTGCGTGCAGATGCCCACGGCCCGCTGGCGTTTCCGAGACAGCGTGACATTGTAATGGCTCCTTTCTCTAAGATAGCAGATATCTATATGTTCTGTAATATATCTTTATGATACAAATCTGTTACCTCTTATATATCTCACTATAGTCCAAGTCTAACGCTACATTTTTGGCACAATGATTAGTTCGATTTGCTAGATTTTGGCATTAAATTGACTAAACACATGGATGGCTGCCATTCTGTGGCCTCAACCCATATTCATACTTAAAATATAAAAAAAGGTGAGAGACACTTTTAGAAACTTCCTTGAGACCAGCGACATCACTGAATCATTTCATATCTTTATATTGGTCGGAGCTCCATGTCTCTAATAGAGCTTCAAATCCCCTCCACAGACATAGAAGCAAAAATTACCATTCTGGTTCTCACGTGCAACCACTAGGGGGAGCACCTGGTGTGCTGGTGTTGACACTTGAATTACACCCCTAGTTGTGGCAGGTAGCCATAGTTTAAAGGGGTATTCCAGGGCCTAGCGGGTCCCACAAACCCACCTTACCTACACATAACTCGCCTCGTCTAGTTGTTGCGGTATCGGCACGTGACGCTCCTCTTATAAAATCCTGATTCTGTCAATGTCACTTCTGCTGTGGATGGGGCCAGAACTATTCTCCACTCTGGGGAATGTGCAAACGAGGTGGATTCAGGGATTTGCGCACGTGCCAGAGAAAGGAACGGTTCTGTCCACAGAGGAAATGATGGCCTCTCCGAAGCCCAGCCTGGAAGTGTCACATTACTGGTTCCTGAGAGGCTGATCCACGCAACTTCAGAACTGTGAATCCATCACAAACGTTCTTCTACAGTGTTACGTGTAATTAAGGTGGGTCGGCGGTACCTGCTTAGACCTGGAAAACCCCTTTAAGACTTTGTCTACGGATAAAAAAATCCAGAATGTTGGAGAATTGCTCTAATGTAAAGACATAACTTACTGGAAAACTGACAAGTAATAGATATTGATACAGTCAACAAAATGGCCGCCTCCAGGTGATTACTGTAAACCCTATCTATACAGCCCATAGAGAGCTTGAGAGGCATGTTATGGTGCAATATATAATGGAGTGAGGACACCTAGCACAAGGTTTTCGGGTTATTCCATAAGGGTGTTCCACCTGCTCCTATATGAGATCAGACGTGTTGCCGTAAGTAATGGCCGGATGAGCTGCAACTACCGTCTATAACAAAACGCCAAGAAATGTTTATTTTTTTCTTGCTAATTTTACTTTTATAGAATCTGTTCAAATGTGTTAATAGTTTATAAATTGCCACCAATGACTTATCAATGATAGCTTTATACCAAACCTGCCCCCAGGACATTAATATTAGGGTGCTGGGTACACCCATAAAATAACCTCTTATAAGTACCAGAGAAGACGCTGGAAAATTCCAGGTCAAATTGGTCCATTCTCCTTGATGATCTCTGTCATGTCCCACGTACACATTACGCTTGGTCTAACACAGCAATCTTGACCGTGACATCAAGCCATGGAACAGAATTTGGTTGCAGTGTGCCTCACAAGTTACTGCGACCTCGACCCCAGAATAACAAAAAAAAACAGCCGCGCTACACGCTACATATTTCGCACTCAAGATCGTTGTGTAGCACCATCCTGAGACTACTGTCAGCCGACAAACAAATGTGTATGGGGAGCTCCCAACACTTCCCAGACAGATGATGGCAAGGGACAGAAGGATTAGGTGCCTTGGCTTTCAATGCCCGATCCTTTTGTTCTCCTGCGAAATTAGCTACCAGTAGATGTGTTTGACATTGGCTTTCTCCTCTTTCCCCACTGAAAACACATGCACACTAAGCCAAGTTGAGAGTCAGGAGAGATAACTGTTGGCTGGTAGCAAGTGAAGGTGTATGGGCATCCATAGTCTATGATGTGGCACTGGCATAAAACGTCACCCCATGTATAATGGAGTCTCACTATTCTTGGCTTGGTACTGCAAGGGACCACTTAAAGTGGTTGTGTCCTATCAGACTTTGACGACATATCACTCGCATATGGCATCAAAGTCATGTGGATACGGGTCCCACCTCTGACACCCACACCCATCTCCAGAACGGGTGCCCGAAAGTGAAGGAGAACACACTGTGCATGTGCGGTCCCGTCTCTATTTATTTTTATGAGTTTCAAAAAAAGCTGCGCAAGCACGCTCGGCTGTTTTCGGAAGTGGAGGGTCGCTGCTCTACGCACACTTTGGGGGTCCCGTTCTGGAGATACAGATATAGGTCTCAGAAGTACAACCACACTTATCTGACTTTGATGGCATATCCTAGTGATATGCCACCAATGTCTAGGATGAGACAACCCCTTTAATGACAGCTTAATGGGACATCAAAGAAATATCCTTGTTTTAAAAAAAACTAAAAAAACTTTTGTAGAGTACCACAGTATGAAAGGCGACATGAGACCTGTCATCATGTATAGGCAGAAGAAAAGAGTCAGGACAATCTGAAAATGTCATTGAACATGGCTTCATTCACCAATGGTTATAGCATGACGTCAACCGAGGTGGCCAGGTGCTGAAAGGGTACTTAGGGCCAGTCTAGCGTTGGCCATACATTTTAGATAGCTGGTGAGCTATTTCTCCCAACCTCCCATGCACATACATGCATGGCTAAGTGTACCAAGCTCTCAATGGAGATGAAGTAAGCTGTTGACAGATTGCCTATGGAAGTGGCTTATTTTCCCGAGAACACAAGGGTAGGGCATATCCAATGGCCCAATCCTTCTCGTTAGGAGGCCCTCATACACATTAGGTCGTCAGCTGTCAGACTGAACTCAGTGGATTTGGTGATAATTCTTTCAGCACCTCATCTAAATCCTTAACAGGTGATTTTGGCTAAGATTCTAGAAGATTATAAAAATACGACATTCATTGTGGTGTAACAAACAGTGAAGATTGGACAAGATGTTCTGCAGTACAGCAGAGCACACTATCCGATGTAATATAGCAATTATTAGGTTTAGAGGTCAAGTGGAGACATCTACAATCTCAAAGTTTGGAAAAATTAGCTCCAAAGTGGAGATTGGGAATAACTATGCATAAACTTAATGGAACATGTGCTAAACAAAGGAACTGGAAACACCTACAACCAAACAAGTACAGTCATTTCTCTACCGGCAATGGAGAAGTCATTGGACATTGTTCTACAGCTTGGCCCAAACTGGAGGACAATGGAAAGAGAGCGCATGATCCCAGGTGATGTGGGAACACTAGTATTTTATCCAAATGGGTTTGGCCAGTTTTAGGCGGAGTTATCTAAAAATTTGGAAGGCTGACAGTTCGGGCAGAACATTGGAATAAAACCACCCATTGTACTACAGATCGCTCTAAGCTCCCGGAGGATGAGGGCTGCCCTGCTGTATGATGTAACATGACCTTGTATTATCATAATCACATATCACTTGCCCTCTTCTTCATTTTTTTCCATTAATTAATGTACTAAGAATCAATTACTTGTGGTTCATTGGTCTGTTCTCTAATTATATAGCATGGGTGTAATGTCATTACCAGCTACACTCAATTCCCTGTCCTACAATAAGTGGTGGTGTGGTGGGGTGGAGAGCTCTTGTTTTCAGACTCTCCTGCCTCATTAAACAGGGCAGAATAATTAATTAGCAATTAATGGAATGTGCACAAAGCCGTCATTGCTTATATCTTTTGGGAACCAATTACTTTTCCTACATTAAAACACTTCTGGCTCTACAACTCTGGTAGAGACCTTCGAACAGAACCCAATTTCATAGTCTTCTCACTGTCTTATGATCCTGATCCATTAGTGATATAAAATGTTTATAGAAGCTTTTAAGCTTTTGGATGACATCCATGAACACATGGACAGAACATGGCAATACTAATACTACACTGTGGCAATATGCTTGAAATTTCAGAAAATGGTTGGAGCTTTGTGATAAAATTATGCTATGGTGTTATGCCCTGGCAATGTTAAAGATCGCTGGGAAAATGTACCAAGGTTTGTGGACCTGCCACCAACGGGCATTGTTTCTCAGTTGGCCAACTACCCCACTTTGAAAATAGCCATACTCCCTAGAATGGCCGACACAAATTCCTCCTTACTGTCCGACTTTCATGGGTAGGGGAAGTAGAACATTAGTAGAACATCCAGTCTCATTGTAATTGGCCAGAATGTATCTAATACCTTAAATGTTCCCATATAAAGGATTCTCTTTCATCACTTTGATCTGGATAAATTAGCAATGTATCTTGCATCACTATAACCATTGCATTCACAGTTTACCCACCAAGCGCTATTTCTCAATTATCATAATTAATTTGTAAGACAGTTAAAAATCAAGCCTCCTCTCATCGTCACATCATCTGTGACTTGATAAAATCAACACAAAACAGAATGTCATTGGAATTCAATCATTCAGTCAGTAAAACATGAGAAATACAGCACTTAACTTTCTTCAAAAGTTGTTCTCAACCCAACTTATGACTGGTGGATGACCAATGACTGCACAAGAAAATGTGGTTAGTGCATACACACCACACAAAAGATTTTCTTCAGAACATAGGGAAAATAAGCAACGCTAAAAGTTGGGTGAGAAGATTATGTGTAATAGACATCTACTTATATTACTGTTTATCAAGTTTTAGCTCTGCTACTTCTCCTAAAGCCAAAGCCCTAAAATAGGTCCCTTGGGATCAGCATTTATCAAATCAGAATCTCTTAAAAGTGATAGAGTGGACGCCAACATAATGTAAACGAAATCCACAGAGAATTTGAAGGAGGATATGATATGTGAGGAAGTCTCCAAGTAGTATGAGGAACCATTGGCCATCGAGATCTTGTCCAGTGTAATATGAAGAAACATTGACCATCTAGATGTGAATAGATCTCGTCCTCTGTAATATGAAGAAACACTGACCATCTAGATGTGAATAGATCTCATCCTCTGTAATATGAAGAAACACTGACCATCTAGATGTCAATAGATCTCATCCTCTGTAATATGAAGAAACACTGACCATGTAGATGTGAAGAGATCTTGTCCAGTGTAATATGAAGAAACTGACGATCTAGACAGTCATCCAGTGTAGTATAAGGAAACTTTGACCGTCTAATATGAACACATCTCTTACAGGTTAATATGAGTAAACATTGACCATCTAAATGTAAAGAGATCTTGTCCAGTGGAATATGAAGAAACACTGACCATCTAGATGTGAAGAGATCTCATCCAATGTAATCTGAAGAAACAATGACCATCTAGATGTGAAAGGATCTCAACTGGCATATGTGAAGAATCAGTGCCAATATAGATGTGAAGAGATCTCTTCCAGTGTAATTTGAAGAAACACTGACCATCTAGATGTGAAAGGATCTCAGCGGGCGTAATATGAAGAATTACTGACCATATGGAAGTGAAGAGATCTCTTCCATTGTAATCTGAAGAAACAATGACCATCTGGATGAGTAGCGATCTTTTTAGTGAAATATAATTAGATTTGCCCAAGTGAGGTCTCCAGTAATCTAGCCTGGTAGTATCAAGTCAAGTAAGATGTCACCAAGTGAGAGATGGTTAGACACATAACAATCAAACCTGATTAAGTAAGATGATCTCCAGCTTATGAGATCTAGTATATTGAGGTATATTATAAAAGGTGAGATATGTGAACCAGACAGAAAAAAAGTTAATAAATGGAACTTAACTTCTTCCTGCATTTTTAACTAAAGCTAGCAATGAAGAGACCACACTGTTACATCTACAGCAGAAGGGGTCCACCATTCGCCTGTTATGACTCTATATCCAATGTTCTGCTACAATTCGCTCTCCAGACAATATCTGCCATACGGTTCATTATAGATTCTTTCTAGTTTACTTCCTTAGGGACCATACTGGCCATTGGAGTTGTTCTAAACATGGCTGAATTGTTTTCAGACGTTGCCCAGCTAAAATGATCATTCGATGTTACACTTCTATTGTGTATGGCCTCCTTTAGATGTAGAAAGAATCCCATAACTGGTTTCCATGCCTGCGGATCTCCCCCTTCACTCTTCTGCTGTCTCTGTTAGAGATAGATCAGTATGTCCAATAGATTTTATTCTATTGCAAAGCTGGCCATAGACATGAGATATTTATCTGCTAATTCTGGTGACATCTACTGATAATCTGAGGTCTGCTGTGGTCATGCATGTAAGATTAACAACAGATGCCACTAATATTAACTGGATCTGGTGTGGTTGTTTTTAGGTGCCCAGACCCCCTCGACAGCTGAATGTTTGTTTGGCCAATAGCATTTCTTCCTCTCCCCCGTACACATGCGACCTGGGCTTGGCCGAGTGAGCATGTGTTTTCGATAGGAATAAGCCATTGTCAAACTTCTTTGGCAATGGCTTATCTCCCACAAGAACTTAAGGCCTTTTTACACGGCTTGAAGATCAGGCAATCGATTACGCTTTCGAAAACCATGTCCAGTGATCAGTCAACAAACAAGGAAAAGGCATCTTTCAAACTGTATTTGCCAAAACGACTGCACAACAAATTGGCTAGTCAAGTGCCGTACCGATGATTGCTCCATCTAAATGATCAACGTTTTTCTTCCCCCCTGATTTGTCCAATTGGGGGAGAACCTGGACACAACAATAGTTGTCTGGTTTTTGCCAAAATTGGTGGGCTCGGCCAACGTCCACCAAATGTGTATGACCAGCTTTAGACTTTGTATTAATTGTTCCTGCCCAGATTGTCAACATACTTAATGGCACCACGGAAACCAGTAGTCCCGTACTGAAAATACTGATATTGAACGCAAGTTACGGTAAGTGACGAAACTGTAAATTTCAGCTATGAACTCAAGTCATAACTCACAATGTATCTAAACCTAAGTTCTATGGAATACGCTTCACATACCGTTAGTATGAGCCACGTGGAACTCGTTAACTAAGGCATACTGTAGAAGACGTCCTACATAAGTGTCAAAGTCTATGGTGTAACGTCACGCTGGTGCTGGATGTGGAACTACATTTTATTCCTTTTGATTTTTGTGTTGTATAGTCAGGCTTATCTATCGAACTTGGTCTAGCGGCATCATCAAGATTCATCTTCTAGAGGTGACGTGTGTTAATGACGCTGATCTGGGTGACGTTACGCAGGCTAATTGGATGAATCATTCCCTTTTCATGCAGTGATTGTGATCTTATGGAATTTTTTTTTTCTTTCATATATATTTTTTGTAATCTAATGATGGCTTTTAAAAAAAAATTATTGGTACCACATTATTGTGCTATTTCTAGTCCCCCTTAGCAACAGTAAGACATGAATCCAGTAACTCTTCTACCTCGGAGAGTTGATAGTTCTGTAAATGTGTTAATTTTCCCCAGCTGTCGGGAACGAGGGAGAGTTCAGGTGTTCGTCTGTTCCTTGCTCTGTGGTAAGTGACGGGGAAGGGGGGAGCAGGGAGACTTTTCTTCATTGCTCGGTGCTGAGGTGACCAAATTTGGCTTACAATCCTTTGTTGTAGACCACCGTCCGAGAGGTGGTGTTCATCGCAATTTCTGGCTCCAGTTGTGAGGTCTCAATCTGTTAAAGAAGAAACAACACAGGAGTAGATCAATCACCAGTCTGTCCGTTCTGCTCATCTGGATGAAAACTATAGAAATAGAATTTAAGGATACATTTTTATGTTTTTTTGCTTCAAATTCAGAATTAACTGATTTACCAAAAAATAAAAAAAGCAAAGACAAAGGTAGAGAAATTTGTGAAGCAACACAATCATCGCAGAAAATGAATAAAAACTAATTTTACAAAATTACAGTTATTGGTTCGCCAGTCTGACTTGGTTTGGACAACTATGTGCTGGGAGGGTTGCCCCGCGAAAAATAATCTACATTTTTCAAACTAGTACTCGGATCCGAGGACTTCTGTACCTGCATGTAATTAGAAATGTACTACAGCCACTGAGTTATTCAATATAATGTATCTTGTTCTTTTCCTTATTTCTCTGTCCACCTCGCTGAGGTGGACGCTCATGCTCAGTTCCATCCTTCAACTGTCACTAGCTGGATCTACTATTAGAAGAAGTGTAAGTTACAAGGGGAGAGCTGCAGTAGAAAGGACGTGCCCCCTGAAGAAGAACACCCCCCATGAGCTGTGATGGGGAGAGAGCTGCAATAGAAAGGACGTGGCCCCTGGTAAATACACACCCCATGAGCTGTGATGGGGAGAGAGCTGCAGTAGAAAGGACGTGGCCCCTGAAGAAGAACACCCCCCATGAGCTGTGATGGGGAGAGAGCTGCAATAGAAAGGACGTGGCCCCTGGTAAATACACACCCCATGAGCTGTGATAGGGAGAGAGCTGCAATAGAAAGGACGTGGCCCCTGAAGAACACCCCCCCCCCCCCACCCCGAGCTGTGATAGGAGAGAGCTGCAAAAGAAAGGACGTGGCCCCTGGTAAATACACACCCCATGAGCTGTGATGGGGAGAGAGCTGCAGTAGAAAGGACGTGGCCCCTGAAGAAGAACACCCCCCATGAGCTGTGATAGGGAGAGAGCTGCAATAGAAAGGACGTGGCCCCTGAAGAACACCCCCCCCCCCCACCCCGAGCTGTGATAGGAGAGAGCTGCAAAAGAAATTTTAAAAAATAAGTTTTAGGGTTCATGCACACGAACATATTTTTGTTACCCAACAAAACAGTTTATGCGTCCGGTCTTGTGCAGAACGTATGAGGCTCATCCTACAGAAAAGGACCGTTATGTATCAGAGGGAACGCGCAGCCTGTATTACTGGTAGAGACCCTCAAGTCTTGAAGACTTTCATTATTTACTGTACTTCAGAATTTATTATTTTGAAATGTTTTGATAGAGTATTCCGTAATGTGTTACAGTTAATTATAATCACGATACATCGCCATAATGCAGGAGAGAGTGTAGGAAGTTACCAGATCTGCTAGTGAACCGTATATGTAAACATATGGCTTAGGCATCAGCTTCTCATAAATACACCGCACGTCAGGTGTATCAGCCAAGAGGATCATGCAACACTTATCGGTGGTGGCTCCAACATAGTACATCCCAATGGCTCATCCATCACTGTAAGGCATACATTCAACTAGTACACTAATTTATATTTACATGTGGATATAAACCATATTACATTACTATACCCCTTACTGATCCTCAGTTACATCCTGTATTATACTCCAGAGCTGCACTCACTATTCTGCTGGTGCAGTCACTGTGTACATACATTACTTATCCTGTACTGATCCTGAGTTACATCCTGTATTATACTCCAGAGCTGTACTCACTATTCTGCTGGTGAAGTCACTGTGTACATACATTACTTATCCTGTACTGATCCTCAGTTACATCCTGTATTATACTCCAGAGCTGTACTCACTATTCTGCTGGTCCAGTCACTTTGTACATACATTACTTATCCTGTACTGATCCTGAGTTACATCCTGTATTATACTCCAGAGCTGCACTCACTATTCTGCTGGTGCAGTCACTGTGTACATACATTACTATACCCCTTACTGATCCTCAGTTACATCCTGCATTATACTCCAGAGCTGCACTCACTATTCTGCTGGTGCAGTCACTGCGTACAGACATTACTTATCCTGTACTGATCCTGAGTTACATCCTGTATTATACTCCAGAGCTGTACTCACTATTCTGCTGGTGCAGTCACTGTGTACATACATTACTTATCCTGTACTGATCCTGAGTTACATCCTGTATTATACTCCAGAGCTGCACTCACTATTCTGCTGGTGCAGTCACTGTGTACATACATTACTGATCCTGTACTGATCCTGAGTTAAATCCTGTATTATACTCCAGAGCTGCACTCACTATTCTGCTGGTGCAGTCAGTGTGTACATACATTACTTATGCTGTACTGATCCTGAGTTACATCCTGTATTATACTCCAGAGCTGCACTCACTATTCTGCTGGTGAAGTCACTGTGTACATACATTACTTATCCTGTACTGATCCTCAGTTACATCCTGCATTATACTCCAGAGCTGTACTCACTATTCTGCTGGTCCAGTCACTTTGTACATACATTACTTATCCTGTACTGATCCTGAGTTACATCCTGTATTATACTCCAGAGCTGCACTCACTATTCTGCTGGTGCAGTCACTGTGTACATACATTACTATACCCCTTACTGATCCTCAGTTACATCCTGCATTATACTCCAGAGCTGCACTCACTATTCTGCTGGTGCAGTCACTGCATACAGACATTACTTATCCTGTACTGATCCTGAGTTACATCCTGTATTATACTCCAGAGCTGCACTCACTATTCTGCTGGTGCAGTCAGTGTGTACATACATTACTTATCCTGTACTGATCCTGAGTTACATCCTGTATTATACTCCAGAGCTGCACTCACTATTCTGCTGGTGCAGTCACCGTGTACATACATTACTTATCCTGTACTGATCCTGAGTTACATCCTGTATTATACTCCAGAGCTGCACTCACTATTCTGCTGGTGCAGTCACCGTGTACATACATTACTTATCCTGTACTGATCCTGAGTTACATCCTGTATTATACTCCAGAGCTGCACTCACTATTCTGCTGGTGCAGTCACTGTGTACATACATTACTTATCCTGTACTGATCCTGAGTTACATCCTGTATTATACTCCAGAGCTGCACTCACTGCCGGAATTCACCGCATCCAGCACTGGAATGTCCGCCTGCCCCGGTGGAGATTCGGTCACTTTCCGGCAGACAATGCGAAGGTTTGGCCGGACACAAACCGCCGATTAGGACGATTCTTGGTATTGTCTGCCAGAACCGCCTGTCGGAATTCACGCCGGAGGGGAGTATGCATTAACACAGCAGCGAGTGTACAACCTACCTGCAGCGCCACCACAGGGGATACAAAGTGCAATGGATGTTCTAGGTCATCCCGAGGAGGTGCACTTATCTGGCTAATAGACAGTCCTGAACATTGCCTCCCCATTAAAGGGGATGTCCAGTTACTAGCAGAGAGGGGTCTGCTTGGCACCCTGATCTCTCTTGCTCTGGAGGACCTGTCCTGTCCTGCATTACCCAGAAAGCCCTCTGATGTGCAGCCTGCGGTGTAATGCGTTATTCCCCCTGTGGGGGCGCTGTAGATGATCCTCAGTGACGGAACACTCTGTGATCGGCTGCAGAGTGGAGATCCCCTTTAATTCAATGCTGTGATGCCATCACTAAAAACCCTCACGAGCTCACAGATTCTCTCCAAGCGAGTACATTTCCACAAATACAAAAAAATAAAAAATCTAAACCCTCCGCGTCCGCCCCCAATAGCATCAATCCCTCCAAACCTCCTCAAAGATGTTTAACCGAGTTACACAAATTAGTCTAAAATTGTAGCAAACAATTTAGGCATTTAAAATATTCAATGTTTGAGAAAAAAAAAGTAAAAAAGAAAACACAGAAAAAAAAAGGAAAAAAAAAAAACTGTTCCTGATTTCTGAGCTGCAAAACCCAACAAAATATAAGATACGAGCGAGTGGTGGATGAGGTGCGACATAACCCTCCAGCAAAGCTGTGAAGCAGCCACCAGAGCATTATGGGAAACAACACTTCATTTATTCAAATGCACATATGTCAGGCTTTGCACCATATGTCATAGAAAGCTATTTACAGTAATAATTAAATCTTAATCAACGTTTAACCTCTGTAAAATGTTTGAAGGATCTAATCACCCTTCAGACAGCACTAATGAAGGAGAAATATATAAACATATAGAGGAAGCGGTGCGGAGCTGGCGCACCACGGGCGCGGTAATTGCAGCATTGTATCGGGAAGTGATGGAGAGTAACTGGATGGTAAGGGAAGACATCTTGGGTGTCAGAGGTGTGAGGAGCTAATCTCGTACCTAACAGATGCCCCATATTTCTCCTATACCGCTATTAGATTGTGTTCTCCCACTGCTGAAATCTAAGGTACGGATCAGTAGGAGGGAAAGGCGTCCGGCTGACCGCTGGCTGCCACCGCAAAGGGTTAATAGTAGACGGTTGTCCTCATGCTAATGAGACATCCAGAAAAATCTAGAAGATAATGAGCGCCGATAGCGGACGGCATTTCCTTATCCATACGCTGCGCACACAGGCTTCTGTTACTATACCGCCCTACACTGACCACACATCGTCACAGCTACATTTAAAGATATATATTGAAATAACCTCAGGGGTATACATATATACAGTGCTCATACGCTGCTGGTCAGTGTCAGATACAGTGTCTGTATCCTGGTGGTCAGTGGTAGATACAGTGTCTATATCCTGGTGGTCAGTGGTAGATACAATGTCTATACCGTGGTGGTCAGTGGTAGATACAATGTCTATACCCTGGTGGTCAGTGGTAGATACAATGTCTATATCCTGGTGGTCAATGGTAGATACAATGTCTATATCCTGGTGGTCAGTGGTAGATACAATGTCTATACCCTGGTGGTCAGTGGTAGATACAGTGTCTATATCCTGGTAGTCAATGGTAGATACAATGTCTATATCCTGGTGGTCAGTGGTAGATACAATGTCTGTATCCTGGTGGTCAGTGGTAGATACGATGTCTGTATCCTGGTGGTCAGTGGTAGATACAATGTCTATATCCTGGTGGTCAGTGGTAGATACAATGTCTATACCCTGGTGGTCAGTGTCAGATACAGTGTCTGTATCCTGGTGGTCAGTGTCAGATACAGTGTCTGTATCCTGGTGGTCAGTGGTAGATACAATGTCTATATCCTGGTGGTCAGTGGTAGATACAATGTCTATACCGTGGTGGTCAGTGGTAGATACAATGTCTATATCCTGGTGGTCAGTGGTAGATACAATGTCTATATCCTGGTGGTCAATGGTAGATACAATGTCTATATCCTGGTGGTCAGTGGTAGATACAGTGTCTATATCCTGGTAGTCAATGGTAGATACAATGTCTATATCCTGGTGGTCAGTGGTAGATACAATGTCTGTATCCTGGTGGTCAGTGGTAGATACGATGTCTGTATCCTGGTGGTCAGTGGTAGATACAATGTCTATATCCTGGTGGTCAGTGGTAGATACAATGTCTATATCCTGGTGGTCAGTGGTAGATACAATGTCTATACCGTGGTGGTCAGTGGTAGATACAGTGTCTATATCCTGGTGGTCAGTGGTAGATACAATGTCTATATCCTGGTGGTCAGTGGTAGATACAATGTCTATACCGTGGTGGTCAGTGGTAGATACAATGTCTATACCCTAGTGGTCAGTGGTAGATACAATGTCTATATCCTGGTGGTCAGTGGTAGATACAGTGTCTATATCCTGGTGGTCAGTGGTAGATACAATGTCTATATCCTGGTGGTCAGTGGTAGATACAATGTCTATATCCTGGTGGTCAGTGGTAGATACAATGTCTATATCCTGGTGGTCAGTGGTAGATACAATGTCTATATCCTGGTGGTCAGTGGTAGATACAATGTCTATACTGTGGTGGTCAGTGGTAGATATAGTGTCTATATCCTGGTGGTCAGTGGTAGATACAATGTCTATATCCTGGTGGTCAGTGGTAGATACAGTGTCTATACCCTGGTGGTCAGTGGTAGATACAATGTCTATATCCTGGTGGTCAGTGGTAGATACAATGTCTATATCCTGGTGGTCAGTGGTAGATACAATGTCTATACCCTGGTGGTCAGTGGTAGATACAATGTCTATACCCTAGTGGTCAGTGGTAGATACAATGTCTATATCCTGGTGGTCAGTGGTAGATACAGTGTCTATACCCTGGTGGTCAGTGGTAGATACAATGTCTATATCCTGGTGGTCAGTGGTAGATACAATGTCTATATCCTGGTGGTCAGTGGTAGATACAATGTCTATACCCTGGTGGTCAGTGGTAGATACAATGTCTATACTGTGGTGGTCAGTGGTAGATACAATGTCTATATCCTGGTGGTCAGTGGTAGATACAATGTCTATACCCTGGTGGTCAGTGGTAGATACAATGTCTATACCGTGGTCAGTGGTAGATACAATGTCTATACCGTGGTGGTGAGTGGTAGATACAATGTCTATACCGTGGTGGTCAGTGGTAGATACAGTGTCTATACCGTGGTGGTCAGTGGTAGATACAGTGTCTATGTCCTGGCGGTCAGTGGTAGATACAGTGTCTATATCCTGGTGATCAGTGGTAGATACAGTGTCTATATCCTGGAGGTCAGTGGTAGATACAATGTCTATATCCTGGTGGTCAGTGGTAGATACAGTGTCTATATCCTGGTGGTCAGTGGTAGATACAATGTCTGTATCCTGGTGGTCAGTGGTAGATACAATGTCTATACCTTGGTAGTCAGTGGTAGATACAATGTCTATATCCTGGTGGTCAGTGGTAGATACAATGTCTATATCCTGGTGGTCAGTGGTAGATACAGTGTCTATACCCTGGTGGTCAGTGGTAGATACAATGTCTAGATCCTGGTGGTCAGTGGTAGATACAATGTCTATATCCTGGTGGTCAGTGGTAGATACAATGTCTATATCCTGGTGGTCAGTGGTAGATACAGTGTCTATACCGTGGTGGTCAGTGGTAGATACAGTGTCTATACCGTGGTGGTCTGTGGTAGATACAATGTCTATATCCTGGTGGTCAGTGGTAGATACAGTGTCTATACCGTGGTGGTCAGTGGTAGATACAATGTCTATATCCTGGTGGTCAGTGGTAGATACAATGTCTATACTGTGGTTGTCAGTGGTAGATACAATGTCTATATCCTGGTGATCAGTGGTAGATACAGTGTCTATATCCTGGAGGTCAGTGGTAGATACAATGTCTATATCCTGGTGGTCAGTGGTAGATACAGTGTCTATATCCTGGTGGTCAGTGGTAGATACAATGTCTGTATCCTGGTGGTCAGTGGTAGATACAATGTCTATACCTTGGTAGTCAGTGGTAGATACAATGTCTATATCCTGGTGGTCAGTGGTAGATACAATGTCTATATCCTGGTGGTCAGTGGTAGATACAATGTCTATACTGTGGTGGTCAGTGGTAGATACAATGTCTATACCATGGTGGTCAGTGGTAGATACAATGTCTATATCCTGGTGGTCAGTGGTAGATACAATGTCTATATCCTGGTGGTCAGTGGTAGATACAATGTCTATACCGTGGTGGTCAGTGGTAGATACAATGTCTATACCGTGGTGGTCAGTGGTAGATACAATGACTATATCCTGGTGGTCAGTGGTAGATACAGTGTCTATATCCTGGTGGTCAGTGGTAGATACAGTGTCTATATCCTGGTGGTCAGTGGTAGATACAGTGTCTATATCCTGGTGGTCAGTGGTAGATACAGTGTGTATATCCTGGTGGTCAGTGGTAGATACAGTGTCTATATCCTGGTGGTCAGTGGTAGATACAGTGTCTATATCCTGGTGGTCAGTGGTAGATACAGTGTCTATATCCTGGTGGTCAGTGGTAAATACAGTGTCTATATCCTGGTGGTCAGTGGTAGATACAGTGTCTATACCCTGGTGGTCAGTGGTAGATACAATGTCTAGATCCTGGTGGTCAGTGGTAGATACAATGTCTATATCCTGGTGGTCAGTGGTAGATACAATGTCTATATCCTGGTGGTCAGTGGTAGATACAGTGTCTATACCGTGGTGGTCAGTGGTAGATACAGTGTCTATACCGTGGTGGTCAGTGGTAGATACAATGTCTATATCCTGGTGGTCAGTGGTAGATACAATGTCTATACTGTGGTGGTCAGTGGTAGATATAGTGTCTATATCCTGGTGGTCAGTGGTAGATACAGTGTCTATATCCTGGTGGTCAGTGGTAGATACAATGTCTATATCCTGGTGGTCAGTGGTAGATACAATGTCTATATCCTGGTGGTCAGTGGTAGATACAGTGTCTATATCCTGGTGGTCAGTGGTAGATATAGTGTCTATATCCTGGTGGTCAGTGGTAGATACAGTGTCTATATCCTGGTGGTCAGTGGTAGATACAATGTCTATATCCTGGTGGTCAGTGGTAGATACAGTGTCTATACCGTGGTGGTCAGTGGTAGATACAGTGTCTATACCGTGGTGGTCTGTGGTAGATACAATGTCTATATCCTGGTGGTCAGTGGTAGATACAGTGTCTATATCCTGTAAAATGTGGGTCTTAATAAATGTCCCCCAATGTGTATATCCTGGTGGTTATTGATATATAACAAATCCTTAGCAGAAAGACCTTGTCTGATAACATTTACTGATGATAATTAAGGATAAACCCACATAGTGCTGAAATAAACAGTGAAAAAATAGAACAAAAAGGTATTAAAAACATAGCTAGACAGTAGCCGGTCATGAATGGAATAGTCTCACCAGTTCTGTGAGGATATACTCATGTCTACCTTTCAGCCGTCCTGGACAATCACATGACGGGCTCCGTGTAAATGCCGCAATTCTTACGGGGACATAAAACTACATCGCCCTTAAGTTGATGCCCTAAAGGTTGGTTGGGACAGGGGCTGAGCAAAAATACGGAGCACCCGCCCCGATAGGGACGACCCCGCGGGGAACCTTCCCCTTGTAGGGCCTAGTCCCTGAGCATATCCCTCTCTCTCAGGTCCCAACATGACATGTTTCGTCCCTTCCCGGGACTCATCAGGGGATAAGTATACAGATGGAGGGTAAACTGAAAAACAAATCGAAAAATAGAACCAGAGATAAGCCCTGCTGTCACAATATAAAAAACTATTAAATCTCATGACTTTACATAAGTACAACTGACCGGTTTGAAGATCAGAGGCGTCCAAATGAGTAGACCATTCCGACAGTGGTCGGTGCCCGTATGGGCTAGGGGAACTGTCACCCTAAGCCCGCGTCTCACCGCTGTAAATCAAGGAGGGGAGCTCAGGAAGATGCTTCCACTACCCCTATTTAAATCCCCCGGCTAACGTGCCAATAACGAGGCTCCTCCCTACCTGCGCGTGTCGGCTGGAGCGCAAGCCAAGCCGGCGTGCCAGGAAACAAGTGCTGTGGGAGTACACGTGATCTCCAATGTTTTATTGGTGACATTACTTGTACACATTTACAAAAAACACATCCTCCGCATCTGTAACGACCAAGTCCTAACAGAGGTGGGGGGCACATAATGTCACGAATGCTCGCCCCCCTCCTATATGTGATGCTAGGATAATTCCTTACCACAGTACTAATATCCGGGTCCATATGTAAAATGTGCCAATATTTGGAAATTTCTCCTGTACCCTCTCTTTTTTTGTACTAAGGAAGGAAGCACGGTCTTGCGAACACGCCGATTGGAAGGCTGGCTTTAAAACATGGAGGGGATAACCACGATCCCGAAATCTGTCTTTCAAATCCGCTACTTGGTTCAAAAATTCAGATTGTTTTGAACAGTTTCTTCTCAAGCGCAGATATTGTCCACGTGGGATTCCCTTCTTAAGTGGGTAAGGATGACTACTCTCCCACCTAAGAAGGGAGTTTGTAGAGGTGGGTTTTCTGAAAATACTCGTTGCCAATGAGCCATTCAAATTTTTGACTATGCAAATGTCTAGGAAAGGTAACCTAGTTAGATGACACTCTGACGTAAAACGAAGGCCAATCATGTTATCATTCAGACTCCATACATTCCCCTCCAGACTACAAAGACATCGTCGATAAATCTCTCCCACATCTGTAGGTTCTCACTCCCTGGTGTAGTATCATCTCCAAACACTACCGTACTCTCCCACCAGCCCAGGCATAAGAACTCCCCATCGTGGTGCCCCTGAGCTGGTGGTAGAATCGGCCATTAAACAAAATATGTTTTGGTAAGTGAGAACTCAAGAAGCTGAAGGACAAATTGGTTGTGCGCTTGGTGCTGGCAACCACGTGTGGATAGAAAACGGGCAACGGCCCGCAGACCAAACTCATGGGGGATAGAGGAATACAGGGCTTCGACGTCTATGCTCCCTAAGATAGAACCTTCGTCAAGGTGGATCCCCTCCAATTGCTTAAGGAGGTCTCCTATATCTCTCACATGGGAGGGGAGAGCTAGGACGAATGGTGCTAATATCTTATCAATATACACTCACCTAAAGAATTATTAGGAACACCTGTTCTATTTCTCATTAATGCAATTATCTAGTCAACCAATCACATGGCAGTTGCTTCAATGCATTTAGGGGGGTGGTCCTGGTCAAGACAATCTCCTGAACTCCAAACTGAATATCAGAATGGGAAAGTTAGGTGATTTAAGCAATTTTGAGCGTGGCATGGTTGTTGGTGCCAGACAGGCCGGTCTGAGTATTTTACAATCTGCTCAGTTACTGGGATTTTCACGCACAACCATTTCTAGGGTTTACAAAGAATGGTGTGAAAAGGGAAAAACATCCAGTATGCGGCAGTCCTGTGGGCAAAAATGCCTTGTGGATGCTAGAGGTCAGAGGAGAATGGGCCGACTGATTCAAGCTGATAGAAGAGCAACGTTGACTGAAATAACCACTCGTTACAACCGAGGTCTGCAGCAAAGCATTTGTGAAGCCACAACACGCACAACCTTGAGGCGGATGGGCTACAACAGCAGAAGACCCCACCGGGTACCACTCATCTCCACTACAAATAGGAAAAAGAGGCTACAATTTGCACAAGCTCACCAAAATTGGACTGTTGAAGACTGGAAAAATGTTGCCTGGTCTGATGAGTCTCGATTTCTGTTGAGACATTCAAATGGTAGAGTCCGAATTTGGCGTAAACAGAATGAGAACATGTATCCATCCTCTGATGGCTACTTCCAGCAGGATAATGCACCATGTCACAAAGCTCCAATCATCTCACATTGGTTTCTTGAACATGACAATGAGTTCACTGTACTAAAATGGCCCCACAGTCACCAGATCTTAACCCAATAGAGCATCTTTGGGATGTGGTGGAACGGGAGCTTCGTGCCCTGGATGTGCATCCCTCAAATCTCCATCAACTGCGAGATGCTATCCTATCAATATGGGCCAACATTTCTAAAGAATTCTATCAGCACCTTGTGGAATCAATGCCACGTAGAATTAAGGCAGTTCTGAAGGCAAAAGGGGGTCCAACACCGTATTAGTATGGTGGCACTAATAATTCTTTAGGTGAGTGTATATCCCAGCATTTTGGCCTAGACTGCCCACCCCTGACACTATAGGTCGTCCCCTTAACGGGGTACCACCCATGTGCACCTTGGGTAGGCAGTAAAATGTGGCCGTCTGGGGATATATACAATGTGTATAACTTGGTGGTAGGTGATGCAAAGGTTATTTGCGCCACAATCTGCAACTTTTCCCCACCTGTACCACGCCCCCATTTTTTTTTAGACCTGACATGAGCGGGGAAAAATCGCATGGGACGGGCCAGCGTAGAAAATGGTCTAAATATAAGCCAGCAAGGAAGCTGGTGTAGATTTAGATAGTTGGTAGATGCGCCAAAGTCATGTAGAGGTTGGCGCCTCCTCATAACTTCGGCGGATCAACCGCCAACGCACAAAGGTTTTGGACGCCGTCCTAGACGCCGGTCTTAATAAATGTGTATAACCTGGTAGATGGTGGTAAATACAATGTGTATAACTTGGTGGTTAAAGGTAGATACAATGTAAAACTGGTGGTCAGTAGTTAATAGAATTTGTACAATCTGGTGGTCAGTGGTGCATACAGTATATAAAAGGCCTATATAGATGAGCGAATTTCACATTTTGAAATTCGTTCATGCTTCGTTTGGTGGTAAAAGCAGAACTGCGCTATGGATTTCGCTACTACGGACCATAACGCAATTCTATAACTTGAAGAAAGCAAAGCAGCGCTCACCTGCAGCCAACAACTTGAGAAACGCGGACACGGCCTGGACTCGGCTGTTTGAACTGTAGAAAAAAGCTTCTAAAAAAGTTGTGCTTTATTTCATGCGGTAAAAACTTCCAAACACAAGACTGGTATGCGGTCTACGCGTTTCGGACCTATCAATCACAGTCCTTACTCATGAGACCGCATACCAGTCTTGTGTTTGGAAGTTTTTACCGCATGAAATAAAGCACAACTTTTTTAGAAGCTGGACTACAACCCCTTTGTTTCTGAAATTCTATGACGGAATGCATAACGGAATGCATTTATAGGCATTCCGTTATTCATTCCGTCATAATAGAAGTCTATGGCTGCAAAACAGATCCGTCCCGTTTCCGTTATGCAGGGGAGTCCTCTCCTGCCTCTAAAGGCATTCCGTCATAGAACTGCGCTATGGTCCGTGGTAACGGAATCCATAATGCAATTCTGCTTTTATCACCAAACGAAGCGTGAACGAATTTCATAACATGAAATTTGCTCATCCCTAAAGGCCTCATTCACACCACGGTCTGTGAAAATCTGGCCTGCCGTCCTGCTGAGTGCATGCTGATCATACGAGTGTATTACTGTATAGCGGCGGCGGCACAAAGTGCACGGCGTCATAGCAACCAATGACGCCGTGCGCTCGAGTACTCATCAGAACGGCATGTATGTGTGAATGAGGCCTAACTTGGTGGTCATTGGTGGATACACTATGTATAACTTGGTGGTCAGTGGTGGATACACTAGCTATAACTTGGTGGTCAGTGGTAGATACAGTATGTAAAACTTGGTGGTCAGCGGTAGATACAGTATGTATAACTTGGTGGTCAGTGATGGATACACTATGTATAACTTGGTGGTCAGTGGTGGATACACTAGCTATAACTTGGTGGTCAGTGGTAGATACAGTATGTAAAACTTGGTGGTCAGCGGTAGATACAGTATGTATAACTTGGTGGTCAGTGATGGATACACTATGTATAACTTGGTGGTCAGTGGTGGATACACTAGCTATAACTTGGTGGTCAGTGGTAGATACAGTATGTAAAACTTGGTGGTCAGCGGTAGATACAGTATGTATAACTTGGTAGTCATTAGTAGATACAGTATGTATAACTTGGTGGTCAGTGGTGGATACAGCATGTATAAATTGGTGGTCAGTGGTGGATATGCTATGTATAATTTGGTGGTCAGTGGTAGATACAAAATGTATAACTTGGTGGTCAATGGTGGATAAATCATGTATAACGTGGTGGTCAGTGGTGGATACAGTATGTATAACAGTGGTCAGTAGTAGATACAGTATGTATAACTTAGTGGTCAGTAGTAGATACAGCATGTATAACTTGGTGGTCAGTGGTGGATACACTATGTATAACTTGGTGGTCAGTGGTGGATACAGCATGTATAAATTGGTGGTGAGTGGTGGAAACACTATGTATAATTTGGTGGTCAGTGAAAGATACAGTATGTATAACTTGGTGGTCAGTGGTGGATACAGCATGTATAACTTGGTGGTCATTGGTGAATACACTATGTATAACTTGGTGGTCAGTGATGAATACTGAATGTATAACTTGGTGGTCGGTGGTGGATACACTATGTACAACTTGGTGGTCAGTGATAGATACAGTATGTGTAACTTGGTGGTCAGTGGTGGATACAGTATGTATAACTTGGTGGTCAGTGGTGGATACACTATGTATAACTTGGTGGTCAGTGGTAGATAAAGTACAGTATTTATAACTTGGTGGTCAGTGGTGGATACAGTATGTATAACTTGGTGGTCAGTGGTGGATACAGTATGTGTAACTTGTTGGTCAGTGGTAGATGCAGTATGTGTAACTTGGTGGTCAGTGGTGGATACACTATGTAAAACTTGTTGGTCAGTGGTAGATAAAGTACAGTATTTATAACTTGGTGGTCAGTGGTGGATACAGTATGTATAACTTGGTGGTCAGTGGTGGATACAGTATGTTTAACTTGGTGGTCAGTGAAGATACAGTATGTATAACTTAGTGGTCAGTGGTAGATACAGCATGTATAACTTGGTGGTCAGTGGTGGATGCAGTATGTGTAACTTGGTGGTCAGTGGTGGATACACTATGTAAAACTTGTTGGTCAGTGGTGGATTAAGTACAGTATGTTTAACTTGGTGGTCAGTGAAGATACAGTATGTATAACTTGGTGGTCAGTGGTGGATACAGTATGTATAGCTTGCATAAAAATGTGAGGAACTAAAGCATTTTATAAACTCAATCCCTTCATTTAAGGGGCTGAAAAGTAATTGGACAAATGCTCTATTGGGTTCAGGTCCGGTGACTCGGCCATTCAAGAATATTCCACTTCTTTGCTTTAATAAACTCCTGGGTTACTTTGGCTTCATGTTTTGGGTCTTTGTCCCATCTGTATTATGAAACGCCGACCAATCATTTTGGCTGGATTTGAGCACACAGTAGGTCTCTGAAAACCTCAGAATTCACCCGGCTACTTCTGTCCTGTGTCAAATCATCAATAAACACTAGGGCCCCGGGGCCACTGGCAGCCATGCATGCCCAAGCATCACACTGCCTCCGCCATGTTTTACAGATGATGTGGTATGCTTTGGATCATGAGCTGTACCATGCCTTCGCCATACTTTTTTCTTTCCATCATTCTGGTAGAGGATGATCTTGGTTTCATCTGTCCAAAGAATGTTCTTCCAGAAGTGTGCTGGTTTTTTAAGATGTTTTTTGCAAAGTCCAATCTATCCTTCTTATTCTTGAGGCTTATGAGTGGCTTGCACCGTGCAGTGGACCCTCTGTATTACTTCCATGCAGTCTTCTCTTTATGGTAGATTTGGATATTGATACGCCTATATCCTGGAGAGTGTTGTTCACTTGGTTGGCTGTTGTGAAGGGGTTTCTCTTCACCATAGTAATTATTCTGCGATCATCTACCTCTGTTGACTTCCGTGGGTGTCCAGGTCTTTTTGCATTGTTTAGGTCACCAGTTGTAACGTAAGGGTGGGAAGAGTGCCGCCCTGATCTCCACCCGCACCTCAGTCCCTACCTACTTGCACGGTCCGTACTAACTGACGGTGGTCCCTAGCTAAGATACGTGCAGGGGCCTAAAGAGTGCTAGAGTAACACGTAACAGAGTCAGGGAAGCAAAGGTCAAAGCCAGGAGGTCACGCAGGTACACAAGGGAAAAACACAATAGCAAGGTCAAAACAAACCGAAGTCAGAAGCCGAGAGGTCACGTCGATTCCAAGGAGGTAACAAGGTTGAGGTCAGAAACAAAGCCCAGGTCCAAACACAATAGCTAGGTAACAATAGGAACGCTGGTGAAGGTAGAAAGACCAATCACAGACAACCTGTGGCCAGCAAGCTGCCTGTTAAAATAGCCCAGACTGGTGAGTAACATGACGTGACTCGCATAACACAGCCCAACATAGCCGAGCGCCGATCATCATTATCGGCGCTCAGCTCTCCTGCTGCTTGTTGTCTAGGTGACGGAGTACACCGGCCACGCAGAGGAGGCATGCACGGCCGGATCCTCCCTGCCCCCCTGATCCCCATGGAGACGAGGACGCCGCCCGTGTCCTTGCACGCACCGCCGCCTCCCCGTGACACCAGTGCTTTCTTTCTTAGGATGTACCAAACTGTAGATTTTGCCACTCCTAATAGTGTAGCAATTTCTCGGATGGGTTTTTTCTGTTTTCGCAGATGAAGGATGGCTTGTTTCACCTGCATGGAGACTTCCTTTGACCACATCTTTACTTCTCAGCAAAATCTTCAAAATGCAAGCACCACACCTCAAATCAACTCCAGGTCTTTTATGTGCTTAATTGAGAATGAAGTAATGAAGGAATTGCCCATATCTGCACATGAAACAGCCTTTGAGTCAATTGTCCAAATATATATGGACCTAACTGAAACTTGGTGGTCAGTGGTGGATACAGTATATATAACTTGGTGGTCAGTTGTGGATACAATATGTATAACTTGGTGGTTAGTGGTGGATACAATATGTATAACTTGGTGGTCAGTGGTAGATACAGTATGTATAACTTGGTGGTCAGTGAAGATACAGTATGTATAACTTGGTGGTCAGTGGTAAATACAGTATGTATAACTTGGTGGTCAGTGAAGATACAGTATGTATAACTTGGTGGTCAGTGGTAGATACAGTATGTATAACTTGGTGGTCAGTGAAGATACAGTATGTATAACTTGGTGGTCAGCGGTGGATACAGTATGTATAACTTGGTGGTCAGCGGTGGATACAGTATATATAACTTGGTGGTCAGCGGTGGATACAGTATATATAACTTGTTGGTCAGCGGTGGATACAGTATGTATAACTTGGTGGTCAGTGGTGGATACAGTATGTATAACTTGGTGGTCAGCGGTGGATACAGTATATATAACTTGGTGGTCAGTGGTGGATACAGTATGTATAACTTGGTGGTCAGAGGTGGATACAGTATGTATAAGTTGGTGGTCAGTGGTGGATACAATATGTATAACTTGGTGGTCAGTGGTGGATACAGTATGTATAACTTGGTGGTCAGTGGTAGATACAGTATGTATAACTTGGTGGTCAGTGAAGATACAGTATGTATAACTTGGTGGTCAGTGGTGGATACAGTATGTATAACTTGGTGGTCAGTGGTAGATACAGTATGTATAACTTGGTGGTCAGTGAAGATACAGTATGTATAACTTGGTGGTCAGCGGTGGATACAGTATATATAACTTGGTGGTCAGCGGTGGATACAGTATATATAACTTGTTGGTCAGCGGTGGATACAATATGTATAACTTGGTGGTCAGTGGTGGATACAGTATGTATAACTTGGTGGTCAGCGGTGGATACAGTATATATAACTTGGTGGTCAGTGGTGGATACAGTATGTATAACTTGGTGGTCAGAGGTGGATACAGTATGTATAAGTTGGTGGTCAGTGGTGGATACAATATGTATAACTTGGTGGTCAGTGGTGGATACAGTATGTATAACTTGGTGGTCAGAGGTGGATACAGCATGTATAACTTGGTGGTCAGTGGTAGATACAGTATGTATAACTTGGTGGTCAGTGGTAGATACAGTATGTATAACTTGGTGGTCAGTGATAGATATAATATGTATAACATGGTGGTCAGTGGTAGATACAATATGTATAACTTGGTGGTCAGTGGTGGAAACACTATGTATAACTTGGTGGTCAGTGGTAGATACAGTATGTATAACTTGGTGATTAATGGTGGATACAGTATATATAACTTGGTGGTCAGTGGTGGATACTGTATATATAACTTGGTGGGCAGTGGTGGATACCGTATATATAACTTGGTGGTCAATGGGGGATACCGTATATATAACTTGGTGGTCAATGGGGGATACAGTATATATAACTTGGTGGTCAATGGGGGATACAGTATGTATAACTTGGTGGTCAATGGGGGATACCGTATATATATAACTTGGTGGTCAATGGTGGATACCGTATATATAAGTTGGTGGTCAGTGGTAGACACAATGCATTTAACCTGGTGGTTATGGAATAAACTGAATATCTTGGTGGTCAGTGGTAGATTTAATATAAAACTCAATGATCAATGATATATACATTGTGTATATCCTGGTGATCAGTGACATAAACTGTGTGTAACCTTGTGGTCCTGGCATGTACATTCTGTATATATCTGGGTGGTCAATGGTGCATAAACTGTGCATTACCAGGTGGTCAGTGGTAGATACAATCTTTTTACCCTATTGGTCGGAGATAGATACAATTTTTAGACCCTGGATGAGGATTGTCGGTGGACAGCCATTTTCAGGTGTCTCTAGCGATGTTCAGTTGGGTTCAAGTCAGGGCTGTGGCTGGGCCACTCAAGGACATTCACAGAGGTGTCCCTAAGCCACTCCTGTAATGTCTTTCCTGTGTGCTTAGGGTCATTGTCTTGTTGGAAGGCGAACCTTCGGCCCAGCCTGGGGTCCAGAGCACTCTGAATCAGGGTTTTGTTTAAAATATCTCTGTACTTTGCTCCATTCAGCTTTCCCTCCACCCTGACCAGTCTCCCTGTACCTGCTGCTGAACAACACCCCAACAGCATGATGCTGCCCCCACCATGCTTCACTGTAGGGATGGTATTGGGCAGTGCCTGGTTTCCTCCATACATGATGATTAGAATTGATGGCAAAAAGTGCAGTCTTGGTTTCATCGAGATAATCTTATTTCTTACAGTCTGAAAGTCCTTTAGGTGTCTTTCGTGTATCTTTTACTGAGGAGAGGCTTCTTTCTGGCCATTCTGCCATAAAAGCCAGATTGGTGTAGTGATGCCGTGATGGTTGACCGTCTGGAATTTTCTCCAACCTGCACACAGGATTTTTGGAGCTCAGCCATAGTGACCATTGAGTTCTCGTTCACCTCTCTTTCCTGGCTTCAGAAAGGCGCAACATTATCATTGAGGAGAAAGAGGAGATTGTGGATTGAATGGCTCAGTCCTCCTCTCAGTCGCAGCAATATGACGTGGAGGTGACTTTTGAGTCTGACACCATGCCGTAAAGCGAGGGGTCACAACATTCCTCCTGCTCCTCCTCCTTGCAACCCCAGACAAGTCTTTCAGTGGAATCCTTTCTGTGTTCATTGCCCCTTCATAGTGGAGCACCTTCTTTTTGCCTAAATGGCAAGAAAGCCCCACCATGCACTATGGCAGATAGTCAAGAGAGTCTCCTTGTTGACGACTTTTGTGAAAGCAGTCAGTGTTTGTACTGCCCTGAGGATGAGATTCAGGAAGGGTCTTGAAACTCCATGCATAGTTATGTTGGCAGCCAAACACAAACGTACAAAACACAGCTCTATTGAAGCACATAAAGCGGCATCTCCACATTCTGTGGGCAAACAAAGGTGGCAGCCAGCTACTGCAACAGGAGTTCCCTCATTCTCATGGTCTCCCTTGCAGCAGCCAGGCCGCATCCACATGGAGTATGGTGTCTTTCTCAACGTCGTCCTTGCTTTCTGCCTCTTCAGCTCATACTCCTCCGCTCCATTGTTAGCCATTGATGACGGAATGTGTGGCCAGGAACAACTCTACACGTCCAGCAATCTTCTGGTGCGCAAGCTTAATTCCCACCTGGACAAGTTGCTGGCCATGCAGTCGCTGCTGTACCATTTAGTCGAGTCTTCTGCCTGGGAGCTGGTGGCGTGTGGTGGAAGATACCTAGCTGGCATTATTTCTCCCAAAAAGCCATACCTGACTTGTACTGTCACGTGGTAGAGAATTACGGGATGCTCCCTGCGATTCTCGCTGTGCAGCAAGGTTCATGCAACACTGGACACCTGAAGCAGCTGCTAAGGGCAGGGATGGTACATGTCTTTCACGGCCCACTGAGTCAAAGTTTTTTGCTGCAGCACCCCAGCAACAAGGCCAGGTCCTTTTTACCCCCCAAACCAGACACTTATCTGCTTCCTCCACCTCCTCCTCCAAGGACATGTTCCTGTCCCCAACAGCAGCAGGGCAGTGTCGCTCCCACTCCACCACCTTCCTATCAAATGTGTCAAGTCAAGCATTGCCACGCTGTGATGGAGGTGATCGTCCTAGGCGAGAGTAGTCACACAGGCAAGCGTTGCTAAAGTACATCAAGCAGCAAACCTCCCTCTGGCTGTCACCCTGCTGGCTCCAACTGGGCAAGGTGGTCAGCAACAATTAGGCTTGAGAGAATTGAGCTTCGGATCATAGGTCCAAAGTCGATAAAAAATTTCGTTTGTAATGCTGTTTCCGTACAGCATTAAAATGTATGGGCTCCATGAAGCAAAACTTTGTCTCGGCCGAAGTTGTGCAAGACATCTGTGAATGACTTTAGTATTTCTATCTGTACGTTTAAAAAAACATTTAAAAATAGTAATCTGAAGTCGGCTTTGGTACTGGCTGGTACTACTGTACCAACGCAGGGAGGTCAAATTATGTTATAACCTGGAAACATTGTGTACTGCAGTTTGCCTACCAGCCTGGCATTGGGGTGGATGATGCCACCCTCTACCTCCTACATCGAGCTCTAACTCACCTGGAGAGGCCTGGAAGCACTGTGAGGATCATGTTTTTTGATTTCTCCAGTGCTTTTAACACCATCCAACCTGGACTTCTGAGGGACAAGCTGGAGGTGGCAGGAGTGGACCACCACATGTCACATTGGATACTTGACTACCTCACAGAATGCCCACAGTTTGTTAAATCTCAGGGTTGTGTATCTGACAAGCTTATCTTCAGTACGGGGGCACCACACTGTGCTGGGACTGTTCCTCTTCACCCTCTACACTGCAGACTTCTCCATCAACTCCCCAGGCTGCAACCTACAGAAGTTCTCTGATGACTCTGCCATAGTCGGCCTTATCACAGGTGAGGACAACTCAGAGTACAGACAGGGGACACAGGATTTTGTGGACTGGTGCCAGCGGAACCAGCTCCAGATCAACGCAGGCAAAACCAAGGAACTGGTGGTGGATTTCCGCAGACACAGGCCCTCTGCTTTGGTTCCGGTGAACATACAGGGAATGGACATTGAGGTGGTGGACTCTTATAACTACCTGGGTGTTCACCTGAACAACAAACTGGACTGGAGCCATAACACTGATGCTCTTTTCAAAAAGGGTCAGAGCAGACTCTATCTGTTGAGGAGACTGAGGTCCTTTGGAGTGCAGGGGATGCTCCTAAAGACCTTCTTTGACTCAGTGGTGGCATCAGCCATATTCTATGGTGTGGTTTGTTGGGGGAGCAGCTTATCTGTGGCTTAGAGACAGAGATTAGATGAGCTCATTAAGAAGGCCAGCTCTGTCCTAGGTTGTCCCCTTGATCCAGTGCAGGAGGTGGGTGACAGAAGAACTCTAGCAAAATAAACATCACTGTTAGACAATGTCTTCCACCCCATGCACAAAACTGTTGTGGAGCTGGAGAGCTCCTTCAGTGACTGCTGCATCCTAGGTTCACGAAGGAACGTTATCGGAGG
Organism: Bufo bufo; assembly: GCF_905171765.1. Lineage (NCBI taxonomy): Eukaryota > Metazoa > Chordata > Amphibia > Anura > Bufonidae > Bufo > Bufo bufo. Next base: position 825,332,148 of record NC_053390.1, on the reverse strand, counting down.
TCCTTTCTCCCAGCAGTGGTTAGGATTTATAACCACCACTGTTCCCAGAAACCCAGTAGTGAATTTTTCTAAGTAAATTCTGTGTTATGTTTTTCTTGTATTTTTACTCTTTAAAGGGTTTCTGTCATCTTGCTGCTGTTGCTGTCTGCCTGCAACCCTGCCTACCATTTTGTTGCCCGCCTACCATGGTATTCCTTACGGCTTCTGCTGCCGCTTGACTCAGACATTATTTACTATTGCGGTCATTGCATTCAAAAGCTTAGGGACGGGGAGGGAAAAAACTAAAATTCATAAAAAATGAACAAAAAAAGAGATGTTTTCTAGAGAGTGTTATACACCAATTTCCAGGGAAATTGAAGCCAATCTGGTGAAGGCCCAAGTGAACTTTTTTAAAAATTCGGCAAACCTGAGCCTAAGCCAGCCTCGACAGGTTTGCTCATCTCTAGTCTGGATACTTCTGTCCATGCGAAATATCAGTTTTACCTATTTAATACTGGTTTAAAACATATATAAGAACAGGCAGCAAACCACATAGTAGGAGGATCCCATAACCCTATAGATGTTACAAACTAGCCATGTAAGTAGTAATTGATAATGGCTACAATGCAATACATGATAGTAGAAAAACTATGTCCAAGATTACTCAATAAGGAGTCAGCAATTCATAGGATAGAGGTATAAAAGAGTTAACATTCAAAAAGAAAATCCCTATTGCCAGAAAGTTAAAGGAAAAAACTGTTAAAAATAGTATCACAAAGCCATACAGACCAAACGAGTGGGACCTCACACCCTTGACACATGTTTTGCTGTGGCTTCTTCCGAGGGCAATGAAGCATTGTGTACAACATGAGGTATATAGAGGAGCAAACAGCACATGTAATAATACCGTCCAGCTGGTTGGGAGGAGGGATGGCGGTCTGACTCAGCACATGTTGTGCCGGAACCAATATTGCTTAGGTAGTGCAGACCCCTTTGTATATCCGGCCAATGAAACATACGTCATCGTACGAGGACGTCAAAGACATTTTATTATCTATGAATCAATGACCATCAAGACGGAGATATTTTATTATATTTCACGTAATTGTTTTTGGGTGTGCGGCACTTGTCACGTCCACTGAGCAATGTTCTGCTCTTGGCACTTTGTTTTTGGACTTTGTAATGGTAGGTCTGTTCCCCTCTTTCGGATGTTTCGGAGCTGCAATCCACCGTGGAACGCACCTTCATAATTTACTTATCTGCAAGCCTTGCCTTTTTATCTGTCCTTTCTATTATAGATGGTTGATTTTCTATTATTCTAGGAGCACAATGTACTGCAGCCTCGGCAGATGTGGGCGTGCGATTACACAGGAATCCCTCTTATGTGCGATCTCCGCGTGCAGCTCTGTCATAACACGACTACTGATCACAAGCACAGAAGATAACTGCAGGAAATTGCTGATTTGGCCGCATCCTAATAGACGTCAATGTCTATTGCTCTTTTTATATCTGCCAGATGTTTCGGGGTCTAGTTGTGACTTGTAGAAACCTTCTTTGCAAGATGCTGTGGTCACTGGATGATAAATGAGATACATGGAGATTCTCTAGACTCACCCAGGCCAGGAGATACAGCCCACCACCGCAGAGGATCATCAGTGATGGTTTCTGATCACTCCATGCACCAGAGAACGGGAAAAAGCATCGTCTCAGCAGTTGATAATGGAACTATGTGGCCCTTGGGTCTACCTCACCCTCTAACAATACCAGCTATTGTGTCTTCTTATAATGCTAGCCACAATGCCCCCACAAAAATAGCAAACATGCTCCAAAATATTACAGTGCAAGCCACCTGACCGCTCATTAGACAACCCATCTTCTGTTAGCTATAGATGACGCCCTAGAGGGCATTTTCTGGACAGCTGAATACCCAAATGGGCAACGGACTTGAACACAAGTGCAGAAGGCATGTGAAGCATTCCTTCCCATAGCCTCGGTCCTCGAATCAAAAGAACTGCCAGCTTCATTGATGAGAATCTGGTCACAGGGGTCTATCCTGCTGGTAGCCCCAGTGATAAGTATGTCTGACATACATGAAGCACTGCATGTTTCCTACTGAAATCAAAATGGCTGTCCAGATTGGTTCTTGAGAACTCTTCTATATTTCTGCATTAATTTGACCTAAAACTACATCAGATTTTCACACAAGTCCTAAACAAAGAACCAAATCAAACAAATGAGTCAAAATATTCAATTTGGTCATTTATTTATTGAGGATAATGATCCATAAACAACATGTTAGTGGCAAATTTATGTCAACCTTCAGGGTTAGCAGCTAATTTGAATGTGAAATTAGAGTGTTATGTGGGCGGCCTGTGTCTACTGCTGCCCCTCTACCTCCAATGTGCATGGGCGTCATTCCAATCACTGTGTCTGTCGCAGGTCCAGCGCTTCGGCAGCAGGCCTGGGCCCCGGCGTCCTGCGTGTCTATTGGAGATATGCTCCATTCAACCTTGCCTCATTCTGCAGTATTGCAAGGGTTAATTTTTGAAATTGCTAGACTGGTTCTATTGTGTTAATCAGCTTCTGCTATATATGCTGTGCTGTTTGTCTCATTCTTTGCCTGGGCAATGGGATTACTAGCTTGCTAGATCCTTGAACGGTGCTATAATCTGCTTGTGTACCGACTTCTGCCTGATTTCCAGATTCTGACATGTGCCTGATCACTATACCCTGCCCTGACCTTGGCCCTTTTTGGTAACTACGAGTTCTGCCTGCTGCCTTACATCTGTGTCTCTAACCTGTGTGGGTCAGCGGTCAACCTCACAGGACTACTCCAGGAGGTAGCAGCCTGGTGACTCCCCTGCAGCGAAGTCCAGATCCCTATACAAGTGTTAAAGGGTGACTATCAGGGGACTGCCAGGATAACACCCTTAAGATAAACCCAAAGTCAAACCAGTGTGAGTGGGCAACCTAAATAACAGTGATTTATCAATGCCCGATCTTCATAATATGTTTGCGGAAGTGTATTATGGCATGAATAGAGGATTTCTGAGGACCTCAGAAGAAGAGCTGTTCATCCTCATCAGGCTGGAAAAGGTTACAAAACCATCTCTAAAAAGTTTGAACTCTACTAATCCACAATTAGACAGACTGTATAAATGGAGGAAATTCAAGACCATTCTTACCAACCCCAGGAGTGGTTAACCAACAAGGATTACACCAAGAGCAAGGTGTGTAATAGTTGGCAAGGTTACAAAGGAACTTTTAAACAACTGAAGGACTTTCTCAAATTAACTAAAGCTAATGTTTTTGAGCCCACCATTAAGATGATACTGGACAACAATGGTGTGGATGGCAGGATTGAAGGGACAAAACCGCTCCTCTCTAAAAAGAACATTGCTGCCCAGCCAATGGCAGGTGGGGACAACCCTCCCTAGCGTCACCCGCAATGCAGGATTGTGGTATATGGGGGACATTTTTTGTCTCGGATAACCCCTTTAATGGTTTAAATAAAAAGCGTTATGTTTGGAGAAAGGAAAACGGCCCATTCCAACATACAAACCTTGTCCCATTTGTGAAACACAGTGGTGGTATTATCATGGTTTGGGCCTGTTTTGCTGCATCTAGGCCAGGGCAGCTTGCAATCATTGATGGAACAATGAATTCTGAATTATACCAGCAAATGCTAAATGAAAATGTCAGGACATCTGTCCATGAGCTGAATCTCAAGAGAACGTGGGTCACGCAGCAAGACAAAGACCATAGGCACACAAGTCGTTCTGCTAAAGAACGGTTTTAGAAATGCTGTGGAAAAACCTGAAGCGACCGGCCCTTAGCCGAGATCACAGAGCATAAACCAAGTCTTCTTCAATCGTTACCCCAGTTTTGACCAGGGCAGCGATCAGTAATATCCATGGTCTTTCCCAGTAATGTTGGGCTGGTGGTGATTTGGGTCAAGTTTTAATAAAGCCAATGAAAATAATTATAATGATAATGAACAGGCTAGAAACCTTGCCCCGTCTTCTGCAGTTACCCAAACGACCATGACAACTGCCCTGTCTCATGGCCAGGAGGTTTGAAAACCTGCAGCAATCACTAGAGATTTAAGAAGAGGGATAATAAAAAAGTCCATGTGGTGTCGGCCTTAGATTCCACTGCGAGGATCCCATATTGTGAGGTCTACCAAGGAATGGCATGCTGGAACTCCTAGCCATGCTATGCTGTTTTATGACAGCAGTACAGCTGTGCTTCTGACCCGCCCAGGTGAAGAGTTAAAATATGAGCCCATTAAGTGTTATCATTAAAGATATCAGCAGCAGAAAATGACTCAGGTCTCCCTAAGATGGGAACATAAAACAGGAAAATTAGTGATCTATCTCCTTGCCAGAGGCACAAACCTGTCACTGAGCGATAATCTCTTCCTATAATGCACATTCCTCTGCATCCCCCTCCTCTTCGCTCTTCACTCAGGCCTTTCATCCCCTGCCCAGTCACAACCAAACACTGGAAGCCATAGCCTTCATTCAGCACCAAAGTGGCAGGTATACAAGTCTATTGCATGTAATGGCCGATTCCCTTCCACAGCTGCAGATAACACAAAAGATACCATAGGAAACATTCATATGATGACATCATTGATGTCTAACTGTCTGGACACTCGAACAGGGGACATTGGATATCGTGACGTGTTCCACTTAATAAAATTCACATGTTGGAAGCTGATGGCTCTGGTACCAATAGCCAGATTCCCCATAAGCTCACAATCAGTAGAGCTACCAGAGCTTAAAGAGGACCTTTCACCGATCCTGACATTGTGAACTAAGTATCATGGCATATACAGCGGCGCCTAGGGATCTCACTGCGCTTACTATTATCCCCAGGCGCCGCTCCGTTCTCCCGTTATGTCCTCCGGTATGTTCGGGGACTTGGTTATAGTAGGCGGAGTCTGCCCTTGTTCTCCTTCTCCTAGGCTGTAGCGCTGGCCAATCGCATCGCAGAGCTCACAGCCTGGGAGAAGGAGGCGCCCAGCAGAACAAGGGCAGACTCCGCCTACTATAACCAAGTCCCCTAAGTCTCCGCCTACTATAACCAAGTCCCCTAAGTCTCCGCCTACTATAACCAAGTCCCCGAACATACCGGAGGACATAACGGGAGAACGGAGCGGGGCCCAGGGATAATCGTAAGTGCAGTGAGATCCCTGGGCGCCACTGTATATGTCATGATACTTAGTTCACAATGTCAGGATCGGTGAAAGGTCCTCTTTAAAGCTTTATTACGACAGGATGGTTTTCTTTTATACATTTTGCGTAAACCCAAATGTTAGGACCATATGATAAGGGGTGCACATACATACAGTCAGGTCCATAAATATTGGGACATTGACACAATTCTAACATTTTTGGCTCTATACACCACCACAATCGATTTAAAATGAAGATGTGCTTTAACTGCAGACTATCAGCTGTAATTTGAGGGTATTTACATCCAAATCAGGTGAAAAGTGCAGGAATTACAGCAGTTTGCATATGTGCCTCCCACTTGTTAAGGAACCAAAAGTAATGGGAAAGAATAATAATCATAAATCAAACTTTCACTTTATAATACTTGGTTGCAAATCCTTTCCAGTCAATTACAGCCTGAAGTCTGGAACGCTTTGACATCACCAGACGCTGGGTCTCATCCCTGGTGATGCTCTGCCAGGCCTCTACTGCAACTGTCTTCAGTTCCTGCTTGTTCTTGGGGCATTTTCCCTTCAGTTTTGTCTTCAGCAAGTGAAATGCTCAATCGGATTCAGGTCTGGTGATTGACTTGGCCATTGCAGAACATTCCACTTCTTTCCCTTAAAAAACTCTTTGGTTGCTTTTGCAGTATGTTTTGGGTCATTGTCCATCTGCACTGTGAAGCGCCGTCCAGTGAGTTCTGAAGCATTTGGCTGAATATGAGCAGATAATATTGCCCGAAACACTTCAGAATGCATCCTGCTGCTTTTGTCAGCAGTCACATCATCAATAAATACAAGAGAACCAGTTCCATTGGCAGCCATACATGCCCACGCCATGACACTACCACCACCATGCTTCACTGATGAGGTGGTATGCTTAGGATCATGAGCAGTTCCTTTCCTTCTCCATACTCTTCTCTTCCCATCACTCTGGCACAAGTTGATCTTAGTCTCAACCGTCCATAGGATGTTGTTCCAGAACTGTGAAGACTTTTTTAGATGTCGTTTGGCAAACTCTAATCTGGCCTTCCTGTTTTTGAGGCTCACCAATGGTTTACATCTTGTAGTGAACCCTCTGTTTTCACTCTGGTGAAGTCTTCTCTTGATTGTTGACTTTGACACACATACACCTACCTCCTGGAGAGTGTTCTTGATCTGGCCAACTGTTGTGAAGGGTGTTTTCTTCACCAGGGAAAGAATTCTTCGGTCAGTTGTTTTCCATGGTCTTCCGGGTCTTTTGGTGTTGCTGAGCTCACCGGTGTTTCTTTCCTTTTAAGAATGTTCCAAACAGTTGTTTTGGCCATGCCTAATGTTTTTGCGATCTCTCTGATGGGTTTGTTTTGTTTTTTTCAGCCTAATGATGGCTTGCTTCACTGATAGTGACAGCTCTTTGGATCTCATCTTGAGAGTTGACAGCAACAGATTCCAAATGCAAATAGCAGACTTGAAATGAACTCTGGACCTTTTATCTGCTCGTTGTAATTGGGATAATGAGGGAATAACACACACCTGGCCATCGAACAGCTGAGAAGCCAATTGTCCCATTACTTTTGGTTCCTTAACAAGTGGGAGGCACATATGCAAACTGTTGTAATTCCTACACCGTTCACCTGATTTGGATGTAAATACCCTCAAATTAAAGCTGACAGTCTGCAGATAAAGCACATCTTGTTTGTTTCATTTCAAATCCATTGTGGTGGTGTATAGAGCAAAAAATGTTACAATTGTGTTGATGTCCCAATATTTATGGACCTGACTGTAATACAGACAATTGCCCAAATCATAAAAAAGACGAGTTACAAACTCGTACAGAAGGAGTGAGGGCCCTGCCCGCGAGGCTTACAATCTACATGGTATGGGAGAAAGACACAGTAGGTGCGGGTGAAGTTGGTCATGGCGGTATAGAGGCAGAAGGGTGATGGGTTGTAGGCTTGTCTGAAGAGGTGGGTTTTCAGGTTTCTTTTGAAGGATTCCACTGTAGGTGAGAGTCTTCTATGTTGGGGTAGCGAGTTCCAGAGTATGGGGGATGCACGGGAGAAATTTTAGAGGCGATTGTGGGAAGAGGTGATAAGTGGAGAGGAGAGAAGGAGGTCTTGTGAGGATCGGAGAGTGCGTGTGGGGATGTATCGGGAAAGTAGCTCAGAGATGTAGGGGGGGGGGGCAGGTTATGGACGGCCTTGTATGTATTTGTTAGTACTTTGAAGTGAATTCGCTGGGCAATGGGGAGCCAGTGAAGGGATTGGCAGAGGGGAGAGGCAGAGGAGTAACAGAGTGAGAGGTGGATTAGTCGGGCAGCAGAGTTGAGGATAGATTGGAGGGGTGCGAGAGTGCTAGATGGAAGGCCACAGAGGAGAGTGTTGCAGTAGTCTAGGCGGGAGATGATGAGGGCATGTACAAGCATTTTCGCAGATTTAAAGTTAACGAAAACGCGGATGCGGGAGATGTTTTTGAGTTGGAGGCGGCAGGTGGTTGAAAGGGCTTGGATGTGCGGTCGGAAGGAAAGGGCAGAATCCAAGGTCACTCCAAGGCAGCGGACTTGGTTGACCGGGGAGAGTGTGCAGCCATTGATCGTGATAGATAGGTCAGTTGGGGGGGTTGAGCAAGATGGGGAAAGATGATGAATTCTGTTTTATCCATGTTAAGTTTTAGAAAGCGAAAGGCGAAGAAGGATGATATAGAAGATAGACATTGTGGGATTCTTGATAGTAAGGTGGTGATGTCTGGACCAGAGAGGTAGATTTGTGTGCCATCAGCATAGGAGTGATACTGAAAGCCATGGGACTCTATGAGCTGTCCCAGGCCAAAAGTGTAGATAGAGAAGAGCAGGACAGAGCCTTGCAGGACACCAACAGAGAGGGAATGAGACAAGGAGGTGGTGCGGGAGTGGGAGGCAGAAAATGTCAGTTCTGTGAGGTATGATGTGATCCATGATGCTTTTGCAGTAAAGCGCCATATCAAATAACCTCTTTGGTGAAGATCATGCAGTGTGAAATGTGTCCCAGCAACAGAGGATCAGGATCTATCAGAAGAGAGGATTCATCACCACAGAGAGACTGGGTCCTTTCCAACAGAGGATCCATCATAAAAAGTGATTAGAGTCCATGTCAACACAGGATTCATCAGCACAAGTGATCAGAGTCCATGTCAACAGAGGATTCTTTAGCACAAGTGATCAGAGTCCATGTAAACAGAGGATTCATCAGCACAAGTTATCAGAGTCCATGTCAACAGGGAATCCATCAGTACAAGTGATGAGAATTCATCTACAATACAACAGAGGATCAGGATCTATGAGATCTATCAGGGGATCAATCATCACACATGACACAGTCCATTCTAACAGAGGACGCATCAGCACAACTGATCAAAGTACATGTCCCCAGGAGATCCATCAGCACAAGTGATCAGAGTTCATGTCAACAGAGGGTCTATCAGCACAAGTGATCAGAACTTATAACAGAGGATCCATCAGATGATCTGCATCCAATGCAACACCGAAGCTATCAGAAGACACTATCTATCACAACATAAGGACAAGGTCCATTCCAAGAAAGTACCCATTGGTACAGGTGATCAGAGTCCATGACAACAGAGAGTCCATCAGCACAGGTAATCAGAGATGATCACAACAGAGTATACATTTCATCAGACGATCCATCTGAACAAGTGATCAAAGTACATGTCAACAGAGGATCCGTCAGCACAAGTGACCAGAGTCCATGTCAACAGAGGACCCATCGGCACAACTGCTCAGAGTACATGTCAACAGATTGTCCAACAGCACAAGTGGTGAGAATTCATCACAAAATAGGATCCATCAGATGATCTGTGTTTAGTGCAACACAGGGTCTATCAGAAGAGAGGATCCATTGCAACACAAGGACAGGGTGTATTCCAACAGAGAATCCATCAGCATAGATCATCCAGAGGATCTGGCTCAGGCTCTATCAGAAGCGAAGATCCATAACTTAAAGAGGGGATACATTCTAAAAGAGAACCCATCTCTACAGAGTTCATCTCAACAGAGGATCCTTTAGAACTGAACATTTGCGTCCAGAGGAACTGAGAATCTAACAGGAAGTATCAAAACAGAAACTCGGGATCCATCCTATCGGTAAACAGAGGCTCAATCACAACAAATGACTGAAATCCACCCTGAAGAATCAGGATTTATCTAACAGAAGATCTATCCGAGAAGAGGAATAAGGGAGAGTTGCTATTAGTTTTGGGTTATTTCATATAAATCCTACTACAAAAAAATAGGTTAGAAGTCCAAAAGAAAAGAATTAAATTCCTTACTTAATGAGTAATCCTTATCGATGGACGTCTAGAGATCTGAGGCTGCATCCTGTCTACTCGATCAGGGCACTTTACACTTTTCAGGTGACCTCAGTCTCCTATAAATAAACAATAAACTGACCACGATGTGGGCTCGTCCAAAGAGACAGCGGGCTTTTCAGTCACCTATGTACAAACACACCTGGACCTGCCACCTTCAGATGCAGATAAGCCCTGCAGACATAGCAACGCAGGACATACCTTCCATCCGTCGTCATCTCTACATGTTCTCATTGTCAATGTCTCCTCTCCTCAGGGAACGTCTGGAGATCTATGGTCAATAGTTCTATGACGGAGTAGAATTGCTGCAATTTAAGAAAGAATAAGCAATCAAGGGATAGACTTAATGTGGGCACAAAACGTACGACCGCGTAGGTGTGTAGAGTAGAAGCAACATTTTGCTTCTGGTCTTGAACCCAAAAGAGATGTTTAAACAGGACCTGAAAGTAGCAGATCATGTATGAAAACCTAACCATGTCTCCCATGAGTGGGCAGAAATTTCAAAAAAAAAAACGTGATGGACATCAAATCAGAAGGGTTTGGTTGGAATAAGCTCCTTTGCTGACCATAAGGGGTCGACTCTTCAGGAGGAGCTCTGGGAAACCAGACTGCTATTTCAGAAGAGCTTTATTAAAGGGGTTGTGCAGACATAAAGGTATTTCTACAGGCCAGTGATTGTGAGAATGAATGTTCATTTCGGATCACTGCCCCGTGTAAACGTGTCCGCCGATCAGCCAATGAAGCAAACAATCACAGGGGGTGAACGATCGCAGCAACGAGCAATCCATCTCATAGACACAATGAAGCCTCGATGTAAACTGAGCTAATCGAGTGCTGGTGGATTCGCCATAAGGTCAATCATTGCTCATTATGGACAGGAAATCTGTCCCTGTAAAAGGACCCATACTCTCCTGCCCTATGTGACACTGGGTGTAGGGAGACACCACTGCACACTGAGCAGGACAGGCTCGGAGGCAACAGGCCATTACTGCGCATGGTTTCTATTCTAATTAACACTCCACATAGTGTGCAGGTCCGATGTGGCGCGACAGTGTATGCCCGCCCAAGAATTTTAAATTGGGTAGGGGACACTGGTTTGAAGAAGAGCAACTATGTGTTAAAGCAGAAGGGAATGGACGCGGTGCATAGGGTGATCTGAGAAGTGAGCGTCCATTTTAGATGAAATAAGAGGGGGTCGCAAATGGGCGGATTGTTGGTTTGGTAAGAGAAAAGAGGGGCTCAGGGTACATACATACAACCCAGCTGATATACTTTTTATGTAAATTGAAGGTTCTCTTTAAGGTCTTCGTTAGGTCTGGTACCTGATACATTTTTCCATCAGAGCTGTAGATAAAGAAAGTGGAACAAGGCACCCTAAGGCCTCTTTCACACGGGCGAGTTTTCCCGCGCGGGTATGATGCGTGAGGTGAACGCATTGCACCCGCACTGAATCCGGACCCATTCATTTCTATGGGGCTGTGCACATGAGCGGTGATTTTCACGCATCACTTGTGCGTTGCGTGAAAATCGCAGCATGCTCTATATTGTGCGTTTTTCACGCAACGCAGGCCCCATAGAAGTGAATGGGGCTGCATGAAAATCGCAAGCATCCGCAAGAAAGTGCGGATGCGGTGCGATTTTCACGCATGGTTGCTAAGGAGACGATTTGGATGGGGACCAGATCTTTATTATTTTCCCCTATAACATGGTTATAAGGGAAAATAATAGCATTCTTAATACAGAATGCTTAGTAAAATGTCGATTGAGGGGTTAAAAATAATAAACTAATTTAACTCACCCCATCCACTTGGTCGCGTAGAAGATCTCCTCTTATTTCTTCAGGACCAGGGTAAAGGACCTTTGATGATGTCACTGCGCTCATCACATGGTCCATCACCGTGGTGATGGACCATGTGATGAGCGCAGTGACGTCAAAGGTCCTTTACCCAGGTCCTGAAGAAAGAAGAGGAGATCCACTACGCGACCAAGTGGATGGGGTGAGTTAAATTAGTTTATTATTTTTAACCCCTCAATGGACATTTTACTACGCATTCTGTATTAAGAATGCCATTATTTTCCCTTATAACCATGTTATAAGGGAAAATAATAAAATCTACAGAACACCTAACCCAAACCCGAACTTCTGTGAAGAAGTCCGGGTTTGGATCTGGGTACCAAACCCTGTCAGGGTTTCCTAAAATTGCTTAAAATCACACCCCTTTACAATGGCATTAGTTGGAAAATCTCTGTCACATAGAGCGGTCACCTTCAAGTAGGGCATCTACGAGACACGAGGATGGAGGAGCGAAGGTTGGGTCTGAATAGATAAATAAATGATGTGCAGGAGGACTTATGTGCACCTCCCTGACGCTATACCATAAGAGGGAGCATGTGGCTGGCGCCCTAACCATATTAACGATAACGATAAAATACAGGCTGACATTTGTGCAGAAAACCAAATGCTTCCATTTACATTCCTGCGTCTTTGTTTATCAGTCTAATAAGTCTGGGCACTTTTAATGAAGGGTGGGCAGCTCTCGTTGCTAGCTGGTGTCACCATATGGGAGGAGCGCCAGGGCCTGTATTGTAACAGGGAGTATGTGGAAAGATGGTAGGAGAGACTTCTGCTACCAGCTGGCCCATACTTACTAATCACAGCGAGGCCGCAGATGCTATTTTTGGCCGCTTGTGCAGAAGCTTTTACAGCATGAGTCCCGCTGAATTTCTGCGGAGAAGGCTCATCCTTTGGCCACAGCGACTACGTTACATCAGTGTGTTACTGGCAGGACTATTATAGAAGGGGCTGCCTACTGTTCAGCCATAGCTTCCAGCATGGACCTACCTGCTGCCATCTTACACCCTGCTTCTCTTCCGTACTTTTGTGTCACTCAAACTATTGATGAATCAGGAACGCTAAGGACGAACAGAGCTGTAAGTTCCCATCGGTCCGGGGAGAGCTGCTATTGTGAAGGGCTATAGATAAAATGGTGACATACGTAAATATTAATAATTTTAGAAAACTGAGATGATCACCATCAGACAATGTGCCATGTGTGGCTAGAGGCTCCTGGAATATTGAGATTGTTAGGATTCACCCCAGAAGGGAGAAGACAGAAGCAATCTGCGGACAGACGCTGACGCCCTGCTGGCTAGGATGGTTGCCCTCCTCTCCCACACTACTTGGGCTCTTGGCGGGCTCCATTCTAGATCCATCTGTCTGGAGGGCAACCTGCCTGCTCTGAATCTGGACACTTAACCTCTCTGCTGCCATGAACCAGGGGGATTCCAACTAGACCTTCTGTCATTGACTGAGGACTCAATTTTTCCTCTGAAAGCTAAAGGCCAAATTTGCTATTTGGAGAGGGTAATGAAAGTCCACTGCAGATGCAGCACATGCGCAGTATCAGTACTATGCAGACACCATGTCGTTCTTGCTCTTTCAGCCCCCCTTCCCTATATTGTATACTGGTTTAGAGACTGCATGTGTGGCTGACCACCTGTTCAGTACTAAAGTGGTCACAGGATGTTCTATCTTCTATAAAGTGTACTGCCTCGCCATGCTACAAAGTCTTCCTAATCAGGGAGCATAAGAAAAAGGCAAGAAAAGAAGTCTGGGTATAAGAAGTATTAATTTGCTGGTTAAAGCCACAAAAACCAGAAAGACCACCACGCAACCTCCAGTTAATTGAAAGTCAGAATCCAATACCCTGATTATAAGAGTACAGGCAAATCAACTGGTATGGGGTCAAGTGGATGAAGGTGTAAAGGAGTGCCAGAGGTGGGGGCAGTGAGATGTTTGTAGAAGAGATTTGGTGTGCAAGGGGAAAACTGTGTGAAGCACTGAGAATTTAGGTGTCGAAGGTGGTCATAACAATGGGAGGGAATGGTAACAAAAGTTCCAAATCTGACCCCTAACACTACTGAGATGACTCTAGCAGGAAAACCAAGATGACCCAACATGGCACCTGAAATGTTTTTGTGTCTTTCGAAATTCTAATTTTAATATGACTATTTGTGCAAAATTACCATAAACCTACCCAACTAGCATGAACCTGAAAGTCCATAACAAACACATCACTATGATTAGAAGATCATTTTTAAGAAGCCCTCGAAGAACATGATAGTAGCTGTCAAATGCTCTTACCAAAATAGTTTCTCCATAATTATCAACTAGGAGGACAACCAAGGGTGCAGCCATACCCCCTCCTCTATGTGTATCCTCTCAGCCTTGCCTATTCTGTAGGAAACACTAATGATCCTATAACTAATGAGCTGACTGATGGGTTTAAAGTCCTCATAAACTGAACTTATTTGGGTGGCTCTTTGGGTGCAGTTAGTGCCCTCTATGTTCTTGATGACATCTAAATGACATCCTTGTTCCTAAAAAAAACAATGTGGACATGAGTGTATAGATGTATCAATCTTTTACTTGGTTGGTTATCGAACTGAAGAGTAATGCCCCAAATTAGAAGAAGGGACAAGGAATTAGGCTGACATTTTTTGAAAGACGTTGATGGGGCAAGGTTAGAAACTGGGTGAACCATTCGAGAAGCGCAACTGAATGTCTTTGGCTATTTATATTGACATACGGTATTGTGCACACCTGTCCTCCAGCAAATGATACACATAATATATCCACAAGGCACATTAAATTCAGTCATTTTGTGCAATAATCGTAGGCAACAACTCACAATGCAATATGTGAGAGGAGGTTCGTGTTCTTCCTGCTCATGTCAGGGGAAAACATGACAGCTTGAGAAGAGCAAGTGCTGCATAAAGGATATACACATTAATATCTTATTTTGTTATTGTGATGTAATTGTGACTTGTCCTCATTTACATTAGCAGTCAGACTGCGGAACAGATGGCAAGGTTTAGATGTATTAAATAATCTCTGATGCCCGGTGACAGATCTGAGCGAGGAGGAGGGGACAAGGAATCTGGCCTGGAATGTGCGGTGACTTCTACACGGGAATGTGATGGGAACGGTGAAATTCTACTGGTGCATATCCAGAAAAAATAGAGCAAATGGCATTGTAATCTGGAGATACCCAAGAATATTAGAGAAGTTTCCAAAAAAACTGCACCCTCAAAAAAAGACCCACAGAAGCCACTCATGTCATGCTTCATGCTTCTGACTGATTGAAAGGGCTTCCTTAAAATGTGTATCGGTCACAAATTGCAGAGAAGAGTGGATCTATTAGGTCACTAAAAGGATTGTGTGCACGGCTAGACCAGTGAGCAGAGCCTAAGGGACTGTGTGTTCTTCACATTTCATAAAGAAGTAGGGGCCACAGGTCGCTACCTCTGGTATAGTCTCTGTTAGAATAAGCCAATATGCAGTAGAATTTCGATTTGTGGTGGCAAAGCAACGGGCAACAAATGTGGTCACTAGTGTTGGTTGAGCACCAGCCTGTTGCGGTGCTGGGGATCCCTTCCCTCTCTGTACTGCTGTCCTCGCTCGGCTTGCCACCTTCCCAGGTTGGGTCAGTGACTTCATCGTCCACCACCTCCTTTTCCACTTCCTCCCTCTGGTCATCCTCCTGACTTGTTGACCCAACAACAACCTCAGTTATTGACAACTGTGTCTCATCCTCATCATGAACCTCTTGAGACACTAATTGCGGTTGACTTATTGGCAACTGTGCCTCATCATCATCATCCACCTCGTGAAACACTAATTGCCGTTCCCCACTGTCATCTTCTTCTGACTATGGATGCTCCAGAGTTTGGGAATCAGGGCACAAGATCTCCTCATATTGAGGTCATGCCACAGCATCTCAATCGGGTTGAGGTCAGGACTCTGACTGGGCCACTCCAAAAGGCGTATTTTCTTCTGTTTAAGCCATTCTGTTGTTAAATTACTTCTATGCTTTGGGTCGTTGTTCTGTTACAACACCCATCTTCTGTTGAGCTTCAGCTGGTGGACAGATGGCCTTAAGTTCTCCTGCAAAATGTCTTGATAAACTTGGGAATTCATTTTTCCTTCGATGATAGCAATCCGTCCAGGCCCTGACGCAGCAAAGCAGCCCCAAACCATGATGCCCCCACCACCATACTTCACAGTTGGGATGAGGCTTTGAGGTTGGTGTGCTGTGCCTCTTTTTCTCCACACATAGTGTTGTGTGTTTCTTCTAAACAACTCAACTTTGGTTTCATCTGTCCACAGAATATTTTGCCAGTACTGCTGTGGAACATCCTGGTGCTCTTGTGCAAACTGTAAACGTGCAGCAATGTTTTTTTGGACAGCAGTGGCTTCCTCTGTGGTGTCCTCCCATGAAATCCATTCTTGTTTATTGTTTTACGTATTGTAGATTCGCTAACAGGGATGTTAGCATATGCCAGAGACTTTTGTCTATTGTTGTGACTTAGATAAAGATCAGATCACATTTTATGACCAATTTCTGCAGAAATCCATATAATTCCAAAGGGTTCACATACTTTTTCTTGCAACTGTATTCAGGATGTGCACACGTTACACAGGAGTTGTAGCGCATATAATGTCGCTGTCACCAGCAGCAAAAAAAAATTACACTGAATGTCACTGATATTTTGGATACGCAAACATTATACAGGAGATGTAGCGCAGGTAATGTAACTGTCCACAGCAGACACTGTCTACTGAAAAAGTACACAGGATGTCACAGATATTTTTAGGATGCGCACACGCTACACAGGAGATGTAGCACAGATAATGTCGCTGTCCGCAGCAGCCAAACAATTGCAAGCTATTTAGCGCAAGGTTGCGCTAAAAATATATATTGCTGCCACACACAACAATAGTCTTTAAAAGGACTTTTGGGTCTATAACAAGTATAAAAACTAAAATATTCCTATTTCACGCCCCTACACTATGTTTCCCTTCTGCTCTCCAGCTCTCCCTGACTAAGACTGAGTAAAATTAGTGTTCGGCCGAGCATGCTCGCCCAACACTAGTGGTCACAGAAGCAGGGCAGGGGTCGTATTTTGTAACCGCTTTGCAGGTAGAAGGTCAGACACAATCGGGGTCAATAACAGGAATACCAGAACTAAAGAACACCTGCACAAGGCAGGTCCCACATGGAACTAATTTCTTAGGCATTGATCGATCAGGAAAGGGTTCTTAAAATGCCACATGGTCACTGGGTGTAGAAGCCTGAGTCAGTGTGTGTGAACAGCAGTGGGGGGCACCAACTGCATTGTGCCGGGTGGGTGATGGAATGTCTATCAGAGAGGGTCATAGGTGATCAGCAGTAATGGTGTGAATGGCCCACGAGAATTACTACAAAAACACCATCTGGTACCATTTATGATCCAAATTTGTTGACTTCTTAGAAGGTGAAATATGTTCCCAAGGAACTGCACACAGCAGTGTGGTCCCTGAACTATGGATCCAGCAGTATTCTGAATGCAGCTCTGGATTTACGTAGATAATTTATCCCAATATTAGCACCAAATTAGTAAACCTAACCATATTGGAACCAGAGGACAGAAAATTAGCCTTCTATTTGGTTGCTGCACA
Source organism: Bufo bufo (assembly GCF_905171765.1). Classification (NCBI taxonomy): domain Eukaryota; kingdom Metazoa; phylum Chordata; class Amphibia; order Anura; family Bufonidae; genus Bufo; species Bufo bufo. Next base: position 825,315,109 of record NC_053390.1, on the reverse strand, counting down.
GTCCGGAAATGCCCCCTTAGCCTTGTCATTCATGGGACTAGGCAGGATTGGGTTTCTTGTTTACAAGCGGAGGTATGTCAAATATCCGTACTGCACCTCTTCCCAGGTGTGCGGGTGACATGGACACATTCTTCTCACCTAGAACCTGCAGCCACTGATCGCCTCTCCATAGCTGGAAGCCATTAAGAATCAAAGGGAAAGGGGATGACATCTGACAGTCCGGGCTAACCACCTTGCCCTTAACCATTCGGGGGATGGGGCTTGAAAGCAGCACTTAAAAGGCACTTGATAAGACAGAAGCATTTTTCCGGTACTTGAAAACTGTTCTTTTGTCAACAGTTTGAGATGCATTGCTTTCGTGAAAGTGTCACTTGTGTAGAAGAGAGCGAAGCAATGGGGCGCAATACATGTCTGCAGCTGGCGTCCAGTTCCTCTCTTTTACACCTGGCTCCAAGTTCTCCTTCCTTTTCCCTTTAGCATCAATTAAAGTTGAACAGTTTTGCTGAATTATCCTGCAAGGATTAGAAGATTATAGTGCAGAGGTTAATTATGGCAATTACCCCAGTGACACAATCGGGGCTCGCTCTACCTGACACGAAAAAGACCTACGGTGGATCCTGAAACAGCGCTAATAATGTACTAGCCACAGGGTGAAGTTAAGGCAGACAGGTGTCCATGAGGAGAGGGAGGCTCATGTAGTATACACTTTACATACACTCCTCAACATTCAAACTGCAGCACCAAGAAGGAAAAGTCGTGGAATTATGGAAATCACAGGATCGATAGACATGATAATGATATGCAAACAATAAAAAAATGGAAACAAAATATTCATAAGGTCTCAATTTATTCAGTATTGAGTATGAGCGTCACGTGCAGAAACACATGTACTTACAGCCTTGACAAGCTATCAGTGAGGTCATTAAAGGATATCTGAGGAATGTTCTGACTTGCTGAATGCACTTGGGCACGCAAATCATCAAGATCCTCTGCTGGAAGCTCCCTCTGCAATGGCTGACCAATGACGTCCCAGATGTGCTCAAAGGGATACAAGTCTGGAGACACTGCAGGCCATGGTTGCACGTCTAAATGTCTCACAGTAGCACTATCAGCATGGAGCCTGGTCTTGTCCTGTTGAAAAATGGCTCCTGGGACACTTTGGAGAAATGGCTGTACCACTGGCTCTACAACCAAATCAATGGAATGCCTAGCTATTAGTGTAACTGAACTGAAGACTAGAGGGGTCCAGCTACCATACATTATTCTACCTCACATCATAATCCTGGGAGTAGGACTGGTATGACGTTCCCTTGTGAAGGGCTCTTCATGGTATTGTCCATGTGGTCTCCAGACCAATCTCCAGCTATTATTGAGTCTGAGACAAAAGCCGGACTAATCGCTGAAGAGGATAGACCTCCATTCCAGTCTATATTGCCTTCTTGCTGTGTATCAGCCTTCGAGAGCGGTGGTGTGAGGTCAGTGGAACACCTGTAGCTTGACATCTGGCTCATAGCCCAATGTATTGCTGACACTTTCTGATGGTTTGCTGCCCTAGGCTTGGGATGTGAAAATGTCACTTGTAGTACAGAATGGATCTCTACATGCCATTCTTCTCATCAGATGATCAGTCTGGGCAGAGGTTCTCCTCTGTGCGCCTATTGCTGTCATTCAAGTTCGTTGTTGTTCTCCCAACCACCGAGACACGCAATGTTGAACAATGCTGACATCTCAACCTCACTGCCAGAGTGATGAACTAAAGTCTCTCTGTTCAAGGATTCTGTCCATCTCAATTTGCTTCATCGCACATGACTTGATCTGTGGCTAAAAAAAACTTTGCTTTCAGTCTGGCTCTTATGCCCCTCCCATATGTGACAGATTGGAGCTAGGTGATTGAAAATTTCATCATTTGCAGATGTAAGGGACATCTGCTACTTCCTTGATTTACATAACAATATGGCTTGTCCTTCTTGATGTTTTAATTTCAATGTTGAGGAGTGTAGATAGTATTCTTATTTCGTAGGTCAGTCCGTCCAGCTGTAGAGGGTGGCGAGGCCATAAGCATCCATAAACATATACGGAACCTGCAGCACTTTATTAGGAGAGTGTAAGGGTACAATGGCTGATCACACAAGTCGAACAGTGATGTATCTGTGCTATACATAGCCATCTCACCTAATTGAAGATTTTTATACTGTCTATAGATCCAACGCAATATCACAATGTCATGGACAGATGTTGTCACTTGTCACATGCTAGGTGACACACATGCCTGATACAGGTTTTTGTCTAGGGACCAAGAATGGCAAATATAGCACTGGTTAATAAGCATGGCATCATCTCCACTCCAGCTCCAATCCATTCTGATATATTAGTGGTTGTATCTCCATAGGGTCATGCTATTAATCCAGAAAAACCACGTCAAATATGGCTGTTCTTCTTCTTCTTCTTCTAACAGGGGAAATTCCACCTCAGACAATCGCTACTTATTAGAAGGGTCCAATGACAATAAGCAAATTACAAAGTGTCCTCCTACTGGGATCCTCAGCGATCGATCAGCTGAAATCTGTGGATAAACCAGTAAGTGATCAGTTTCCCTGCAGTGACGCCACAGGAGAAATTGGGTATTACACATTGTCCAGTTACATAAGGATCAATTCCATCTGCGCAAATTGCAAAAGGTGATTCAGATTGTCCCAATGTGAAGAAATAAATGTGTACAGAAGGTCCAACTGGTAACAGTGTGGAGGTGAGTGGTCATCAGGCCCTGACAATTTATAAACCAAATGATAAAGAATTTTGGAATAAAAAAATATATATATATACAGTCGTGGCCAAAAGTTTTGAGAATGACAAAAATATTAGTTTTCACAAAGTTTGCTGCTAAACTGCTTTTAGATCTTTGTTTCAGTTGTTTCTGTGATGTAGTGAAATATAATTACACGCACTTCATACGTTTCAAAGGCTTTTATCGACAATTACATGACATTTATGCAAAGAGTCAGTATTTGCAGTGTTGGCCCTTCTTTTTCAGGACCTCTGCAATTCGACTGGGCATGCCCTCAATCAACTTCTGGGCCAATTCCTGACTGATAGCAACCCATTCTTTCATAATCACTTCTTGGAGTTTCTCAGAATTAGTGGGTTTTTGTTTGTCCACCCGCCTCTTGAGGATTGACCACAAGTTCTCAATGGGATTAAGATCTGGGGAGTTTCCAGGCCATGGACCCAAAATTTCAACCTTTTGGTCCCCGAGCCACTTAGTTATCACTTTTGCCTTATGGCACGGTGCTCCATCGTGCTGGAAAATGCATTGATCTTCACCAAACTGTTGTTGGATTGTTAGAAGAAGTTGCTGTTGGAGGGTGTTTTGGTACCATTCTTTATTCATGGCTGTGTTTTTGGGAAAAATTGTGAGTGAGCCCACTCCCTTGGATGAGAAGCAACCCCACACATGAATGGTCTCAGGATGCTTTACTGTTGGCATGACACAGGACTGATGGTAGCGCTCACCTTTTCTTCTCTGGACAAGCCTTTTTCCTGATGCCCCAAACAATCGGAAAGAGGCTTTATCAGAGAATATGACTTTGCCCCAGTCCTCAGCAGTCCATTCACCATATTTTCTGCAGAAGATCAATCTGTCCCTGACGTTTTTTTTGGAGAGAAGTGGCTTCTTTGCTGCCCTTCTTGACACCAGGCCATCTTCCAAAAGTCTTCGCCTCACTGTGCGTGCAGATGCGCTCACACCTGCCTGCTGCCATTCCTGAGCAAGCTCTGCACTGGTGGCACTCCGTTCCCGCAGCTGAATCCTCTTTAGGAGATGATCCTGGCGCTTGCTGGACTTTCTTGGACGCCCTGGAGTCTTCTTAACAAGAATTAAACCTCTTTCCTTGAAGGTCTTGATGATCCTATAAATTGTTGATTGAGGTGCAATCTTAGTAGCCACAATATCCTTGCCTGTGAAGCCATTTTTATGCAACGCAATGATGGCTGCACGCGTTTCTTTGCAGGTCACCATGGTCAACAATGGAAAACCAATGATTTCAAGCATCACCCTCCTTTTAACAGGTCAAGTCTGCCATTTTAACCCAATCAGCCTGACATAATGATCTCCAGCCTTGTGCTCGTCAACATTCTCACCTGAGTTAACAAGACGATTACTGAAATGATCTCAGCAGGTCTTTAATGACAGCAATGAAATGCAGTGGAAAGTTTTTTTTGGGATTAAGTTAATTTTCATGGCAAAGAAGGACTATGCAATTCATCTGATCACTTCATAACATTCTGGAGTATATGCAAATTGCTATTATAAAAACTTAAGCAGCAACTTTTCCAATTTCCAATATTTATGTAATTCTCAAAACTTTTGGCCACGACTGTATAATTTATACACAAAGTGGCAGTTCTGTACGTGTGTACCCTCAGCATCACATATACCCCCTCACTTACAGACAATATTCAGAACATGGTCATAGGTCCAGCATAGCAGGAAACCATCGACCACCATCTGAACGCACCAATACAGTACAAAGGGGCATCTGAGGTGTCATCGAGATCCCGGCGGCAACCTCGGCGCAGCTCTATTGTGAAGTGTCACTTGATTAAAGCATCAGCCTTTTAACTGTGGACACATTTCACCCTCACCAGCTCCACTAATTATTGACAGTTGGTGAAGAGGAGATTTCACTTTTTCCTCCTGTTAAACTGCATCTAATTAGTAATTACTGGTTCACTGTCATCTCCCTGAAATAATCCCGCTGCACCATGCCTCATTAACTTTTTGCTGATTGTGACTTGGTCCTGCCAGCGATACAAGGGCTGAAGCAGATCTGGAAATAACACTCCGGCTTGGTGTTTTTGGGGGTGCAGTTGAAGCGAGGGATGTGGAAACTGTATTAGGTGACCGGATATGTGGCCAAGAGAAACAGAACCATATACAGTGGGAAACCAAGCACCTGTCACCATATAAAAAAAAAAAAGTGAATAGATTATGTGGGCCGAAATAGCACTGCTTCCCTGATCATGAAAAGTGGTTAGCCATGGAGGTGGCAACTACTTTGCTTCCCTGCAAGGGGAGGTTTCTTTTCCGCTCTTATGCTATCCACTTGCGGACAGTGTCAGAGCGGCCTGCTGCAGCATGATCTTGCAAGACCACGATATATACTAACCTCAACTGGAACATCTTCTCATTCCCGGCAGAGAAGTCTCACTCTGGCCTGAGTGAGAAAATGTCCTGGCTGAAGTTAGTATACAGAGTGGCCTCACAACATTTAGTAAATCCTGAAAATATGCTGCAGCAGGCTGCTCTGGCACCGTCCGTTATGATTGTCAGAGCGGGAAGAAACCTCTCCTTGCAGAAAAGCAAAGTGGTTGACTGCATATCAGCTGCTGTAAGTTTAGGGCAACATATCTGAAGAATGGGGGGATAGGCAGATGATATAAACAATACTATGCTCCATTAAGCAGCGCTATTTAGCCCATATAAAACAGGCACTGGGATGGTGCAGCTCAATCATACCACTCCATTTTAAGAATGGTCATGGTCAGAGAAGTCCCATCCAAGGAAGTCCATCTCAAAAACAAGAATGTATCCATGGACAATCACCTCTGCTATGGGACAAATGGGGAAGATGCCCTTCATCACTCTTCTTCTGACTCGCCCAAGGGTAACACTCTGCTTCTCACCCATAAGGGATGAAAACATATGGGTTGTGGTTCAGGGAGACCATGGTTGGGAGGTGTCATGATCAAGGAGCGAGCCTCGACTCATGCCTGTACTCCTTAGAAAGGACCAAGTCAGTGGAATCAAGTCATAATTGAAAATTAAAATTGCATGAGAAGCGGGAGATTAGTAAAAAATAAATAAATAAAAAAAGGAAAAAAGAAAACAGAGGGAATAACACTTGTTTTGTTCTTGGATCTCGATACATTTCTCCTCGGTGCAGCAGTCTCATTAATTCTCAAATGTTGTTATTAATCATTTCGCTAATCATAAAATCAGTGATGGCCATATGACCTCAGACTGCGGTAATAGAGCCAACACAGACTGAACGTACTGAGGGAAGAGTACATTTGTACGACATTGATAGAAAAAGAAAATAAAAAAAAATGAAAGCTCTAATTGCATCTGGGCACTTGGCATTCCCGGCACATTTGAGGGAGCTCAGGGCTCTTGGCCACAGAATTCTTGGCGAGCTCGACGAGATAAAGTGAATTCACATGATGTTGTTGGGTAGCTGACACCAACGTTAAAGGGAAAAAGACAGCTCTAAGAGAACAGTAACGGGGCGGAAAAAAAGTGGCAACGTCTGGCCGGCCCACGGGGCAAGAGCAGGTGTCGCTTACTGATGCCTTCATGGAACATTATGACTCTTCTACAAAGTAATCATTCAATTAATTACGCCGCAACCTTCATCAACTAGTAGAAAACAAACCAAGATGTTTTTGTCCTTTTTTTATTTATTTTATCTTTACGTAATTAAAATACGTTCAAGAAACCTTCTGGATAGAAAGACGTTACAGGACAGAAATGACCAAGTCAACGATGAAGTCCATCACTGATAAACATCTAGAATATCAGTACCCATTATCAGATGACGAGGCAATGGTTAACGCGTCCCCCGTTCTTCTGAAAACAGGCTGGAATTTCAATTGAAAGCTGTTTAAAGGCCAAATCCATTTGCAAATGATTTTGCATAATTAAAATAAATGTGTTTTCCGTTCTGAAGTAATTGGAGATATGTGGTGTTGATATCTGAATGTGTGGTGTAGATAGTTGTGATATATTTTATGCAGGTGAATGATTGCCTCAGTGTACCCCACTGTTTATATGAAAAAAATGGTACAGGTAAACATGAGGAACAGCAATGTTGTTTCCATAGACGTGGTTCTTCTAGGAGATGCTTTTATAGAAACACAACAGTAAAAAACAAACAAAAAAAAAACATTGTGTTCTTGAATCTTCGACATCCGCACCATGGTTGTTCCCTGTTGTCATGAACATAATGTAATGGTTTGACTGGGGCTGTCATGTAATAATGTCAACTGGTGTCATGTCCATGTTTTCAAAAAATCCAGGGAGGCAGAAGACCCAGAAGCAAAGATTTGTTGTGACCAAACTGTGAAGAAATTGTCTACTCAGTACCGGTCTTCCTGTGGTTTTTGCATGGTTTTCCGTTGGGTTTGTGATGTGGCTCCTTGTGATATTTAGCGTAATGCATTTAGGAAACCCTCAATGGGGATCCAAAAAGATCTGCTGACAAGAAGGAATACTTGTTGTAGCACCTGGTTCAATCCCACTGGCTTTGCACCATTTTAGTGTTGGAAGTATGTTAGTTCCTGGACTATGCAATGTTTAGCTTCAGGGAAGAGTTTTCAAGGTAACTTTCAGCTGTAAGAGTTCATCTTTAATATGAGATTCCATAGCATTACCGGAGGTGGTCAATAAAATTGGGAGACGACCACCAATTGCAAGGATTCTGATTACTCTCCAGTAAGCACACCTGGCCTGTAATGCTCATGGTAGAACATCGATGCTCTTTCCAAGTTACAAGTGGTAGGAGACCAAGCTCAAGGACCTTCATCAATGTCATAGTCTACCATGTCTCAATGAAATTACTAAAGGCTCAAACACAGGACCATGCATGCCCCGTGCCCATGCTGCAGATCGCGGCCCGCAAGGCACGGCCTCCGGCTGTGTGAATCCCGTATTGCGGTGCAGACCCACTGACTTTGAATGGGTTTGCGATTCGCAATATATGGCAAAAGAAAAGACATCCTATCTTTTGAGGTGCTGAGGCACCAAAAGTCCACGGAAGTACTTCATGTGTCTCCATGGGTTTCCGATCTGTGCCTCTTTAAGACACCGCGCTATATATTTCAGATTGCGAATCCCATTGATATGGGATTCATACGTCTGGTGCCCGTATATTCTGGACACGCTGTTTGGATACAAAAGGGTGATAAATATTGTACTTCTCTAGTGTGCATTTCGTATGCAGAAAATAAATTGGGGTCATTTATTAAGACTGGCGTCTTAATAACCCCTATATCTGGCGGTGGATCTGCCAAAGTTATGAAGAGGATAATAAATGACTCTCATGGTGCTCCACTAAGGTCTGTACAGTGGACCTTGCATTTGGCTTCACTGATGAAACATCAAACTCTTGACAGCTGGCGCTCTAGCAAAAAACTGCTTCAAAGAAAAGTGGGGCTAAACGCAATGTTTGTTAATACTGGATTAACCCCTTAACGCATAATGCTGTACATGTATTGCATTATACACTGGAAATTTATGGAGCAGGCTGCTACAGTGAGCCCGCTCCATATGCAGCGGGTGCTGGATGAATAATACAGCAGGCACCCAGGGGCAATGACGGGGAACGGCGATTGCGCCAAACCCCGTCACTTAACCACTCAGATGCTGCAATCAACAGTGATCATGTCATCTGTGGGTTAAGACAGAGGGATGCGGCTGCCTATGCCTTTTGATTGGAACCCCCACAGTAATTGATTACCATGGCAGCCTGGGGCTTGCTAAAGGTTCCCAGGACTCCCATGGTAAGCTTCCTGCTAAGCCGTGCACAAGGCACAGCTCAGCAGGGAGAGTGTCAGAAACCTATTCACCATAATAGATCTCTATTAGGGTGAACAGGACACGGAATAAAAAGATTTTAGCCTCCTAGTTACATTCTTGTATATGAGTCAGTATTATAGTAGTGATATTCTTGTACATAGGAGCAGTATTATAGTAGTTATATTCTTGTACATAGTAGGCAGTATTATAGTAGTTATATTCTTGTATACAAGAGCAGTATTATAGTAGTTATATTCTTGTACATAGGAGGCAGTATTATAGTAGTTATATTCTTGTACATAGGAGCAGTATTATAGTAGTTATATTCTTGTACATAGGAGCAGTATTATAGTAGTTATATTCTTGTATATAGGGGCAGTATTATAGTAGTTATATTCTTGTACATAGGAGCAGTATTATAGTAGTTATATTCTTGTACATAGGAGCAGTATTATAGTAGTTATATTCTTGTATATAGGGGCAGTATTATAGTAGTTATATTCTTGTAGATAGGAGCAGTATTATAGTAGTTATATTCTTGTACATAGGAGGCAGTATTATAGTAGTTATATTTTTATACACACAATGCAGTATTATAGTAGTTATATTCTTGTACATAGGAGCAGTATTATAGTAGTTATATTCTTGTATATAGGAGACAGTATTATAGTAGTTATATTCTTGTACATAGGAGGCAGTATTATAGTAGTTATGTTCTTGTACATAGGAGCAGTATTATAGTAGTTATATTCTTGTACATAGGAGCAGTATTATAGTAGTTATATTCTTGTATATAGGAGACAGTATTATAGTAGTTATATTCTTGTACATAGGAGGCAGTATTATAGTAGTTATATTCTTGTACATAGGAGCAGTATTATAGTAGTTATATTCTTGTACATAGCAGCAGTATTATAGTAGTTATATTCTTGTACATAGAAGCAGTATTATAGTAGTTATATTCTTGTACATAGGAGCAGTATTATAGTAGTTATATTCTTGTAGATAGGAGGCAGTATTATAGTAGTTATATTTTTGTACATAGTTGGAATTATCATAGTAGTTATGTCAATGACAGTGGATTCAGTTAGTACTGGTGTACAGAAATTTTTTAGTTTAGTTTATTAGGGGAAAGTGTTTCAAAATATATATCTCACCTTGCGTGGCAGCTCAAATGAGGGAGAAACTAGACCCAGTGAGAAGCTACCACAGTACTACGAACCCTGAAGCTGGATAATAGAAACAGATTTAGTTGGCACTTACCTCAGACATCTGGGGGAAGAGACTGATGGCTAAAGGGAGAGCCAGTCCAAAGGCAGCAAGGCACACAAGGCTATGCACGGGGAGGGTCAGTCTTGGATATGTTCGCAGCAACAATGTCCTGCAAGAGACAGGGAGCCGAGAGACAATTAACATAAATCAGATACCAGACAGAAAGAGAGACTAGTATGCAGTGTAGGGAGGTTACACTTTATCATTAAGGAGAGCACCTAGTATGGTTAGTATGTGTGTGGAGTAATGTAGGCTAGGCAACACTCCTCTGGGTTTCTGGGAAAGATATTCAAATTAGCTCTCCTTTAAAAAAGACAAGACAGCCAAGCCCATCTGATGCCCGCAGATGTAAGATGTGCTAACTTTCATGTATTTTTCCAAGGAGCGTTGACTGGCATACAATACTCTGTGCAGGACAAATATTACCCCAACCAAAGGGTCTCCAGCAGCCAAGCTCATTTTCTTTTCACATCTCTTTAAAAGGGTAGTTACTCATGAAGAGATGGGTTCCTGATATCAGATGTTCCCTTTTTATTTCCTTTTAGAAAGGAGATCAGCTTTCATGTCTCTTTTCCTTTTTAAAAGAAAGCAGTATTGGACATTTTTCATGTGTGGATCTTTCTCTTAAATTGCCTGAAATTAATTGCTTAAATCTGGGTTTGCTAGAATCCAATATTTTTTTTTTAAATTCAAGATGAATCCCAAACTGATAGAATCAATTTGCTCATCTGTAATATGTATACATTTATACATACCTCCTTGTGCTTCATAGATCAATTTTCTCCTATTTTTTATCCACTAAGTTTTAGGTGGTATCCTCAAACTGTTCAGTCAGTGCTGTTTCATTCTAAGTTTTTTTTTATCTGTTGCCATGTGTGTCCCCACATAATGCTTTTCTGGAAAAAGACATGCAAGCTAATCTCCTTTCCAAAAGGAAAGGAAAACTGAGTGTCTCATACCAGGAATCCTGCTCTTTCTGGATAAATACCCCTAGAGCTGAGCAAAGAAAATAGGCTTGGCTGCCTCAGAGGCTTTGGTTGGGGTACTATTTCTCCTTATGGAGGATTATAAGCCAGTCAATGTTCCTCTGGATTTCTGGGAAAATATATGAAAATGATCACTCTTACATCTGTTGCCATCAGATACTATTTATAGAGCAATTTTTGATGGAAATCTGTAAACTTTACTAAATTCTTAGGAACGTAAATACACAATGAGCAATTAATACATATTATTAAGAAGTAATAATAAAAAAAAAATATTTTGAAGCCGGTGTTGACGTTGGTACTTTTGTTCCGACTCCACAGCCCTGTATATAAAAAGCAAAAAAAAACTAAACGGAAACAACAAAATATCTAATACTCATTTTACAGGCAGTAATGACTGATGGCCTCTTCTGAGGATACATTCTGTTAGAAGAACAGGTGGACCATCAAGAAAATAGTATCATGGGCTTATGGAGTTGTCGAAGAAGAACCATTCTGACCAAATATACTTAAGCTGCCCGTACATCTGAAACATCAGTCAGTTGAACATTTAACCCCTTAAGGACACGGCCATATTTCACCCAAAAATGACCCAATTCTAGAAACTAGACCCTCAAGGTATTCAAAACTGATTTTACAAATGTGGTTAACACTTTAGGTGTTCCACAAGAGTTAATGGCAAATGGAGATAAAATTTCAGAATTTAGATTTTTTGGCAAATTTTCCATTTTAACACCTTAAGGACGTAGGACGTACCGGTACGCCATGTTTGCCGAGTCCTTAAGGACTCAGGACGTACCGGTACGTCCTAAGTTTAAAAGTACATTGTGGCGCGGCGGGGGTTAATAGGAACAGGATGCCCGCTGAAATCATTCAGCAGGCATCCTGTCACAACGCCGGGGGGGGGGGGGGGGGAGTCATGTGACCCCCCCGTAGTCAATTCAGACCTGCGGTTTGCGGCTTTTACCTGCGGTTGCGGCGCCATCGGGTCCCGATGCGGCTGTAGGGGGGACCCGATGGCATGGAAGGCAGCGCGATGTCTAAGGAAGGCATCACGCTGCCTTCCGGTGACGAGCCTGTGAGATCCAGCCCCCTGGATCTCACAGGCCGGAAGCTGTATGAGTAATACACACAATATTACTCATAAAGCCAATGCATTCCAATACAGAAGTATTGGAATGCATTGTAAAGGATCAGACCCCCAAAAGTTCAAGTCCCAAAGTGGGACAAAAAATAAAGTGAAAAAAAAGTTGAAAAATTAAAGTTTCCCCCCAAAAACATTTCAAGTTTCAAGTACAAATAAACAAAAACGTCATTTTCCCCAATTAAAGTAAAAAAAAATTGGTAAAATATAGGGAAAAAAAAAGTATACATATTAGGTATCGCCACGTCCGTATCGACCGGCTCTATAAAAATATCACATGACCTAACTCCTCAGATGAACACCGTAAAAAATTTTAAAATAGAAACTGTGCTAAATAAACCATTTTTAGTCACCTTACATCACAAAAAGTGTAATAGCAAGCAATCAAAAAGTCACACGCACCGCAAAATAGTGCCAATAAAACCGTCATCTCATCCCGCAAAAATCATACCCTACCCAAGGTAATCTTTGCTTCAAAAAAGAAATCATTGTGTAAAACTTACATTAAAAAAAAGTATACATATTAGGTTTTGCCGCATCCGTGACAACCTGGTCTATAAAAATATCACATGATCTAACCTGTCAGATGAATATGGTAAATAACAAAAAATAAAAACTGTGCCAAAACAGCTATTTCTTGTTATCTTGCCTCACAAAAAGTGTAATATAGAGCAACCAAAAATCATATGTACCCTAAACTAGTACCAATAATACTGCCACCCTATCCCATAGTTTCTAAAATGGGGCCACTTTTTTGGAGTTTCTACACTAGGGGTGCATCAGGGGGGCTTCAAATGGGACATGGGGTCAAAAAAACCAGTCCAGCAAAATCTGTCTTCCAAAAACCGTATGCCATTCCTTTCCTTCTGCGCCCTGCCGTGTGCCCGTACAGCTGTTTACGACCACATATGGGGTGTTTATGTAAACTACAGAATCAGGGCCATAAATATTGAGTTTTGTTTGGCTGTTAACCCTTGCTTTGTTACTGGGAAAAATGGATTAAAATGGAAAATTTGCCAAAAAATTGAAATTCTGAAATTTCATCTCCATTTGTCAATAACTGTTGTGGAACACCGAAAGGGTTAACGACATTTGTAAATTCAGTTTTGAATACCTTGAGGGGTGTAGTTTCTTAGATGGGGTCACTTTTATGGAGTTTCTACTCTAGGGTTGCATCAGGGGGGCTTCAAATGGGACATGGTGCCAAATAAAAAGGCCATCAAAATCTGCCTTCCAGAAACCATACGGCGTTCCTTTCCTTCTGCGCCCTGCCGTTTGGTCATACAGCAGTTTATGACCACATATGGGGTGTTTCTGTAAACTGTAGAATCAGGGTAATAAATATTAAGTTTTGTTTGGCTGTTAACCCTTGCTTTGTTACTGGAAAAAATGGATTAAAATTGAAAATCTGCCCAAAAATAGCTGTTTTGGCACAGTTTCTTTTTGTTTGTTTTTTGACGGTGTTCATCTGAGGGGTTAGATCATGGGGTATTTTTATAGAGCAGATTCTTACGGACGCGGCGATACCTAATATGTCTACTTTTTTAAAATTTATTTAGGTTTTACACTATATTATCCTTTTTTAAACAAAAAAAAAAAACATTTTAGTATCTCCACAGTCCAAGAGTCAGTTTTTTTTTTTAGTTTCTAGCCGATTATCTTAGGTAGGGGCTCATTTTTTGCGGGATGAGAGGACAGTTTTATTGGCACTATTTTGGGGGGCATATGACTTTTTGATCGCTTGCTATTACACTTTTTGTGATGTAAGGTGACAAAAAAATACCTTTTTTTGCACCGTTTTTTTTTTTTTTTGGACCGTGTTCATCTGAGGGGTTAGGTCATGGGGTATTTTTATAAAGCAGATTCTTACGGACGCAGCGATACCTAATATGTCTACTTTTTTATTTTATTTTAGTTTTACAAAATAAAGTTTTTGGGAAATTTTTTTTTTTTGGGGTGTCTCAAGTCTGAGAACCATAGTTTTTTTTTCGATTGTCAGTGGCTAAATGGAATTAGAAATTGGGGGAGGGAATTAGAAATTTAGTACTCCATGGAAGTGTGGTACTCCCTGAAGCAAGGCCCAAATGATCAGGGCACGTGTCACACTAAGTGGTGGTGTCCTTCCGTATCCCCCTCCTGTGACACACTCTGCACTTTTTTGGGGACCGTCCCTTCTTTCCAGTATGGGGGACCACACCTGTAAAGTGCTGGCCAGGGACGATCCGGGTGCCTCCAGTTCCCGAGGTACTCCGGCCTGCTCTTTCCCGGTCAGAAAAGATCAGGGCCTTGAGGACTGCCTCATAGAACTGAAGGAATGTCCCTGTGTTGCCAGCGCTCCGGGACAGCACAAAAGAGTTGTACAAGGCAACCTGTACCAAGTAGACCGCAACTTTTATGTACCATGCCCGGGTTTTGCGCATGGCGTTATATGACTTTAGGACTTGATCAGAGAGATCAACTCCTCCCATATACCGATTGTAGTCGATGATACAATTGGGCTTGAGGACCGTTGCCGTGGTACCTCGCACAGGGACAGGGGTGATGCCACTACTGTGAATTGTGGACAGTACAAGGACATCCCTCTTGTCCTTATATCTGACCAGCAACAGGTTTCCACTGGTAAGGGCCTCAACCCTGGGGATAGGTACCTGGAGGGGGTGGGTAGGGAGTCCACGTTGATTTTTCCGCACGGTCCCACAAGCGGACGTGGATCTGGAACTGGGGATACTAGTATAAAAGTTATCCACGTACAGGTGGTAACCCTTATCTAGCAGTGGGTGCATAAGGTCCCACACAAGTTTCCCGCTAACAGCCAGAGTGGGGGGACAATCTGGGGGTTCAATACAGGAATCTTGCCCCTCGTACACGAGAAACTTGTAAGTGTACCCTGAGGTACTCTCACAAAGTTTGTACAGCTTCACGCCATACCTCGCCCGCTTAAAGGGAACATACTGGCGGAAAAGGAGTCTCCCCTTGAAAGCAATGAAAGACTCATCAACCGCGACCTCCCTTCAAGGTACATAGGCCTCCAAAATTTGGCCCCAAAGTGATCGATGACCGGCCTGATTTTGTAAAGACGGTCATAGGCAGGATCACCTTGGGGGGGCAACATGCTGCATTATCTGCATAATGCAGGCATTTCCGAATGGCCTCAAAACGGGAGCGTGTCATGGCCTTACTGTAAAGTGGGGTCTGGTAGAGGATGTCCCCACTACAGTACAGCCTGACACTGGGTTTTTTGACTAGGCCCATGTGCAGCACTAGGCCCCAAAACGTCCTCATCTCTGCTGCACTGACCGGGGTCCAGCCACCGGTCCTAGCCAAAAAGAAGCTCGGGTGTTGAGCAACGAACTGTTGGGCGTACAAGTTCGTTTGCTCCACCATCAGATTCACAAAGTGGTCACTGAAAAAAAGACTAAAATAGTCATATTCAGTGAAGCCCACTGTGGGAATCTGGATTCCTGCTTGGCCAACAAAATCAGGAATCACAGGCTCAAAATGCTCTGGGGTACACCATGCAAGTTCGCCGGTAGGGGGCTAAGGTGGACTTATCTGGTGGGCCGGAAAACTAGTACGAGCCCCAGGGTCCCTGGCATGGCGGTCCCCTTGCTCCGCCTGGCGGCGTCTCCGCCGCCTTGGGGGCTCATCATCATCGCTAGATGATGAGGAGGACACGGATGACAAGAGGAAAGTGGGGTCATCCTCGTCCTCACTGGGGCTCTCGGAGCCAGAGGCAAGCAGGGCGTATGCCTCCTCGGCCGAGAACGTCTGGCGGACCATAGGGGAGTGTGTGAGTGCGTGTGTGGAAAACCTTATTTAGTGTGCGTGTGTGTGGGGGCACGGATGATCGCGTACTTTTACCTAAACCTAACAGAAAAAAATAAATACATTTAAAAAAAGACCCAAAGAATGTGAAAAAAATAAATAAAGATTCAAACTCGCTGATCAGCGGTCCCAAGCTGATCAGCGGTGGGGTGGGAGATGCGCTAACAGTGGCCGGACGCTAACAGTGCCGGCCACAGTCAGCGCACGCACACAAAAAAAAGAAAAAAAAGAAAGTGCTTGTGCCCCAAAAAATGTGTGTGGAGGGAGTAGGGGTCAAGCTGCAGCAACCCTGGGGGGGGGGGGGGGGGGGGGGGGTCTAGGGTCACACAGCTGAGTGTGCTGTGGACCCCAGACACCCGATCAGGGTGATGCAAAAATAAAACTTTTTTTTTTTCCCTAAACTTTCCCTGACTATCCCTACCTGTCGAAGCTCTCCCTAACCTGTCCCTATGTACCTTTTTAGTGCCAGATGGCACTATGGTGGCTCAGTGGGGGTGCTGGGCTCACTGGGCTCCGGAGCTGGATGACGCTGCTCCTCTGTCTCCTGGCTCCGGACACAGAAAGGAGGAGGAGGCAGAGCAGCAGTAAGTTTAAACCGCACGCCCACCCTGCAGCCAATCGGAAGCGATCCTGAGAGGTGATGTCACCATCACCTCTCAGGATCGCAGGATGGTGATTGGTGGTGTATTATCACACCACCGATCACCATCCTATTCCGGGTTATCGGGTCACCAGAGACCCGAATCACCCGGAAACGCAGCAAACCGCAGGTCTGAATTGACCTGCGGTTTGCTGCGATCGCCGATACGGGGGGCAGGGGGTCACAGGACCCCCCTCAGCATTGTCCCAGGGTGCCTGCTGATTGATTTAAGCAGGCACCCAGTTCTGATCATCGCGCGCCGCGGAATGTGTCCTTAAGCTATACCTCCCCATACACATGCATTGTCTCTTGGTTTTTAATGGAGAGGGAAAAGTGCAAAAGCTGGAAGTTATCATGATAGACCCTTCTTTCCTCTGGTGGGTTTGGCTGACTTTCTTCTAACATGTATGGCCACCTTTCTATATTTTTTTTTGTAGAAAATAATAGTCACATTTGGCCTCCATGACCATTATGCTAATGCATCTAATTAGGAAAACTAGAGTAACTAAAGCCTTCATCTTAGCATAAAAGACACCAAAGGGAGTTTGCGTTGACTTTTGACTCTTGGTGGACATATGAATGGTGTTGTCCTCAACTTCTTCTTGGGCTTTTCATTGGAGGGTTTAAGACAACATAGATATTTGGAGCATGAAAAAAAAAACTCTGGAAGCATTAAACAGATTATATAATCTAATCAGGAGAAGACCATGGGAAGGGTGTGTCTATAAAAATCAGCAGAGAACATCTGTATTTGCGATCCTCTTGCTGGATATGTAAACCTTCGGGGGCAATTTTTTTTATGATTGCTTATTACTCATTTTGGTATAAAAATAATTTTACAATTGGTCTTTATTAAAAATATTCAGTCCTAAATAACTGATCTGCTTTTTTTTCTGTTCTTCTAACGGATCAGAAGAATGGAAAGCTAAACAGCGATGTAAATGCACCCTTAACTGTTTGTCTAGCTGTGTGAATCATAGTTTCACTTTCACTTTGTGCCTGTCATCTATTAACCCTTATCTCATTACTAAAAAGCCATAAACATTTATTTAAGCCACATGCCTATCAGTTAGAATTGAGCTACAATGAGTGTTTAGGAGGTCAGAGATCAGGGGCCGTCAGCTGAGCTGCCTGATGAAAAACAGTAAAAATACAGATCCTGCTACTACAGAATCTCAAGACTGTACAGAGAAAGGGGCTCAACAGTTTAAATAAAGACCAACAGAAAAAATGATTCAGTACAATGCAACAAGAAAAAATAACTGACCTCATTGCCGGCATGTGATGCGACACTTATTATGAGGTGCTTGCCTCTTAATATTTGTGTCACATCAGTGCAGGTCAAAGCGGAGATCTACATCAGCAAGGGAGCTGGTGTAGATCTCAGCTATGATCTATGCAGGTGTACATTATAATACATGTGATGGAAAGCGGCGAGCGATGTGGAAAAACACTAAAAAGGCACAAAACTTTGCACAATGAGCCTCACAGAATGCAACTTTTTGGCACCGATTTTCTGGTGCAGAGGGGATGATAAATTTCCCCCTAAGATCGAGTCAAGGACATTTTTTGATGAAGAATCAAAACTTTTAATAATTAAGGTTGACCTTGAAAATGTAGACATTTTTTTTTAGTACATTATATTTTTCTTATGCTTTTGCATTTGTTTAATTTTTGTAGGGTTTTCTGTTAAATAATTAATAGCACATTGTGACATTCCAGAGAGAAGTTAAAAAGCCGAGAAGATCTCACTTTCCCTTGTAATTTCGGTGCGTATTTTTTTTTTAATGCGAATGTAAAAGATATTAGCACTTAATAAAATAAAATGCATAAAAAAGTTAAGAGCTTTTTACAAGGGATGATTATTAGCTGAAAGGAAAGCCTTTTCCTGATCATTAGCCTTTGTGTAAGGCAAAGAAGAAAACCCCTGTTTGCTGGCTGATAGATTCTGTAACCCGGTCATAAAAAATATTTCTCCGTCTAAATGTAAATGAAAGGCTGCACAAACGATCCCGCCGCTAGTTTGGCTAATTATCTGTCCATAAGGTCCTTAAGGGGGGGTTTCTGGGATTTTAATATTGATGACTTATCCTCGGGACAGGCCATCAATATCAGATCGGTGGGCGTCCGACACCTGGCTGGTTGAAGGGAAGGCCACGCCCCGTGTGAGCGCTGCCTTCTTTTGTTTGTTTACCTGCTCGCCATCGACAGTGCAGTGGTAAGTAGGTGTAACTACAAGCCGTCCTATTCATTTCAATGGGAAGGCTCGTTTCTCTATACTTGAATGGGAATAAATTGGCCCAAAAAAATGACTGACTAAAAAAAAAAAAAAAAAGACAGAATCTCAGAATTGGCCACTTTTGGGAAATTAGATATATATATATTCGGATAATTTATTATAAAATAATCAGCAGTTACGGGTGACGCTTGGCGTAGTTGTGGAACAGGCGATGACTAATCCTTCCAACAGTCCTCGCTCAGCTGGCTCTATCTGTAAATTAAGTCATATTTTTAATGGAGCGGTAGCCGGCCCCTTCTTAACACCAAATCTTGGCAGATACCCATGAAGTTTTTATCAGGCGTTTCAATGCCTCGGGGCTCTTTGTGAAGATGACTGAACCCAACAGATAATTTCTGTCTATCTTCCCTGGCCATCAATAGACCAATTGGTTCTCCTAATTAACAGTTATCGCTCATTAGTTGGAGGGAATAAGTTTTGGTTGCAGGGTGTCTGCTTCCTACATGCATGTGCACAAAGAAAAATGGATGTGAGAGCGAGTCACTTAATGACTTCAGTAAGCGAACATTCAAATGAGGCCCCAAGGGCTGCGAGTTACCGATGGAACAGGAGGGCTGAGCAAACCCTGGCTTTGTCTGATAAAACTTCACCATGATCAAGAGCCGGGGATGTGTTGGAACACCTACGCAGGAAGTAGCACGAGCGATCAGAGCTAGCGTGAAAGTGTGTCAGCGACAGCGAGGTGACAGGTACAAGAGATTACACAAGCCTCCTCTCCATACAAGGGCCAGATTGCCAGTTTTAATGATGGAGTAAGGTTCATTTTGTTTTCTCTCAGGTAGAAAACAAAAGTGCTTTTGGAGCAGCTGACGCCGTTTCTGTGCCAGCCGCCTCGTTCTGCCATTGTGCTCGGATCTGCATATGTGGTGATACAAAACTCAACAAATGTGACTGAAATAGACAAATCAGAATCTGGGCTCGTGTCTAGTTCCGCTGCTAGGTCGGGATGGGAAGGAATAAATAAGGATCGCAACGTTTCACAGCCGAGGATAGACGGCGATACTCTGGTGGCATCGTGCTCAGATCAGCTATCTGATCCCATCCAGTTATGGCACTTGACTGGTCGTTGAGTTTTGTACTGTGGAAATATTCCTCGTAATCTGACTGCTGATACTGCATTCTAGTAAAATGCAGGCCAATGGCGGCACTAAAAGTAGAACGCACAGAAGATGGTGATTCAATAGAATATACACAAGATGAGGATGTCACTAGGGCGTACACAAGATGGTGCCGCACTTTAAAGCAAAGAAGATTGTGATGTCACTACAGTGGATAGCACTGTGATGTCACAAGAATGAACATAGGATGGTGCAGTTGTGAGAAAGCACTAAGTATTTTGATGCTATTTAAATGCACAGACGACTGTGAGGTCATTAAAATGCACAGAGGACAGTGATGTCATTAGAAAGAAAAGAGGACGGTGATGTCATTAGAATGCACAGAGGACAGTGAAGTCATTAGAATGTACAGAGGACGGTGATGTCATTAGAATGCACAGAGGACGGTGATGTCATTAGAATGCACAGAGGACAGTGATGTCATTAGAAAGAAAAGAGGACGGTGATGTCATTAGAATGCACAGAGGACGGTGATGTCATTAGAATGCACAGAGGACGGTGATCTCATTAGAATGCACAGAGGACGGTGATCTCATTAGAATGGACAGAGGACGGTGATGTCTTTAGAATGCACAGAGGACCGTGATGTCATTAAAATGCACAGAGGAAGGTGATGTCATTAGAATGGACAGAGGACGGTGATGTCATTAGAATGGACAGAGGACGGTGATGTCATTAGAATGGACAGACGACCGTGATGTCATTAGAATGCACAGAGGATGGTGATCTCATTAGAATGGACAGAGGACGGTGATGTCATTAGAATGGACAGAGGACGGTGATGTCATTAGAATGGACAGAGGACGGTGATGTCATTAGAATGCACAGAGGACGGTGATGTCATTAGAATGCACAGAGGACGGTGATGTCATTAGAATGCACAGAGGACGGTGATGTCATTAGAATGCACAGAGGACGGTGATCTCATTAGAATGCACAGAGGACGGTCATGTCATTAGAATGCACAGAGGACGGTGATGTCTTTAGAATGGACAGAGGACGGTGATGTCATTAGAATGGACAGAGGACGGTGATGTCATTAGAATGCACAGAGGACGGTGATGTCATTAGAATGCACAGAGGACGGTGATGTCATTAGAATGCACAGAGGACGGTGATGTCATTAGAATGCACAGAGGACGGTGATGTCATTAGAATGGACAGAGGACGGTGATGTCATTAGAATGCACAGAG
Source organism: Bufo bufo (assembly GCF_905171765.1). Taxonomy (NCBI): domain Eukaryota; kingdom Metazoa; phylum Chordata; class Amphibia; order Anura; family Bufonidae; genus Bufo; species Bufo bufo. The sequence goes on along the minus strand of NC_053390.1, from coordinate 825,294,059 downwards.
GACGGTGATGTCATTAGAATGCACAGAGGACGGTGATGTCATTAGAATGGACAGAGGACGGTGATGTCATTAGAATGCACAGAGGACGGTGATGTCTTTAGAATGCACAGAGGAAGGTGATGTCATTAGAATGGACAGAGGACGGTGATGTCATTAGAATGCACAGAGGACGGTGATGTCATTAGAATGCACAGAGGACGGTGATGTCATTAGAATGGACAGAGGACGGTGATGTCATTAGAATGCACAGAGGACGGTGATGTCATTAGAATGCACAGAGGACGGTGATGTCATTAGAATGCACAGAGGACGGTGATGTCATTAGAATGTACAGAGGACTGTGATGTCATTAGAATGCACAGAGGACGGTGATGTCATTAGAATGTACAGAGGACTGTGATGTCATTAGAATGCACAGAGGACGGTGATGTCATTAGAATGCACAGGGGACCATATTGTTCTGCATTGAATGCTCAGAGTACACATGATTATAATGTCAATAGAATGTACACAAGACTGTGATGTCACTAGAATGTACACAAGACTGTGATGTCACTAGAAAGTACACATGATTATGATGTCACTAGAATGTACACAAGACTGGGATGTCACTAAAATGAACAGTACAATGTACACAATATAGTGATGTCATTAGAAATTACATAATATTGTGATGTCACTGGAATGTATAGAAGAATGTGATGTCACTAGAAAACACAGTAGGCTGTAGTGCGAACACATGGATATTTTCACGATAATTGGTTGTCTTGCTGTACTCTTGGCCATTCACAGCATCTACTTGGATGATTATTTTTACCCACATATGGATGATAATCATGAGAAACAGTTAAAACTTTTTGTATTTTTGGATCACATACTGATGTCATGTCAAGTGGTGGCCAGGAAACCTGAACTAATATAGTAAGGAAAAAACACCAAGTAGGAGCTGCAAATGTATATTATACTAATAACAATAATGTAAACTAATAATCTATGTCCCCTGTGCGGAGATATATACACAATTATTTTTAATGATTGTCCTGCTTTCCACCCCCTCAACGCCATTTCTCCACATGTGAAGCGGTAGATATCTGCAGCACAAGGAAGCAAAAATCCAATAAGGTCAATAGTGAAAAAGCGCACTACAACCCCCCCTCCCCCCACAAATATGAATTAACAATAGCACTTTTATTTCTTTTTGGGGGCGAATATATTGTATTATTGTTGCATTTTGTGAATCTGATATCACTACATGGTATGCAAAGAGCGATGACATACAGCTATTTATTTTATTTTTTTTATTATCATTATCTAATAGGTTTGTAAATGATTGCTTGACGATGAACTAAAATGGGCAGAATTACCCAACATATCCATTAAAAGTTTTAAAAAAAAATGCAGTGTAAAATTCTCCCCCCCCCCCCTTGTCCATGGACAAGGAGAAAAAATAATAATATCCTGCCTTTACAAATAATTAAAAAATATATTACATTAAAATTAATCCACATAATGAAACAAAAATATTCATTTAGAATTAAAATAAAAACTGAAAAAATCTATACAAAAAAAATAAAAATAAAAAGGGTATGCTGCATAAACTACTACATTTCCACAGAATATATATCATACCAGATATGCAATAAAGAAATGACCCAGATGCTAAGAAACTTGGATTTCCACCACCTTTTTTGGCATTGTATTTCTATGAAAAACTTTTGACATATATATATATATATATATATATATATAAAATTAATATTAAAAACTATAAATCTGCAAAGAAGCTGCACAGAAATGTACTGCAAAAAACAGGATTTAGGTAAATTAGAGCTTTAACATTTAAATTTATCGGAGGTTTCTCACGTCTTGAGACATTTAATTATATAAGGAGGTTTTTAAGGTTAATTTAAAATGTAGAGTCCCTAGATACCATGGTCAGGATATTTATGGTTCAATTACGAGCAGCGATATGATAATATGTGTGAGGCGATGTAGCCCACAGCCCGGTTACCAGCACTATGGAGGGCCGATCAACTATTAGTGCAGTATCCTTTGTGGGGAAAAAAAATTCTGCACAAATTATGTTCTGTCTGTCTGTCATAGTCCAACACACACATATAGATATATTTCTATAGGGAGTTATATATATATATATATTTTTTTTTTTATAAATGTCTACATAGTTCATAATATTTTAACATTATTTAAAATTTTATTAAAAAATTAATTTTACCATATAAATATTTTTTAATATCAAATATTTTTTCATTTTTTTTTTTACATTTTTCAAGTAATATTTAACAGAAAAAAAACTAGCATGTTATAATTACGGTACTTATATAATTTTTAACCTTAATCTTTTTATTTTATTTATTGGACTACTGATGTGACTTCCGCCATTATATGTACTGTTTAGGTTAATGGGTTGGTGCCCGCACTGCAATAACAACTTGGGGGGGGGGGGGTGTTTGCTAGTTTTTGTTTTGTTTTTGTTTTCAATTCTCACCCTCTTTCCCCAAAAGACGGGAAAGCAGCACCGGTTTACTTATTGTTTTTAATTTTTTTAGGATCTGAATTTCCACTGCCCCGGTTTATTAGTCCTGCTATAGTGACAGCTGTCATGGCCAGGACTGTGCTGCCTCTGTGTGGAGGGATCACATGATCAGTCATATGACCACAGTGACCAATAGAGGCAGAGGACTGATTCTGTAACAGGTCCGCCACCTACCATGTATATATAATAGTGATGGGCCTTAGGATTGCTACCTGTTCAGCCCCTGTGGCTACATCTCCAGATCACACACAGGGTCACATGAAGGCCCCACACAAATCATACAGGGTCGTTTAATGATCTATGGGCCCAGTAGATCTGGGTGCCACCATTTTCTTACGGAGGTCTTTTTCTCTTCGATCCATATGGAATCCAATCCAAAAATATTGTGACATGTTTCACTGGAAACGGAACTCCAGAAGTTTTCCCCCTAGAAGGACTACTTCTAAGGGTGCAGTCACACAACCGTATTTTTGGTCCGCATCCGATCAGCATTTTTTGTCAATATGATGCAGACCCATTCATTTAAATGGATCTGCAAAAAAGGTGGACAGCACACCGTGTGCTGTCCGTTCCGTAGCTCCACAAAAAGACAGAACATGTCCTAATCTTGTCTGTTTTGTGAACAGGGATAGGCATTGTTACAATAGAACTGCAAAAAACTAAAACGGATGCAACACAGATGTCAAACGGATGTCATACGTATTTTTTGTCAGATCCACGTTTTGCGGACCACAAAATACGTACGGTCGTGAGAATGCACCTTAAGGAAGACTAGTAAAATGGTGTCCTGTGAAGGCACCGCTCCACGACATATGGAATGCCTAGGTCTTTTCAGCACGGAGCTTGGATAATACCCCCTTGTGGACAAGTAAAAGCCTCTTTTCAACCACCATGCACGTTTCAGGCATCTTTACAACGTGGCTATGAAGATGCAATCTTAGACAGCAGCTAACCTATGACAACAGTGATCATCCCCGACTGATCGCTTAGTAATGTTCCTGTAAACTGTCCCCAGTGCTCAGCGCGGCCTCCTCCACCCCAGCTCTGTCATTCAGCTGTAATTAATGCCCCGTTGGTCTTCCCACAATCACCTAAGCCCAACAAAACAGGCGAGAAAAAGAGAGAACCAATTTAAAATTAACAGTGGATAACGTGAGACATCCTGCCGAGTGGTAACGAAGAAGTCCGGTCCACATTACAATAGATGGAACATCCTAATTAAGCAAAGATATGACTTCATTGAGAAAGAGGGAAGGGGTGATCCTCCACCTCCCCTCCAATTAAACAAAGAAGGTGCAATTTCTTAATTGGACATCTGATTTAGAGATCTGACAGTTCAGCAGAAAATGGTTTATAATTAGAGATGGTCAGTGGTATTCCATCTACACAACGGAAGAAGACCAGACACTCAATGGCTCATTTCAGCCAGAAGATGAAGCCATGTTCACTGTCAGCGATGTGGAATATTAGGTCAACGCTCGCATGATCGGCAGCTTATATTAACAAGTTTATTTCTAAGAGGTGCAAAGATGGTCGTTCATGATGACAGACCTCTCACTGGGCTACATGGCTGCGTGTGTGGAAGCAAGTGAACCGAACAATAACCCACTCGAAATCTAAAAATTGCCCATGAGTTTATTACAAGAGTTCATCCAAGTTCAGGGAGCAGAGCCATAGTCAGCAGTCATCACTGCATGTGGTTCTCCAACTAAATTTATTTTTTACAGACATATGGTTCACAAAACAGACAAAATGAGCTTTTTGTCTTGTCTCACCCTGGTTTCTTTGAATACGTTGCCCATCCGGTGTAAACCTTCTTCATAATTGCCCCAAAACGTCGTTCTCGCAGATGGGGGGATGGACTGCAAGCAAACTTGCACACAAAGCAGAGTTTTCCTCCCTTTGATGATCCTCCTCAGTTAATCAGCAGCCAAACCGAGATCATTCATTAGGTTGCACTATTATTTAAGGTGATCTCTCTCGTCATTGTTGATTGCCTGTGAGTGAGGGAGGTTGAGGGACAAGATATAGATGGACATCTTGTGGACACAATTCAGCACACTAATGTAGCTGCATTAGAGAATCTTATAGATACAGATTGGAGTTCGGTAATTGTCTAAAAGTGTCAATAATTACAATGGGTATTGCTGATCATAAGGGTTACACCACTATTCCCTCCTGTATTTGCCTTTTTTCATTCCCAACGAATCCAAGATCTTAATTATTAACGATTGGTTTTAATCTTTTTCAATACACCCTAGTCATGGTCTCCTTCATTCCCTCCTGGTTAAGTCTTCTTTATTCTTTTTCACTAAAACTTAGGTCTTCATTTCATTTTTTTTCCTGTTCAAGCTCTTCTTTATTACCACCAGATTAGGTCTTCCAGTCATTCACTTCTTTATTCCCTTCTGGTTATGCTCTTCTTCTTTTCCTCCTGCTCTTCTTCATTTCTTCCTGGACATGCTCTTCTTTGTGATGGTTTTATTAATCCTCTCCTGGTCATAGCTTTCTTTAATTCTTACTGGTCATGGCCTTCTTCATTCCCTCAGGGCTATTGTCTTCTTAATTCTCTCCTGGTCATGGTCTTCTTAATTCTATCCTGGTCATGACTTTCTTCATTTCTTACTGGTCATGGACTTCTTCATTCCCTCCTGGTTATGGTCTTCTTAAATTACCTTCTGTGTATGTTCTTTTTCATTCACACAAGATTAGGTCTTCATTTTTCCTGGTTATGTTCTTCTTTCCCTCCTAGTCATGCTCTTCTTGAATACCATCAGGTTAGGTCTTCTTTATCTCCTATCTCCTCTATGCTCTTCTTCATTTTGTCTTGGCCATGCTGTTTGTCTTTCCCTCTTACACTTCTTTATTCTCTCCTGTTCATGTTCTACTTCATTCCTTCCTGGCCACGATCTTCTTTATTCCCTCTTAGTTATGTTCTTCTTCATCTCTTATTGCCCATGTTTTTTTCCTCCTGGCCATGGTCTTCTTCATTCTCTCCCAGACATCTTAATTCACTTCTGGCCAGTCTTCCTCACTAGGTCCTGTGTTTGTTCTTCTTGTTTCCCCACTAATTTTGTCTTCTTCCCTTTCTGGCCATACCCATCTCATTCCACTAGATTGGGTATTTTTCCCTTCTTGGCCATGCTCTCCATTTCCTTCTGGCGCTGCTTCTTTTCACTACTTTATAACATTGTTCCACATTAATTCCCTGTCAGCTCTGTACTCTCTTTATTTCATTTCCATCACAATTGCATTCCTGCCCTCTTCAGGACCACATGTGGCCACATGAGTAATTTCTGTGTACTCTATGCAGCTGACTTAAACTCCCAGTCAATACAAATCAGTATTTGACGGAGCTGATTGTTGAACATCGGTCTGATTTACACCTCCCGGCACAGTTTACTGTATATATCATGTTACGGCAATGACGTCCTGCCTCATATTTCCCCCTGACGGATGATTTCCGGACGAAACAGACATATGTCACTTTTCCAACATCCTTAAAGCATTCTCCAGTAGAATACATATGACCTGTCGGACGTGAAAAGCATCACTACATTGCATAGGGAGGTGTGTGATTCAACGCATTTTTCATGTGCTAGCCACCAAATGTCGCTTTGACTTGAGTATAATCCAGAACTCATGTAGAAAAGCAGAATGTATCCTTCAGTACAGGTGATTTGCCTAACGAGAAGATAAAGACATGATGTTAAGCATCATGTGAATTAACACAAGTAGTCTTCTAGCCTTTGCTTTATTTTCTCCAGATGTGTATATTGTAGACTGTTCTAGAGCAGAACATATGAATTATGCTATTGTAGATGCATAACCTGTTCCAAAATGAAGTATGGCTATGGTTGAAGGGACTACATACAATATATTTGAATACAAATTCCATCTAATAATACCTGGGCAATAAAACATCCCAGTGAGTAAGATGAGTTGGGATCTCCATTAGCTGGGGCTTGACACATTACCTGCACCCCTTTTATGTTCTACTATTGCGTTTTAGGCGCTTCTGAGAGATGCAAACAGTCAACCAAGGGATTGTGTGGTGCAAAATAAGGTGTCAAGGTTGTCACTTCTCATTCATTCTCCAAACCTAAATAGATATGAAGATCGACCAGCTTTGGGTGAAGAGCATTCTTACCCAGAGGAAGACTAAAATTGGCAAACACGAATGTCCAATATTTTTTGGACAATTTTGAATTTTTACTTGAATTTTATCTTCTGACATGTTACTAGATGTCATCCCTGCTGATCTCTAGAATGAAGAGGCCATGGAGCTCTCTCTAACTTTCCTCTGAGATTTCACTAACTAAATCCTAGGTTTACAACGGTAAAGCATCAGATTGATTGGATGTAATCTATTTTCCATGGTCTACAGACATCCCATGTAGTCCGCTTGTGTATATTGTCCATGTAGCTGGAGAGATAATCTCCTCAAAAGGAAATCTCTTACTAAGGAGAATACATAAAGAGCTGATGTGTGCTCAACATGCACGGCACGTGGAATCCAGCCAGTGACTTCACCGGTTGTGTCTGACAGTTATGACACGTCTGTCTCAGGTACACAATGACCAGGCAGCGGAGCGCTCTGTAACCCTGTGTGTGCCTCACATCTGTTAGCAGACGTCACCACACCTGCTGCTAGGCACCTTGCTGATTACAGCTGTGTGCTCTGCATAATGTGGCAGGGCTCCCCGGGTGTAATGCAAGAGGTGATGCTACCTCCATACGGAGGGGGATCACAGTGTAAGAGAGGAGATGCCTTGATGAGCGGCACCTGGAGCAGGCCCTGGCTACACCACAAGATGGAAACCTCCAGCGTAACTAGAAAAGATTATGGTGATTCGTCAATATTCAATGCTGCTCAAAGGTTGCTAAATAAAAGCGGTGACCAGAATGGCTGCTATGGGCAGCACCTCCGGTTTTACTTTGCATCAAGAACCCCTTCCCTTGTATGTTCCCCTACAATGAAATAAGAATTAAGCAATTGGGTCAACCTTTCATCCTCAGTTCAAACAAAAAATGGCCTTGGAAAAAATTACCAGGCGACATATGATGAACAATGCAATTAATCCCTCCCAGATAGGGGCGTACTGTGACAGAGGATTTAGGTGCAGAGCCATAGAAGCCTCCTCTCTTACCCTTGGCTTAATAAGTGTAGGGTTATGTACCTGAATTGCCATGGGTTCCCCAGTTTCCTTCTGTTGGTGCCCCGTGCTGCCTTATATAGGCCGGGACAGAATTTAACTAGGAACCGTCAGAATTTTGAAAGACGGTCTGGATATGATTTGAGAGAATCTCTCTAAATCAGAGCAGACATAACAGTAAAATATTTACTGCGGCTCAGATTTATTTTAATAATGAAATGTATAATACTGTCAAGTGGGATCATAATTAAATTTATACCAGAACTATGTTTATGTACCTCTTCTACTGCTGTATGGGGAACATATAGTCAGAGACTAAGCCTCTGCATCACTGGGCATTGCAACTGTGCCCTCTACAGGATTAAACAAGCACTGCAACAGTGGATCATATTTACTTACAACCTCCTGAGGCCTCCACCTCATAAACATTTCTCATATTCTCTTGCCTCAGATCCACAAAAATTCTAGCACATCTCCTCAGCATCTCCCTCCTACACTACTGCAACATCATCCTCTGTGGCCTCCCATCTAACATCATTGCGTCCCTCAAATCATTCCTCCTCTTGTTCTTCCCTCACCTTTCCCAATCACTTCACCATTACCTAGAAAACTCAGATTAAAATATTAACAACAACCTACAAGACCATCCACAACCTGTCCTCTACATACATCTTTGATCTAATCTCCCCATACATAAACTCCTGATATCTAACCACATGTAATCCCCAGTCCACAGCCTGTCTTCTCTATACATCTCTGACCTAATCTCTTGATACCTCCCAACATGTAATCTCCAGTCCACAACCTGTCCCCTCCTACATCTCTGACCTAATCTCCTGATACCTCTCCACATGTAATCCCCAGTCTAAAACCTGTCCTTTCCATACATCTCTGACCTAATCTCCTGATACCTCTCCACATGTAATCCCCAGTCCACAGCCTGTCTTCTCTATACATATCTGACCTAATCTCCTGATACCTCCCACATGTAATCTCCAGTCCACAACCTGTCCCCTCCTACATCTCTGACCTAATCTCCTGATACCTCCCACATGTAATCTCCAGTCCACAACCTGTCCCCTCCTACATCTCTGACCTAATCTCCTGATACCTCTTCACATGTAATCTCCAGTCCACAACCTGTCCCCTCCTACATCTCTGACCAAATCTCCTGATACCTCTCACATGTAATCTCCAGTCCACAGCCTGTCCGCTCCTACATCTCTGACCTAATCTCCTAAAGCCTCCCACATGTAATCTCCAGTCCAAAACTTGTCATCTCCATGCATCTATGAACTCATCTCCTGATACCTCCTCACATTGTAATCTCCAGTCCACAGCCTGTCTTCTCCATACATCTCTGGCCTAATCTCCTGATACCTCACCACATGTAATCTCCAGGCCACAACCTTTCCTCTCCATACATCTCTGATCTAATCTCCTGATACCTCCTGACAAGTAATCCCCAATCTACAGCCTGTCCCCTCCATACATCTCTGGCCTAATCTCCTGATACCTCTCCACATGTAACCTCCAGTCCACAACCTGTCCCCTTTTACATCTCTGACCTAATCTCCTGATACCTCCCCCATATAATATCTATTCCACAACCTGTGCCCTCCATACATCTCTGACCTCATCTCCTGATACTTCCTCACATGTAATCTCCAGTCCAAACCTGTCCCCTCCCTACATCTCTGACCTCATCTCCTGATACCTCCCCACATGTAGTCTCGTCCACAAGCTGTCCTCTCCATACATCTCTGACCTAATCTCCTGATACCTCCCCACATGTAATCTCCAGTCAACAGCCTGTCCCCTCCATACATCTCTGGCCTAATCCCCTGATACCTCTCCACATGTAACCTCCAGTCCACAACCTGTCCCCTTTTACATCTCTGACCTAATCTCCTGATACCTCCCGACAAGTAATCCCCAATCTACAGCCTGTCCCCTCCAAAAATCTCTGACCTAATCTCCTGATACCTCCCCACATGTAGTCTCGTCCACAAGCTGTCCTCTCCATACATCTTTGACCTAATCTCCTGATACCTCCTCACATGTAGTCTCCAGTCAACAGCCTGTCCTCTCCATACAGCTCTGATCTAATCACATACCTCCCAACATATGTTGTTTGCTCTTCTTTTTTCTGCTCCTCACACAGTCACCTCGAAGATTTCTCCTGTGTTTTACCCAAACTCTGAAACTCGCTTCCCCAACTGCTCTCCCAACCTGAAAATCCACCTACCTCTGCAGGAGAGACTAGAATGTACAATCACCCTGCTGTCTGAGCAGCTTCTACACTAATCTACTGTCTCCTTCCTTTGTAGACTCACGGACATGGGCCTCTCTCCCTCTGTACCCGCCTGTTCCTCAGTTAAGCCTCTATCACACCGCCTGATTTTTGAGCCAATTATCCAAAACAAGCGTTCATAGGCTTCTCGTTCCTGATAAATGGTCCGTATAATCATGTCGCCAATGAGCTGACAAATGAGCAAATGCTCGACGTGCAGGAAAATCAAGCGCCATTTGTGTTTATCATTGTTCGGTGCTCATCCTGTAGGAAAATTAAGCAATGTAATAACGCCCTTAGTTCTCATTTATCACATTTTGTCTTTTGTGCGCTTGTATGAATGGCGGTTTTGAGTATATAATCTTCAATATATAGCCTTTACCTTTTCCCACATAATCTCTCCCCACTTACTGGCCATAATTTGATGTCTATAACCTGCGGCCTCGATTTATGACCTCTAGTTCAGCTTGCTAGTCGAGCATGCTCAAGTTTCCCATATGAACGCCGGAATATCCCTTTAAACTGAAGGATATGCTATTAGGTACATATATATTTGGACACACACAAATTTAGTTTTTTTTACCTGTTTACTAAAACATATTCAAGTTAAAGTTATATAATGGACCTGGACATAAAGTCCAGATGTTTAGCTTTCATTTGAGGGTATCCACATTAAAATTGGATGAAGGGTTTAGGAGTTTCAGCTCCTTTACATGTGGCACCCTGTTTTTGAAAGGGACCAAAATTAATTGGACAATTGACTCAAAGGCTGTTTCGTGGGCAATTCCTTCATTATTTCATTCTCAATTAAGCACATAAAAGGCCTGGAGTTGATTTTAGGTGTGGAGCTTGTATTTTGAAGATTTTGCTGAGAAGTAAACATGCGGTCAAAGGAGCTCTCCATGCAGGTGAAACAAGCCATCCTTCATCTGTGAAAACAGAAAAACCCAACCGAGAAATTGCTACACCATTAGGAGCGGCAAAATCTACAGTTTGGTACATCCTAAGAAAGAAAGAAAGCACTGGTGACCTCAACAATGCAAAAAGACCTGGACGCCCACGGAAGACAACAGTGATGGATGGCAGAATAATTACGATGGTGAAGAGAAGCCCCTTCACAACAGCCAACCAAGTGAACAACGTTCTCCAGGATATATAGATGTATTAATATCCAAATCTACCATAAAGAGAAGACTGCATGAAAGTAATACAGAGGGTTCACTACATGGTGCAAGCCACTCATCAGCCTCAAGAATAAGAAGGATAGATTGGACTTTGCTAAAAAAAACATCTTAAAAAACCAGCACACTTCTGGAAGAACATTCTTTGGACAGATGAAACAAAGATCAACCTCTACCAGAATGAGGGAAAGAAAAAAGTATGGCGAAGACATGGTACAGCTCATGATCCAAAGCATACCACATCATCTGTGAAACATGGCGGAGGCAGTGTGATGCTTGGGCATGCATAGCTGCCAGTGGCCCCGGGGCCCTAGTGTTTAGTGATGATGTGACACAGGACAGAAGTAGCCGGGTGAATTCTGAGGTTTTCAGAGACCTACTGTGTGCTCAAATCCAGCCAAACTGATTGGTCAGCGTTTCATAATACAGATGGACAATGACCCAAAACATAAAGCCAAAGTAACCCAGGAGTTTATTAAAGCAAAGAAGTGGAATATTCTTGAATGTCCGAGTCACCGGATCTGAACCCAATAGAGCATTTCACTTGTTAAAGACTAAACTTCAGACAGAAAGGCCACAAACAAACCGCAACTGAAAACCACGGCAGTAAAGGCCGGGCCGAGCATTAAGAAGGAGGAAACACGGCGTCTGGTGATGTCCATGAGGTCAAGACTTCAGGCAGTCATTGCCAACAAAGGGTTTTGAACTAAGTGTTAGAAATTAACATTTTATTTACAATTATTTAATTTGTCCGATTACTTTTGAGCCCCTGAAATGAAGGGATTGAGTTTAAAGCTTTAGCTCCTCACATTTTATGCAATCGTTTTGATCAACCGACTGAATTAAAGCCGAAAGTCTGAACTTCAACTGCATCTGAATTGTTTTGTTCAAAATCCATTGTGGTAATGTACAGGACAAAAATTAGAAAAATGTTGTCTCTGTCCAAATATATATGGACCTAACTATACACTCCAAGTGGACAACTGAAGAACACACTCATCTGCTTTCAGAACATTTTAGTGTCGGAATGTTAAGCGGAGTCTGTCAGCAGTTTTGACCAAGCTAAACTGTTGACAGCTTTAAAATGGGGAGGGACAGCAGTACAAACATAGCTTTTGTGGAGTTTTTCCTCACCAGGAGCAGTGTGAATATGAAGTTTTATTCTGCCAGGTTTTGCTCCTGCAAGAGCCCAGGAGGCGGAGCTTCACTGTGAAGCGCTCTCAGCATTGAGATGCTTCATAGCCCCTCCTCTCTGCTCTGAGTGACAGCTGTTACAGCCTACCAGTAAATCACTACAGCTGTCACTGAGAGCAGAGGGGAGGGGCTGTGACACAACTCAATGCAGAGGGCAATTAACAGTGAAGCTCTGCCTCCAGGGCACTTGAGAGAGCAGAATCTGGCAGAATAAAACTTCATATTCTCACTACTCCTGGAAAGAAAAGCTCCACAGAAGGTGTAGAGAAAATAGCTATCTCTCCTGCAACAACAACATGCTGGCTTGGCTGATCATGCATGTGCATAGGGATTTTGGATGCAATACGTTTGTCATAATGAGAAGTAAGCGGACACCAGAGCATTGCTCATCGGTATGTGCTGATTATTGCTGAAGGCCCTGGTTATCTGTGTGTGAACAGCCTCTATTAGTGGTGCACACCAGATGTATCGGTCCGCGCACAACCTCAAGCATCATCAAGTGCTAATGGAGAGATAAGCCACATGTAGATCGGAAAACGAGGGCAGATCACATCCTGCTCCAAGATCCCAGGGAGATAACCTACCTCTCTGACATGGAAAATACCCGGCAATAAATCCAGATGGCAGATAAGGGGCAGGATTAATATAGAGAGGGATCTATTCCGGCTATGTGACCTGTGTCCTGCAGGCTGACAGCTTCTCACATCAAAGAGCCCACAGGATATCTGCCCCAACTGGTCTACACAGACCTCATGGAAGGGCGTTCCACACTTTGAATGGTTTCACTCTTCCTATAAGTCATCTGATGATTAAAGGGACACTCCCAAATACAGGGTGTCCAGGGACGGACTGGAGAGGAGGAAGCATGAGTGGTTTCAATCCACCTTAAAGGTTTATACCAATAAGAGCAGGTTATCACCTATCCACTGCTGCTAGATCGGTGTGGATCCAAGTCATGGCAGAACCGAGGTCCCATAACAATTATCTGACTCGAGCATACGAGTCTGCGGGACTGACTGAGGGAACCAAACATATCGCTCGGCCATCTTTGTCAATGAAACCGAGTGCATGGTCAACCGCTACCTCATTCAGTGGTCAGACCCCACTAACCCAGCAGCCAAAACTTTTTATGACTGGAAATTCCCTTTAAAAAAATCAAACCTGTCTGAGCTATTCCCTAGTCTGAAGGAGAACCATGAGTCTGACCCAGTGACTATGCAGATATGTTGACGTAAGACACTCCACGTGTACAGAAATACGAAAGAAAGGCACTTAAAGGGTTCTCTGCTTTGGACAATTCTTTACTGTTTAGAACGATGCCTTGACAATAAGCAGACAACGGTGCCCTCCTGCTGGGACTCCCAGCAATCAGCTGTAATCTGTGGGGAGACCTAGCATTGATGCCCCTGCAGCACCACCACTGGATAAATGAAGAATTACACACCGTCCATTCACATCAATGGGTTGTCAGTGTAATGCCGGGCAGGTCCTCCACAGCTAGGTCCTCCCAATCTTTTTTGTCCCGCTGATATCTGCTGAATGAACAGTAGTCTGATGTGTACAACCGGCTTAATTCTTTAGACACAGAATCTTCCCCGAATCCTTCCAAGATCTGGTGACACTGCACGAAAGTCAGTCTCCTAATAAAATAATTCTACTGGCTCATTTCTGGCGCCCTGGCTCTTCTGCTTCTGCAGAGCGTGTGCAAATCCTTTACCTAGTAAGTCAAGCTCTGCTCCTGTTTCCGACGGCTCTCTCTCAGCAGGGAGTGGAGAAGGGGGATGTAAATGGCAGATCAGAGTGTGGAGTGTCCACATGAGAAGAGTCTGAAAATAGAAGCATGTTGTCTCCCGAATATCAGGAGGTGTGAAAATGAATAAAGAAATGAAGACTGCAAACTGAAACTTCGTGCCAAACGAGTCCATTGCCTTTAGGACTTATTCTGGACCTTGTGACCAGACAGAAGTAACAGGGAGCTAGTTGATCTAGAAGAACTGAGAAGCTGGCAAAATGTTGTCTACAAGCTCCTCCTCTCTTCTATATGGTATGTTCAGAGATGGAAGGGTAGAAGGTTCCCTAAAATGGTCTTTTCCCCAATTTAATGGGTGGTGTGACCCTGCATGAAGACGTGGTCTTCAAAAGTGCAGCCAGAATGTGGAAGACATACTCAAGTCGCCCCCGCCAGGAACTGTCAGGTGGTGTCAGGCGGCAGCTGAAAGCAGCGTCATTTTTATCTTTGCAAGGTATACTTCTGTGGTCAAAGCTTCGTGTCCATGGCCAGCTTAAAAGATGGAATACAGCAATGGTTTAGCGATAGGCTGAAGCACTTACTTTTCAAGTCCAGACATTATAATGGGAGGTAGAACGAGGATAGGCATGGGGAGCACCACTCTGGTGAGAGCTGTCTCTAGCAGAGCCTGGAAAGACATAGGAAGGACAGGTTAGACAGGAGACATAGGACGAGAGATAGTTTATGGTCATTTCCTTTCAATCAGCCACATGGTGTTAACACCTCACTACAAGGAGGCGGTGGAATATTATGACGATACCCATTGTTTTATCTTAAGGTTACTTCCCTTTGAAGATGTTTAGGCTGCTACGCTTGGCATGATAGGTGCTGGATTATCAGATATTCTGGATTATTGGATGACCATAGGAATTATTATTAAATGAATTGTAAGGGCAAAGATCATTTACTTCTTCCCTGCACAGCAACATACATGCACTGCCGGGATCAGAGTTATTGTGTTAAAGGGGTTCTCTGGAAAGGATTTAAAATGTCCGCCAGCAACCTGTCCTAGAATGTGAGCAGGACTGGTCGCCTCCACTTGAAGAGCTGCCTGGGGGATAAGGTGGTGGGTCCTCACTACGCTCTAACGCTTGCATATACTACATATTGATGAGCATTCCTGTTGGGCTGCTCAGCCATGATCGTCTATCATAGGCAGAATCATATCATTACCATCGACCATATCATTACCATCGACCATATCATTACCATCGACCATATCATTACCATCTACCATATCATTACCATCTACCATATCATTACCATCTACCATATCATTACCATTACCAGTTTTTAGTGTAGTGAGGCCACGTCCCTTCATCCCCTCAGGCAGCTCTGCAAGTGGTGACAACCAGTCCTGCTCACATTCTAGGACAGGTTTCTGGTGGCCATTGTAAATTATTCAATTTTAAAGTAATAAAAATGGCCATTATAACCCAAAGAGTAAAGATAACTGTCATTAATACTGCAAGGCAAATGTTGTGTCCCAAAGAAACAAACAGAAGAATTACTGGCCCTACCCCTTCCCACCAGCAAAAAAAAAACAACCCAATAACTAAATTGTACATAATGCAAAATAGTAGCAATAAAGGGGTTGTGCCAAGTTTTTACGCTATCCCCTACCCACAGCCTGCCATACTGAAGTCCCAGATGATTCCCCTATAGATTGCAACAGTAAATTACTGCAGTCTATGGTAAGAGCAATCAGCTGATTGCATGTTCAAGTCCCCTAGGGGGGCTAAAAATTAAAGTTACAAAAGTTTTTAAAAAGAAAAAAAGAATGTCCCAAAAAAAAAGTAATTATCCCGTACGGTATCAATGAGGCATACAGATCAACCTGCAAAAAAAAGGCCCTTGCACAGTATATATATATATATATATATATATATATATACACAGTCCTGATCAAAAGTTTAAGACCACTCGAAAAATTGCAAAAAATCATATTTTACATGGCTGGATCTTAACAAGGTTCCAAGTAGAGCTTCAACATGCAACAAGAAGAAATGGGAGTGAGACAAAACATTTTTCGAGCATTCAATTTAATGAAAACAACGATTAAACTAAAACAGGCTGTTTTTCAGCTGATCCAAATTTTAGGACCACATGCCTTTAAAAGGCCAAATCTGTGCAAAGATGTGGATTCATTGTCATTTTCTGTCAGGTAGTCACACGTTGTGATGGCAAAGGCAAAAAAACTCTCCCTTTTTGAACGTAGTCGGGTTGTTGAACTGCATAAGCAGGGTCTCTCACAGCGCGCCATCGCTGCTGAGGTGGGACGCAGTAAGACAGTCATTTGGAATTTCTTAAATGATCCTCAGGGTTATGGAACAAAAAAGTCAAGTGGAAGACCCAAAAAAATTTCATCAGCACTGAGCCGGAGGATCCAATTGGCTGTCCGTCAAGACACTGGACGATCCTCGACCCAAATTAAGGCCCTTAATGGTGCTGACTGCAGCCCCATAACCATCAGATGGCATCTGAGAGTGAAGGGCTTCAAAAACAAAAAACGTCTTCAAAGACCTCGTCTCCTTGAATGCCACAGAACTGCTCGTTTGGACTTTGCAAGAGAGAACCAAACATGGGACATTCAAAGGTGGAAGAAAGTTTTATTCTCTGATGAAAATTTAACCTTGATGGTTCTGATGGTTTCCAACATTACTGGCATGACAAGCAGGATCCCACCTGAGATGTTTTCTACGCGCCACAGTGGAGGGGGCGCCATAATGGTCTGGGGTGCTTTTTCCTTCAGTGGAACAATGGAGCTTCAGGAAGTGCAGGGGCGTCAAACGGCCGCTGGCTATGTCCAGATGTTGCAGAGAGCATTCCTCATGACTGAGGGCCCTCGTCTGTGTGGTAACGACTGGGTTTTTTTAACAGGACAACGCTACAGTACACAATGCCCGCAGGACAAGGGACTTCTTCCAGGAGAATAACATCACTCTTTTGGCCCATCCTGCGTGTTCCCCCGATCTAAATCCAATTGAGAACCTTTGGGGATGGATGGCAAGGGAAGTTTACAAAAATGGACAACAGTTCCAGACAGTAGATGGCCTTCGTGCGGCCGTCTTCACCTCTTGGAGAAATGTTCCCACTCACCTCATGGAAACGCTTGCATCAAGCATGCCGAAACAATAACGGCGGAGCTTCTCATTACTGAGCTCATGTTTGGAAGTTGGATTTCTGTTTTGGGGGGGTTTATTTTTTTTTGGAGGTGTGGTCCTAAACTTTTGATCAGCTGAAAAACAGCCTGTTTCAGTTTATTCGTTGTTTTCATTAAATTGAATGCTCAAAAAATGTTTTGTCTCACTCCCATTTCTTCTTGTTGCATGTTGAAGCTCTACTTGGAACCTTGTTAAGATCCAGCCATGCTACATAGGATTTTTTGCCATTTTTCAAGTGGTCTTAAACTTTTGATCAGGACTGTATATATATATATATATATATATATATATATATATATATACACACATATATATATAAAAAAGTTATGGGTCAGAAGAAGTTTTTGTTTTAAAAAAAAGTACTAAAACACAAGAAAAACTATATGAATGTGGTATTGTACTGACCCATAAAAACAAGTCCTCATACCGCTATGTGACAGGCTGGGAGTAAAAAAGAAAAACTTAAAAAACAGAAAATTTCTGCATCAGGAAGGCGTTAAAAGGTTAAAAAAAAGAAAAAGTTCACCATCAAATTCTTAACTTAAAATCTGTGTCTTTGTTGACTTTTAATCAAGCTTAAGCTTCCCAATGGTTTCTCTCCCCGATCATTCCGTATGTCATCCGAAGTTTGCGGATCTATTGACTTTAATGGTGTTGCGGACCGATCTGTACGGACAATAGTAGGACATGCTTCATATTTTTGCGGAATAGAAATGCGGACACACGGATGCGGACAACATACTGAATGTTGTCCGCACATTTTATTCACCCATAGGAATAAATGGGTCCTCTTCTATTCCGCAAAATGCAGAACGGATGCGGATCGGACGCGGAAAAAAATAATATGGTCGTGTGAATGTACCCTTAAGGATCAAATTGTTCATTTTTTTGCAACATTTAACAGTGTGGACCCATCGTGTCAATTGTCTTTGGGCTAATCCTAAGGGCATTACCTAAGTGTCCCCCCTTCGTCTTCACCCTTTCATCCTTATACAGGGATCTGGTCTTCGCTGTGGGGAAACCACCTTTTGGATTAGTCTCTGTGCAGTGAAGAGCTGACCCAGATGGGTTGAGAGACACAGATTTGTTGCATCAAGGGAACCGGCAGAATTGTAGTCAGTGGACGATCCAAAGTCAGGGCAGGCAGAGTTAATTTAATCCGGTAAACAGGTAATGAGTCAGGACAGGTGGAGAGGGCGTACATGTCGTATGGAAGCAGAAAATGAAGGAAGAAAGTGAAAGGCCAGAGTACTCTGGTGGCAAAGAGCAGGCAAAGAAGCGGTGAGTATTCTGACAGCTGTGTCCACTGGGAGTGGGGAGGTGCACCATGGTTGCACGGAACCATTTTATTTCTGCATCAAGGTGATTAACTTATAGTGTTGTTTTTGTGGGACGTGTTACAAACATGGGGAGACCAAATACGTGATTGTTTTTTTTTTAAAGTTAAATTAATTGATATTGTTAAAAGAAGGTACGAGGGACCATCTAGGTGACGATGCATCGATGTTGACTACGTGATATTGGGGGGAGGGGGACTGTTATAGGATGAATCCTGGCACCTCCCTCCGATCTGCTGATTATAGGGGGAGCAGCACTAACGGGAACAGCGCCGCACATTTAGTAGTGGCAGAGTCTGGTACTGCAGCTCAGTCCCATTCAGTATAAAACACAAGGAGCTGTGCCTTAAAACAGCTGACGGGGGAAGGTGCTGAGAATCGGACCCTCACTGATCTGATGCTCATGGACAATCCTAAGGAAAAGCGCTTTGAATCTTAGAATTTGTATTTTTGGGGAAAGCCTCTCCCAATCACTAATGATATCTCAAATTAAAATAAAATAAAAAGTATAAAAAAATAACATTAATCCAGAATAAACTCTTTCAGTGGCGAGTTACACAACATCTGATGCTCCGGACATGAATAATCTGATAATCCGTTTATTTGCTGAGTCAATGGAACTTTCTACTTCCGGACATTTCCTTTATGTCGCCCTCTGAATGATTTGCTCTCCTTTCATGTTATAAAACCTTCAATGAATATCCTAAAAGACAGGTTATGGGATGAGGCGCCCGGTACCTCCGCGGTGTAATGCGCAGCCTCTCCACGGAGGTACGCGGCACGGGACTTGGCTGAGGTACAGAACAGACGTATCTGAGGGGGCGTTTATTGGTCGCGGTGAGTCACTGATTGTGCGGAAGAATCCGCAGCGGCCATATGTTTCCTATATGAAGTTTGGTGTAAATATAACTCAGATATCTCTGCGCTTTTGGGTGAATGGTGTAAGAACCGCGGCGGAAACTGCACCGAGTCCTCAGCCACATGTTAGCACACATCTCTGGACAGACGGACAGACAGATACAGAGAGAAAGATATTAGACAGATAGATATAGACAGAGACATAGAGAGATAGAGAGACAGATAGATATGTAATAGATAGATATTAGACAGATATATATCAAATAGATATGAGATAGATAAATAGATGATAGATACAGAGATATATAGATATGTAATAGATAGATAGATATGATATAGATAGATATGAGATCGATCGATAGATAGGTGTCCCAGGAGTAAGCAGCACTAAACATGAGCTCCTGAGTTTTCACCAATTTATACCTTGTAATGACCATCCTGTAAGACAAAACCTGGAAAATACTGACTCCATGGATGACAGAAACAAGGAGGACTAAATATCTCCGAAAATAAGGACAAAAAAGGATAAAAACAGGATTTTATTGATCAGACAAGAACTCTGCCTATAACACAGACTACAAGGAACTGGGAGCTGAGTATCTGAAGGCATCTAAAGGTAAGAGCACCGGCTCCATCACCTGTCTAATAGTCCTTCTAGAGCACACCCCATAGAAGTAAAGAATATGGAGAGCTTCCAGAAAATGGAAAACTACAATTTAGAAAATGATAATTTAGAAAAAGAAAGCCCCAAGAATGTAACTGACCATAGGATAGAGCCGGAGACTGCAGCCTCAGACAGCAGGAGATCACATACTGTGAAGGCCAGAGAAGCAATCAAGTGAGAAGAGCCATAAAACATGCAAAAATTTGAGAAAGACCAGAAACCCTTTTCAGTGATATTACCTTAAAGGGGTTGTCCGGGTACAGAGCTGAACCCGGACATACCCTTATTTTCACCCAGGCAGCCCCCCTGATGCTAGCATCGGAGCATCTCATGCTCCGATGCGCTCCCTTGCCCTGTGGTAAATCGCGCAGGGCACGGGCTCTTTTGTTCATCATAACACACAGCCGGGCAGAAGCTTCCGTCCGGCAGTATGTTCGGTGATGTCACCGGCTCTGATGGGCGGGCTTTAGCGCTGCCCTAACCGTTTTACTGGCTAGGGCAGCGCTAAATCCCGCCCATCAGTGCCGGTGACGTCACCGGGGTTCCTGGCATCCCCATGGAGAGCCCTGTACGTCACCGGATCTCCAAAAAATGCCTTTGCCCTGTGCGATTTAGCGCAGGGCAAAGGAGAGCATCGGAGCATGAACTGATCCGATGCTATAGTCAGGGGGGTTGCCGGGGTGAAAATGGGGATATGTCCGGGTTCAGCTGTGAACCCAGACAACCCCTTTAAAGGAAGAAGGAAAGAGAAAAACGAATGTGCTGTTCTATAGCGAGCAGCCCACCGCCTGGCACACAGCCCTGTGCAGGCATTAGAATAAAATCACCAGGTGTGGCATCAACAAGGGCCGACAGATCAGGGTAAAAGACCCACAAAATGACAATGACGTCACACTCACCGTCAACGTGTACAATAATGGCACCATAGTCATCCAGAACCCCAAGAACAACCTCGGCCAGTTTGAAGATATCTTCCTCATATTAAAGTCCAGGCCCAAACCAACAAAGAACCGACTAAGAGCAGTGATGATCCTAAATCTACAGAGACAACCACCAGAGACCCCCTAACTCCTACAGAGGAAACCACCAGAGACCCCCCTTCAGCACCCATGTCCTTCTCCCTCACACCCCTCCCTGGAGACCCTCAGAGATTGCTTATCTCAGCTAGAAAGAGACTTTATATACTTTAAAGAGAAGCTTCAAAGAAATTCTGGTGACAAAAATGCAAATGACCAAGTAGCTGAAGAGATAACCAGACTGAAGTGTGAACAGGCCTCAGCCCTGCGGGAAATAAGAGGTGAATTACAAGAACTGCAGCAAGAAAACACAGAACTGAGACGAGAGATAGAAATACTGAAATCCCAGACTTATCCCCTAATCAAGGAGAGGAACCCAGGGAAAGAAGGGGGTGAGAACCAAATGAAAGCCAGCAGCCATGACACCAATACATCAACTAACTACCAAATGGAAATAACAGAAAATGAGAGCAAAGCAAAGAACAGCAGAGTAATAAAAGAGGGGCCAGAACTGACAACCCCCAAAACACAACCACAACAGACCCCAACAACAGAGCCGACCATTACCAGAACCCCAACACAGCAGCTTCCTACAAGAAGCCCAAGCAGCAGGCCGGACACGGACATGAGCAGTAAGCCACCGTGCCCTGATATTGTTCTGATTATAGACTCCAATGGTAAATACTTGAACACAAAGCGACTTTTCCCAGGAAAAAGAGTCAGTAATATCCGCTGCTCTACTATAGAACAAGCAACAGCCATCATCGATAATCCATATTTCACCAAACCCAACCACATTATCAACCACACGGGCACCAACAACCTCCAGGACCAGCACCAGCAGATAGCAGGACAACTGAGTCAGCTAGCAGGGACGGCACAGCAGAAGTTCCCCAGCTGTAAAATCATCCTGTCATCTCTGCTCCTAAGAAAGGACATCCCTGAACACATCATCCAGAGCATCAACACAAAGCTGGCAGCTAAAATCAGCGCCATGCCAGACATCACCCTGGCACAACACACCTCCATTAACCATCATCACCTATATGACAATAAACACCTCAATAACCAAAGAGTTAGCCTTCTAGCCAGAGAATTCAAAGACATAGTGCTCAACAGAGACCCCCGGCCCAGACCCCACACAAGACAAAAGCCTATGGAACAAAACAAAAGCCAACAACAAATAGACCTGAAACCTCATACCCTCCTCAACAAACTGGAAATGGTGACCTTTACCCAAAATATGGCCATCAGAGGCACAAACCATGGAGGAATCCACCTGCCTCACATAGAGTAATGCAGAGCAGAGACATTGAGGAGATAAAGACCCTGCTCAGCACTCTATGCAGAACACTGACTGGACTAAACTGCTACAACATGGCCACCAGTCTATAATCCAGCTTGTCCTATGTAGGGCAGCTCTTTATAAGGTATACGGACAAACAATGACATCTCTTATTGTCAGCAGCTGGAACATTCAGGGCCTGAACGCTTCAGCCTTCGGATGTAAGACACACAATCCAGACTTTACCCAAAGACTAAAAAACATTGACATACAGATCCTCCTAGAAACATAGACTAAGACAGAGAATAAATCTCTGGTGCCCAACGGATAAAGGGAAATCTCTGTCCCTGCTCTGAAAAACAAAAGCGTCAAGCTGGGCCGGAGCTCAGGAGGAATATTGGTCTGGTATAAAGAGGAGCTCCATGAGCAGATCAGACCAGTAAAGAGAGGAGACAGCCACATCTGGGTAAGGATAGGCCGCTCCATCCTCACCTCTCGGGCTGACGTCTACCTCTGTGCAGCATACATAGCTCCACCAGAGTCTCCATACTTCAATCCAGACAGCTTTGAGATCCTACAGAGGGAAGCCGCCCATTTCCAGGCCCAGGGCAATGTTCTCATCTTTGGAGACCTCAATGCAAGAACAGGGAGGGAGAGAGACTACCTGACAACTGACGGAAATGTCTATATATTCGGACCAGACACTGACTGTGACAGCTCAGTGCACACCGAGAGGAACAGCTATGACAGCACAGTAAATAAAAGTGGCAGAACATTTCTGAACTTACGTCGAAGCCTCGGACTTCATATTCTCAATGGTCACACCAAGGGAGACTCTCTTGGTAGATATACCCTAAACTCCAATGTAGGCAACAGTGTGGTAGACTATGCCATCACAAATATGGACCCCAAAAATGTTGGTGGCTTCACCCCACACACCTGTCAGACCACAACCAACTGCTCCTATATATTAAATCCACAAGTAAACCACTGGCACAAACATCACAGCCTACCGGCCTCTTCAGCTTACCTCCATCTTTTAAAAGGTCCAAGATGTCAGCCCCAAAGTATATGGAGACCATAAACAGCGCAGAGATCCAGGAGATGCGCCATAACTTCCATAGTAAAGTGTATGAGCTGAACCCAGAAGGAGTAAATCTCGCGGTAAGGGACTTTAACCACCTCAGCCCCCAGTGCTTAAACACCCTGAAAGACCAGGCCACTTTTTACACTTCTGACCTACACTACTTTCACCGTTTATTGCTCGGTCATGCAACTTACCACCCAAATGAATTTTACCTCCTTTTCTTCTCACTAATAGAGCTTTCATTTGGTGGTATTTCATTGCTGCTGACATTTTTACTTTTTTTGTTATTAATCGAAATTTAACGATTTTTTTGCAAAAAAATGACATTTTTCACTTTCAGTTGTAAAATTTTGCAAAAAAAACGACATCCATATAGAAATTTTGCTCTAAATTTATAGTTCTACATGTCTTTGATAAAAAAAAAATGTTTGGGTAGAAAAAAAATGGTTTGGGTAAAAGTTATAGCGTTTACAAACTATGGTACAAAAATGTGAATTTCCGCTTTTTGAAGCAGCTCTGACTTTCTGAGCACCTGTCATGTTTCCTGAGGTTCTACAATGCCCAGACAGTACAAACACCCCACAAATGACCCCATTTCTGAAAGTACACACCCTAAGGTATTCGCTGATGGGCATAGTGAGTTCATAGAACTTTTTATTTTTTGTCACAAGTTAGCGGAAAATGATGATTTTTTTTTTTTTTTTTTTTTTTCTTACAAAGTCTCATATTCCACTAACTTGTGACAAAAAATAAAAAGTTCTATGAACTCACTATGCCCATCAGCGAATACCTTGGGGTCTCTTCTTTCCAAAATGGGGTCACTTGTGGGGTAGTTATACTGCCCTGGCATTCTAGGGGCCCAAATGTGTGGTAAGGAGTTTGAAATCAAATTCAGTAAAAAATGACCTGTGAAATCCGAAAGGTGCTCTTTGGAATATGGGCCCCTTTGCCCACCTAGGCTGCAAAAAAGTGTCACACATCTGGTATCCCCGTACTCAGGAGAAGTTGAGGAATGTGTTTTGGGGTGTCTTTTTACATATACCCATGCTGGGTGAGATAAATATCTTGGTCAAATGACAACTTTGTATAAAAAAATGGGAAAAGTTGTCTTTTGCCAAGATATTTCTCTCACCCAGCATGGGTATATATAAAATGACACCCCAAAACACATTCCCCACCTTCTCCTGAGTACGGAGATACCAGATGTGTGACACTTTTTTGCAGCCTAGGTGGGCAAAGGGGCCCATATTCCAAAGAGCACCTTTCGGATTTCACTCGTCATTTTTTACTGAATTTGATTTCAAACTCCTTACCACACATTCGGGCCCCTAGAATGCCAGGGCAGTATAACTACCCCACAAGTGACCCCATTTTGGAAAGAAGAGACCCCAAGGTATTCCGTGAGGGGCATGGCGAGTTCCTAGAATTTTTTATTTTTTGTCACAAGTTAGTGGAAAATGATGATTTTTTATTTTTTTTATTTTTTCATACAAAGTCTCATATTCCACTAACTTGTGACAAAAAATAAAAACTTCCATGAACTCACTATGCCCATCAGCGAATACCTTGGGGTCTCTTCTTTCCAAAATGGGGTCACTTGTGGGGTAGTTATACTGCCCTGGTATTCTAGGGGCCCAAATGTGTGGTAAGGAGTTTGAAATCAAATTCAGTAAAAATTGACCTGTGAAATCCGAAAGGTGCTCTTTGGAATATGGGCCCCTTTGCCCACCTAGGCTGCAAAAAAGTGTCACACATCTGGTATCCCCGTACTCAGGAGAAGTTGAGGAATGTGTTTTGGGGTGTCTTTTTACATATACCCATGCTGGGTGAGATAAATATCTTGGTCAAATGACAACTTTGTATAAAAAAATGGGAAAAGTTGTCTTTTGCCAAGATATTTCTCTCACCCAGCATGGGTATATATAAAATGACACCCCAAAACACATTCCCCACCTTCTCCTGAGTACGGAGATACCAGATGTGTGACACTTTTTTGCAGCCTAGGTGGGCAAAGGGGCCCATATTCCAAAGAGCACCTTTCGGATTTCACTCGTCATTTTTTACTGAATTTGATTTCAAACTCCTTACCACACATTTGGGCCCCTAGAATGCCAGGGCAGTATAACTACCCCACAAGTGACCCCATTTTGGAAAGAAGAGACCCCAAGGTATTCGCTGATGGGCATAGTGAGTTCATGGAAGTTTTTATTTTTTGTCACAAGTTAGTGGAATATGAGACTTTGTATGAAAAAAAAAAAAAATAAAAAATCATCATTTTCCACTAACTTGTGACAAAAAATAAAAAATTCTAGGAACTCGCCATGCCCCTCACAGAATACCTTGGGGTGTCTTCTTTCCAAAATGGGGTCACTTGTGGGGTAGTTATACTGCCCTGGCATTTTAGGGGCCCAAATGTGTGGTAAGGAGTTTGAAATCAAATTCAGTAAAAAATGACGAGTGAAATCCGAAAGGTGCTCTTTGGAATATGGGCCCCTTTGCCCACCTAGGCTGCAAAAAAGTGTCACACATCTGGTATCTCCGTACTCAGGAGAAGGTGGGGAATGTGTTTTGGGGTGTCATTTTATATATACCCATGCTGGGTGAGAGAAATATCTTGGCAAAAGACAACTTTTCCCATTTTTTTATACAAAGTTGTCATTTGACCAAGATATTTATCTCACCCAGCATGGGTATATGTAAAAAGACACCCCAAAACACATTCCTCAACTTCTCCTGAGTACGGGGATACCAGATGTGTGACACTTTTTTGCAGCCTAGGTGGGCAAAGGGGCCCATATTCCAAAGAGCACCTTTCGGATTTCACAGGTCAATTTTTACTGAATTTGATTTCAAACTCCTTACCACACATTTGGGCCCCTAGAATGCCAGGGCAGTATAACTACCCCACAAGTGACCCCATTTTGGAAAGAAGAGACCCCAAGGTATTCGCTGATGGGCATAGTGAGTTCATGGAAGTTTTTATTTTTTGTCACAAGTTAGTGGAATATGAGACTTTGTAAGAAAAAAAAAAAAAAAAAAAAAATCATCATTTTCCACTAACTTGTGACAAAAAATAAAAAATTCTAGGAACTTGCCATGCCCCTCACGGAATACCTTGGGGTGTCTTCTTTCCAAAATGGGGTCACTTGTGGGGTAGTTATACTGCCCTGGCATTTTCCAGGGGCCCTAATGTCTGGTAAGTAGGTAAATGACCTGTGAAATCTGAAAGGTGCTCTTTGGAATGTGGGCCCCTTTGCCCACCTAGGCTGCAAAAAAGTGTCACACATCTGGTATCTCCGTACTCAGGAGAAGTTGGGGAATGTGTTTTGGGGTGTCATTTTACATATACCCATGCTGGGTGAGATAAATATCTTGGCAAAAGACAACTTTTCCCATTTTTTTTATACAAAGTTGGCATTTGACCAAGATATTTATCTCACCCAGCATGGGTATATGTAAAATGACACCCCAAAACATATTCCCCAACTTCTGCTGAATACGGAGATACCACATGTGTGACACTTTTTTGCAGCCTAGGTGGGCAAAGGGGCCCAAATTCCTTTTAGGAGGGCATTTTTAGACATTTGGATACCAGACTTCTTCTCACGCTTTGGGGCCCCTAAAATGCCAGGGCAGTATAAATACCCCACATGTGACCCCATTTTGGAAAGAAGACACCCCAAGGTATTCAATGAGGGGCATGGCGAGTTCATAGAAAAAAAATAATTTTGGCACAAGTTAGCGGAAATTGATTTTTTTGATTTTGTTCTCACAAAGTCTCCCTTTCCGCTAACTTGGGACAAAAATTTCAATCTTTCATGGACTCAATATGCCCCTCAGCGAATACCTTGGGGTGTCTTCTTTCCAAAATGGTGTTATTTGTGGGGTGTTTGTACTGCCCTGGCATTTGAGGGTCTCCACAATCATTACATGTATGCCCAGCATTAGGAGTTTCTGCTATTCTCCTTATATTGAGCATACGGGTAATGAGATTTTTTTTTTCCGTTCAGCCTCTGGGCTGAAAGAAAAAAATGAACGGCACAGATTTCTTCATTCGCATCGATCAATGTGGATGAAAAAATCTCTGCCAAAAAAAAAAAAAGGAGGGGAAAGGCGTCTGCCAGGACATAGGAGCTCCGCCCAACATCCATACCCACTTCAGCTCGTATGCCCTGGCAAACCAGATTTCTCCATTCACATCAATCGATGTGGATGAATAAATCATTGCCGGGATTTTTTTTTTTATATATACAAAGTGTTTGCCAAAGTATATGAACACCGCCACCTCCTCAGCTCATATGCCTCGGCAAACGTATCTTTTACTGCAGAGGAGAAATCCCGTCTTGCAGCGCCGCATACACCGACTTGCGTGTAATCTGACAGCAGCGCAATGCTTCTGTCAGAATGCACATCAGTGCTGCAGCTAGTCGATCGGTTGGTCCACCTGAAAGGTAAAAAAAACAAAACAAAAAAGAAAAAACCAGGCCGCAACGCAATAAATTTATTAACTGTTGAACAGAACATAGAAACTTTTTTTTAACTTTTTTAACTGAACGTTTAACTTTTTTACTTACCGGTAATTTTTTTTTTGTTTAGTTTTTTTTACCTTTATAGAACAAACCTCTCCTTCCCCATGGGACAATGTGCAAAGCGCAAATTGCCCAAAGATGTGGCGAAGTACATTATGCACTTTATCCCAGGTGAAAGGAGAGGTTTGCAGCAGCTGTGAGTAAAAGGGCCCTAATAGCCCTGTGTGCCTGTCCTGTGAGATGCAATCCCTATGCTAGGTGTACCTGTGTGTGGTACTTCCGGAAACACTCACCAAAGCATAGGGCAGGGTGGTCAGGACAGTCAGGACAGAAATAGCGGGTGTCACGCCTTATTCCACTCCTGCTACAGACACGACATTTTTTTCGGGGTGGCGGTTGGGTTGAGGTACCAGCAACGACACTGGGGAAATGTCGCTCGTGTAGACGGCTAACTACACTGGTGGATGGGGCCACGGAACCTCCTGGGTAAAGGAGGTTCTCGATGATCTCTTCCTGGAATTTGAGGAAAGATCGTGTTCTCCCAGCCTTACTGTAGAGAACAAAACTATTGTACAGCGCCAATTGAATTAAATATACAGACACCTTCTTATACCAGCGTCTGGTTCTGCGGGAAACTAAATAGGGAGCCAACATCTGGTCATTGAAGTCCACCCCTCCCATGAGCGCATTATAGTCGTGGACTGAGAGGGGCTTTTCAATGACACGGGTTGCCCTTTCAATTTGGATTGTCGTGTCTGCGTGAATGGAGGAGAGCATGTAAACGTCACGCTTGTCTCTCCATTTCACCGCGAGCAGTTCTTCGTTACACAAGGCAGCCCTCTCCCCCCTTGCAAGACGGGTGGTTACAAGCCGTTGGGGGAAGCCCACGCGACTAGTTCGCGCGGTGCCACAGGCGCAAATCCGTTCTAGAAACAAATGCCTAAAGAGGGCCACACTTGTGTAGAAATTGTCCACATAAAGATGGTACCCCTTGCCGAATAAGGGTGACACCAAGTCCCAGACTGTCTTCCCACTGCTCCCCAGGTAGTCAGGGCAACCGACCGGCTCCAGGGTCTGATCTTTTCCCTCATAGATCCGAAATTTGTGGGTATAGCCTGTGGCCCTTTCACAGAGCTTATACAATTTGACCCCATACCGGGCACGCTTGCTTGGGATGTATTGTTTGAAGCCAAGGCGCCCGGTAAAATGTATTAGGGACTCGTCTACGCAGATGTTTTGCTCAGGGGTATACAAATCTGCAAATTTCTGGTTGAAATGGTCTATGAGGGGCCGAATTTTGTGGAGCCGGTCAAAAGCTGGGTGGCCTCTGGGACGGGAGGTGGTGTTGTCGCTAAAATGCAGAAAACGTAGGATGGTCTCAAATCGTGTCCTGGACATAGCAGCAGAGAACATGGGCATGTGATGAATTGGGTTCGTGGACCAATATGACCGCAATTCATGCTTTTTAGTTAGACCCATGTTGAGGAGAAGGCCCAAAAAAATTTTAATTTCGGAAACTTGGACTGGTTTCCACCGGAAAGACTGGGCATAAGAGCTTCCCGGGTTGGCGGATATAAATTGTGTGGCATACCGATTTGTTTCTGCCACGACTAAGTCCAAGAGCTCCGCAGTCAAGAACAGCTCAAAAAATCCCAGGGCCGAACCGATTTGAGCCGTCTCAACCCGAACTCCAGACTGGGCGGTGAAAGGGGGAACTACAGGTGCGGCTGAAGTTGGTGACTGCCAATCAGGGTTTGCCAGCACCTCAGGGATTCTAGGGGCTCTACGGGCCTGTCTGCGCGGTGGCTGCGACGGGGTAACTAGTGCACGTGCCACCGTACCAGCTTCAACTGCCCTTCTGGTGCTCGCCACGTCACCATGTTGTACGGCAGTGCTGGTACTAGGTCCAGGAAGGGCTGCGCTGCTGGTGTATGCCTCACCACGTGATCCGGCAGCGACAGCCCCACTCTGCTGCTCTTGAAACGGATCCTGCGTAACCTGTGGTCTAGCGACACGGGGCCGGGTACGCCTGGTGCTGCCAGGGACCTCCACGTCCTCGTCCGAACTTTGGGTCAGAGAGCCACTGCTTTCTACAGGTTCATATTCTGACCCGCTAGATTCATCAGATGAGGGTTCCCACTCCTCATCCGACTGGGTCAGAATCCTGTAGGCCTCTTCAGAAGAATACCCCCTGTTTGACATTTGGACTACTAAATTTAGGGGTATTCCCTGAGACTACCCAAGAAAAAAAGCAAACCTGTCTTACAAAGGGGAGGCTAGCGAAGTACCGGAGGCTGCTGCGGTTGATAAAAAATATCAAAACTGATTTTTTTATCGCCGCAGTGCTTGTAAAGTGAATGTGCAGTGATCAAAAAACAAAATTTTTTTTGTCACTGCGGTGGGGCGGGCGTGGGTGAACGCACGTGTGGGCGACCGATCAGGCCTGATCGGGCAAACACTGCGTTTTGGGTGGAGGGCAAACTAAAGTGACACTAATACTATTATAGATCTGACCGTGATCAGTTTTGATCACTTACAGATACTATAAAAGTACAAA
Organism: Bufo bufo; assembly: GCF_905171765.1. Taxonomy (NCBI): domain Eukaryota; kingdom Metazoa; phylum Chordata; class Amphibia; order Anura; family Bufonidae; genus Bufo; species Bufo bufo. The sequence goes on along the minus strand of NC_053390.1, from coordinate 825,263,395 downwards.
TGCTGATTAGCGATACGCTAATCAGCGAATAAAAGTGACTGCGGTGCGGTGGGCTGGGCGCTAACTGACGCTAACTACCTAACCAAGGGGCCTAAACTATCCCTAAAACCTAACAGCCAATACTAGTGAAAAAAAAAAAGTGACAGTTTACACTGATCACTTTTTTTCCTTTCAATAGTGATTGACAGGGGCGATCAAAGGGGTGATCAAAGGGTTAATTGGGGTGCAGGGGGGTGATCTGGGGCTAAAGTGTGGTGTTGGTGCTACTCACTGTGAAGTCTGCTCCTGTGCTGGATCCAACCGACGAAAAGGACCAGCACAGGAGCAGAGAAGCCATATAACAGATCATATTTACTAATATGATCTGTTATCTGGCTTCTGATTCGATTTTTTGAAAATCGCCAGCCTGCCAGCCAATGATCGTTGCTGGCAGGCTGGTGACGAAATACTTCTTTAACTTTTGCCGGCCCGCGATGCGCATGCGCGGGCCGGCAATGCACGAAATCTCGCGTCTCGCGAGAGGACGCACCGGCGCGTCCACCCAGAACAACAGGACCGCCGCAAAGACGCAATCCTGCGTACGGCGGTCCTGAGGTGGTTAATAATATACTTTACACCATGGCGGAAATGTCTGATCTCAAAAGATGCAACAAAAGGCCAAAAAATCAACAACCCAACAGTTGGTTCGTCAGGGAGTGTAAAGATATAAGGAAGGCGCTAAGAATGGCCTCAAATAGGAAACACCAAGATCTGAACAACTCCAGTCTGAAGGAAGCCTACAACATACAAAGGCAACACAAAACCATCCTCAGAAAGAAAAAGCAAGGCAACATCTCAACCAAGATCCTCCAACTCCAAGATGCTCTATAGGACAACTCCTTCTGGGAACTATGGAAGCACATGGACAAAACCAGCAATAAAAAACAAACCTCCACATCCAAAACGGCAACATCTGGCGCCAGTACTTCAAGGATCTTTACAAAGCCATCTCGAGGGAGGACCAAAGCCCAGAACAAAAATAAATCACGAAAAAGCTGAAGGATATGGAGGAAAAAAAAAAATCTAAGATTTCCAAAACCCTCTAGACACAACGATCATACCGCAGGAGATAACAGAGAGGATCTCAGTGATAAAAAGTAAAAAAGCCAGTCGCCCAGATGGTATCCTTCCAGAAATGATCAAATACAGCCCGCCAGGTATCCAGGCTGCATTAGTAAAACTCTACAATGTTGTGCTGAGTGCCGGCTACTTCCTCCAGAGCTGGAACTAGGGCAACATCACCCCTATACACAAGGGTGGAGACAGGTACGACACAGCCAACTATAGAGGGATATGCGTCAGCCGCAACCTGAGAAAACTCCTCAGCAGTATCCTGAATAAGAGGATCCTCAGCTTCCTCACCCAGCACAACATCCTCAGCAGAAGCCAAGCAGGCTTCATGCCAAACCACCTCACCACGGACCACATCTACACTCTGCAGAGCCTCAGCAAGAGCCATGTCCACAATACAAAGCATGGAAAGATCTATGCCTGCTTTGTGAACTTTAAGAAGGCCTTTGACTCAGTGTGGCACCCGGGCCTATTCCTGAAACTTCTTGAAAGCGGAATAGGAGGAAAGACATATGATGTCATCAGAAGTTCCTACACTGAGAACATATGCAGCGTGAAGGTAAATGGAAGGAGAACGGCTTATTTCCGGCAGAGCCAAGGAGTCAGACAGGGCTGCAGTCTCAGTCCAACCCTGTTTAACATCTACATCAATGAGCTGGTGGCGGCTCTGGAGTCCTCCACAGCACCTGGTCTCACCCTCCATGACACCGAGGTGAAATTTCTCCTTTATGCAGATGATCTTCTGCTACTATTACCAACTGAGAAAGGTCTCAAGATAACCTGAAAATCCTGGAGAAGTTCAGTAACATGTGGGCACTGCCCATCAATCCAAAGAAAACCAACATCATGGTGTTCCAGAAAAGAAACCGGAAACCAGCCAGGCATCCTCCCTTCAGGCTCTCAACCTTGCCAAACAAAAGTACTTCACCTCTCTCATCTCCTCACTCTCAAATAACCCAAAACGACTCTTTGACACTTTTCATTCCCTTCTAAGCCCTAAAGTTCCAGAACCTGTCACTGATCTCTGCGCTGATGGCATGGCCACTTACTTCAGAGACAAGATTGGCAGTATCCGGCAGGAAATAATCTCCCAGTCCCCAAATAATTTCAATCCTCCTCCCTCCAATTCCTCCACATGCTCTCTCTCCTCTTTTGACCCTATAACAGAGGAAGAAGTCTCCAGGCTTCTCTCTTTTTCTCGACCCACAACCTGTAGCAGTGATACTATTCCATCACACCTCCTCTAGTACCTCTCCCCGGCTGTCATCACTCACCTAACCACAATTTTTAACCTCTCTCTCTCTTCTGGTCTCTTTCCCTCCTCTTTCAAACACTCTATTATCACCCCACTACTAAAGAAACCATCTCTTGACCCGACCTGTGCTGCTAACTACAGACCTGTTTCTAACCTCCCCTTCATCTCTAAACTCCTTGAACGTCTTGTCTACTCTCGCTTAATAAGCTATCTCTCTGCAAACTCTCTTCTTGACCCCTTACAATCTGCCTTTCACCCTCTTCACTCTACAGAAACTGCCCGTACTAAAGTGTCTAACGATCTCCTAACAGCAAAAAGAAATGGTGACTATTCGCTATTGATTCTGCTGGATCTCTCTGCAGCGTTCGATACCGTAGACCATAAACTCCTCCTCACATGTTCCACTCAATTTTAAGGACACTGCTCTCTCTTGGTTCTCTTCCTATATAACTGGTCGCTCTTTTAGTGTATCATTCGCTGGCTCTTCTTCTTCTCCTCTTTCTCTTGATGTCGGCGTTCCTCAGGGCTCACTACTAGGTCCACTACTGTTCTCCCTCTATACAGCCCCCATCGGACAGACTATCAGTAGATTCGTCTTTCGGTACCATCTCTATGCTGACGACACCCAACTATACACTTCATCCCCTAACATCACCCCTGCTTTACTCCAAAACACCAGTAATTGTCTGGCAGCTGTCTCTAACATCATGTCCTCTCTGTATCTAAAACGGAACTTCTTGTCTTTCCCCCATCTACTAACTCACCTAAACTTGATATTTCAATTTCGGTCTACAGCACAATCATAACTCCTGTGCAACATGCCCGCTGTCTTGGGGCCACATTTGACTCCAATCTCTCCTTTGTTCCCCATATTCCATCACTTACACACTCTTGTCGTCTGAACCTCAAGAATATCGCCAGAATCCGCCCTTTTCTTACGGTGGAAACGGCAAAAACTCTTGTTGTTGCCTTGATTCATTCTCGTCTTGACTACTGCAAAAAATTACTAATCTGTCTCCCTATGATTAAACTCTCCCCCTTCAGTCTGTCCTAAATGCTGCAGTCAGGCTCATCTATGTATCCAACCGCTACACTGATGCTACTAGTCTGTGCCAGTCACTTCACTGGTTGCCCGTCCACCACAGAATACAGTTCAAACTTCTCACCCTCACCCACAAAGCTCTCCACAGTGCTGCACCTCCATACATCTCCTTCCTCATCTCCATCTACCACCCTACTCGTGCTCTCCACAGTGCTGCACCTTCATACATCTCCTCCCTCATCTCCATCTACCACCCTACTCGTGCTCTCCACAGCGCTGCACCGCCATACATCTCCTCCCTCATCTCCATCTACCACCCTACTCCTGCTCTCCACAGCGCTGCACCTCCATACATCTCCTCCCTCATCTCCATCTACCACCCTACTCGTGCTCTCCACAGCGCTGCACCTCCATACATCTCCTCCCTCATCTCCATCTACCACCCTACTCGTGCTCTCCACAGTGCTGCACCTCCATACATCTCCCTCATCTCCATCTACCACCCTACTCGTGCTCTCCACAGCGCTGCACCTCCATACATCTCCTCCCTCATCTCCATCTACCACCCTACTCGTGCTCTCCACAGCGCTGCACCTCCATACATCTCCTCCCTCATCTCCATCTACCACCCTACTCGTGCTCTCCACAGTGCTGCACCTCCATACATCTCCTCCTTCATCTCCATCTACCACCCTACTCCTGCTCTCCACAGTGCTGCACCTCCATACATCTCCTCCCTCATCTCCATCTACCACCCTACTCCTGCTCTCCACAGTGCTGCACCTCCATACATCTCCTCCCTCATCTCCATCTACCACCCTACTCGTGCTCTCCACAGTGCTGCACCTCCATACATCTCCTCCCTCATCTCCATCTACCACCCTACTCCTGCTCTCCACAGTGCTGCACCTCCATACATCTCCTCCCTCATCTCCATCTACCACCCTACTCGTGCTCTCCACAGCGCTGCACCTCCATACATCTCCCTCATCTCCATCTACCACCCTACTCGTGCTCTCCACAGCGCTGCACCTCCATACATCTCCTCCCTCATCTCCATCTACCACCCTACTCGTGCTCTCCGTTCTGTTAGCGACCTAAGATTAATAACCTCCATAATCCGTCTTCAAGACTTTTCTCAAGCTGCACCGACTCTCTGGAATACTCTGCCCTGGAATACTAGTTCAATTCACAACTTCTCCACCTTTAAACGTGCCTTAAAAACACATCTTTTCAGGCAGGCATACCAAGCTACCTAAACTGACTATTCCCCGACTAAACCTCCCCCCACAAACTCCTCTGGCCTGAACCCCATCCTCTAGTAGTCCCAAACCCGAAGCAGATCGGCCGGCACCACTCCTGTCAGTTCAATAATGGCTCAAATCCTACTTATCACAATCAACTACCTTATGTGTCACCCCCAATTCCTCATAGATTGTAAGCTCTTGCGAGCAGGGCCCTGACTCTAGTGTTTCAGTTGCATATTAGCCAGTTACTTTTGTTTCATACATGAACCCTATGAATTTGTAAAGCGCTGCGGAATATGGTGGTGCTATATAAATACATTTTTTTATTATTATTATTATTATTAAACAACTGTCCACTTTCAGAAACCAACAGCTTTACCGACCTGGGCCTAGAAATCAGCCAATCAGGGAGTTTTAAGAAAGCCATGGAAACTCTGAAACACAAGGCGAGCAAAACCTTCTATGCCATCAGATGGCGTCTGTATCACCTTAAAGCACCAGTGACCGTCTGGCTTAAAATCCTTGACACCATCATCGCCCCGATCCTCCTGTATGGCAGCGAAGTCTGGGGTCCAGACATATACCCAGACCGGGCAAAGTGGGACTCTGGGCCAACAGAACTTTTCCACCTAGAACTCGGCAAACACGTTCTCCAGGTCCACAGGGGCACCTCAAACAGCGCCTGTCGAGCAGAACTGGGCAGATTCCCACTCTACTTTGCTGTTCAGAAGAAAGCGCTATTATTCAGAGCCCATCTTCATAGCAGCAGTGCCAGCTCCTACCATCACAAAGCCTTGCTACACCAAGAAGCCCCAGAAAAACAAAGCACCCTGCAAGTCACTCAAACCCAGCCTGGCCAAGCCACCACCAGTACAGCCTGGCAAAGGGGGAAATCCAGAGGACGATACACAAGTACAGAGGAGTATATCAGCGTCTGGAGGAACGACATAAGAGGGAGTACAAACTGGCCCCATATTTGGAGAAACTCCCCAACCCCAGAGACTGACAGATCCTGAGCCGGTACAGACTGAGCGCCCACAGCCTGCTCATTGAATCCGGGCGTCACCGACAGAGGTACAAGCCCGGGGAGAGCAGACTGTGCCAGCAGTGTGACCAAGAGGCCGTGGAGGATGAGACTCATCTCCTGCTGCGGTGCCCCAAATACTCAGCACTGAGGGAGACTGACTTCAGGAGACTGTCTGATCTCTGCCCAGACTTCACCTCCATGGAGGAGGAAGAGAGACTCTCCATACTGCTGGGGGAAGAGGAGAACACAGCGGCCACAGCAGCACAATATATTACTGCCTGCCATAGACTGAGAGGAGCCTGATATACCATGGACTCCTATATACCCCCACCTTGGACGTGTCCCCATCCCCCAACCCTACCCAATTATTTCCCACTTGCTTTGGCAATGCTAAAATGTATTTAGTCCTGCCAATAAAGCTGATTTGATTTGATATTAGACAGATAGATATTAAATAGATATGAGATAGATAAATAGATGATAGATAGATAGATAGATAGATAGATAGATAGATAGATAGATAATATATAGATAGATGATAGATAGATAGATAGATAATAGATAGATAGATAATAGATAGATAGATAATAGATAGATAATAGATAGATAGATAATAGATAGATAATAGATAGATAGATAATAGATAGATAGATAATAGATAGATAATAGATAGATAATAGATAGATAATAGATAATAGATAGATAATAGATAATAGATAGATAATAGATAGATAATAGATAGATAGATAATAGATAGATAATAGATAATAGATAGATAATAGATAGATAGATAGATAGATAATAGATAGATAATAGATAGATAGATAATAGATAGATAATAGATAGATAGATAATAGATAGATAATAGATAGATAGATAATAGATAGATAGATAATAGATAGATAATAGATAGATAATAGATAGATAATAGATAATAGATAGATAATAGATAATAGATAGATAATAGATAGATAATAGATAATAGATAGATAGATAATAGATAGATAATAGATAATAGATAGATAATAGATAGATAATAGATAGATAATAGATAGATAATAGATAATAGATAGATAATAGATAGATAGATAGATAGATAGATAGATAGATAGATAGATAGAGAGAGAGATAGGGGATAGATAGATATAGATAGATGATAAACAGATAGCATAGATACTTCGATTTCTCTTCAGTTTTCTAGATACTCTGGGTTGCTTATGTCTGATTTTAATCTAGAACATTTTTTTTCTCTCTGCGCAATTTTACATCTGAGAAAATACTGATTAAAATACTTGTTGTTTTCTCTCTTCGCGGAGTGTGAAAAAGTCTGAACTTCAGTAAACTTCTCCAGAAATCCATTTATAAATGACGGCGGTATTAGTATTCTAATAAACCCCGAGGGATGGAGGGAAGGAAGGCTTCAAGAAAAACACTATTTATAAAGAGAGGGAAGCATATGGCCCTTCTCTGAGCGCTCTTAAGGTGTTTAAAGAGAAAATGGAAACAGCTGGAGATTTCTCACCAAAGATCTGTTACTGAGGGGAGCGAGGACGCCGCATACATGGAGAGAACAACGCCGATTACACACATGCATGTCATAGATAGATAGATAGATAATAGATAGATAATAGATAATAGATAGATAGATAGATAATAGATAGATAATAGATAGATAGATAATAGATAGATAGATAATAGATAGATAATAGATAATAGATAGATAGATAGATAATAGATAGATAATAGATAATAGATAGATAATAGATAGATAATAGATAATAGATAATAGATATGAGATAGATAATAGATAGATAATAGATAATAGATAGATAGATAATAGATAGATAATAGATAGATATGAGGATAGATAATAGATAGATAATAGATAATAGATAATAGATAGATAATAGATAATAGATAGATAGATAGATAGATAGATAATAGATAGATAATAGATAATAGATAGATAATAGATAGATAATAGATAGATAATAGATAATAGATAGATAATAGATAATAGATAATAGATAATAGATAGATAGATAGATAATGCATAAGAAATAGATAGATAGTTAAAGACAGATGGGTAAATAAACAGATATGTAGATAACATAATAGAAACACTGCCATCATACAGCCCTGGGGCGGGTGATCAGACGGGTTACCCTGTGTGTATATATATATATATACACGGTATATAGCGCTGATGTGCTCCTGTACCAGCAATGGTGCACGACATGGCGGGTGATGGTGGAAGGAGATACATACGTGTTTGGCAGCTATTCTCGAGGAGCCGACCGTCTGCCCGCTGCTGTCCAGCACGTCGATGCCCTCCTCCAGCTCGCTGTGTCTCATTAAGACCACATTGCAAATATTGGCACTGGCTGCAGAGAGGAGACAGAAGAAGATGAGGAAGGTCAGTGGCCTACAGTAAGTACACACCGTATGGAGGAAAGCACCAGGAGGGTTGTGACATCTCATTTCACACCCACAGGCACTCATATGGAGTTGGGGTTCTCCTCTTCTAGGAGGCTTTCTACAAAATTTTGGGAATGTTTGCCCTTTCATCCAGAAGAGCATTTGTGAGGTCAGAAGACGTTTGCTCTGCTCCAGAGTCCAGTGGCGGTGTGTGCGTTACACCACTCCATGCCCCCTACACCTCCCCTCTCCATGTTAGCTAGGTGGAGCAAGCCATGTAAAAGCAAAGCATGCTGGGATTGGTTAGAAAACCCAGCAGGAAGTTCTGTATGTTTGGAAACAGGAAGTTCTGCATGTAAACATCCGGCCAGGATGCAGTGATGCCGAGAACAGGGGAAGGAAAGTGCTGACGTAAAACACAGGTATCCAGGGTATGGAGTACTCTGGGCAGATCAAAAAAAAGATTCTGAATGAAACTCTAATTTCTTTTTTGTTTATTCATCTGCTCATTTCTAAAGTGATAACGTTTTTCAGTCTCTTGAGGGACGAGGATTGTTACAGGGGTTGTCTGACTGTTGAACGCTGATGATCTATCCTGAGCTCTCCTGGATGGTGGACTCGGGGTAAACAAAAAACGGACCGCCTGCACATACACTCTCAATTACCCCCTGCCTGTAGTACAAGAACGGCTGGCGTTCGCCATATGGGGTAAACCAGGGATGCCCAACCTGCGGTCCTCCACCTGCTGCAAAACTGCAACTCCCAACATGACCTGATAGCTGTAGGCTGGGAGTTGTAGTTGTGCAACAGCTGGAAGGCTGCAGGTTGGACATCCCTGGGGTAAACAACATGTTAAACGTATCATATGGGGTCATTTCAGATGCAGCATTGACAATTTTGTACAATTCTTTGTAAAAGAAAAAGTTTTTTAAATTTGGATTTTTTTGTTTTGTTTTATAAAAACATCTTTCTTGACTTTTTTTTGTTTCAATAAGAAGACGTGACTTAGCGATTGTTTGATCTCTTACATAATACACTGCAATGCTTCTGTGTGACGGTGTATTATGCCTGAGCGTCTCCTGTAAATGGCAGACTTGGGGGGCCTGCTACCACCCACTGGCACCCAATGATTGTGCCACAGAGGAGCCAAAGGGATGGCAGAGGGAGCACCCTAACCACTTAGATGCAGCAGTCAATTTAAAGAACACCTTTCAGCAGGATTAATCCTATTAAATCATGCATACTGTCTGGTAGGGTTGATCCTGCTGATTACAATGATACCTGTCTTATAAAATTTGGATGCAGCGTTCCCAAGAAAAAAATACTTTTATTTTTCAGCAATGAAGACTTCAGTGAACAGAGGGGCGGGGCTTGGCACCTGAGCTCTTTAGTGCTGACCACGCCCCTCAGTGAACTGAAGAGCACATTTGTATACAGAGTAAAAGTAATTTTTCTCAGGAATGCTGCAACATATTTTCACAAGAGAGGTATCAATTTAATCAGCAGGATCAATCCTACCAGGTAGTATCCCTGGTTTAATAGGACTGATCTTGCCAACAGGTGCTCTTTAAGTGAATCGGAGCTGTGCTGCAGTTCCACTCATAGCCACCAGTCAGTGATGCTTGTTCTGGAGCCCAGCACCCCAATCACTCGGGGGTGCCAGGAGTTCGATGCCCACTGATGCCCTACACTAAGAACAGCTCATAAATATTACAGTTCTGGAAACCCCCTTTAAGGTCCCTTGCTATCAAACCCCACCCTTAATGTTATATTAAAACATGGGGCTCGACAAGTGCACATGTGGAGAAGTAATCATCACCGCACCCAGCAGACACCAGTATGGAGGTGGCAGCACTCCTCTGGTTCCCAGTTTCTACGCAGCCACGTATATTCTCGGCAGGCACCGGTGACGGGGAAGCCGCGCTCTGGATTCCAGCAGCTTAGTCACTCACAGAACAATATGCTGCGCTGACCCCAGAAAACCACATCGCAAGCAGATTGTTTTCCAGCTTAATCACCGTAAATGAGACACAAAACCATATTGTTCACAAAGCGAACAGATCTGACGGAAACAAGACAGAAGAGCGCCGGAGACACCACCAAGTAACATCACATTACTCATAAGACCGCCAGAACGCTACTATATACTTCAGCTCCCTACTATATACTTCAGTAATACCGCCAGCACACTACTATATACTTCAGTAAGAGCGCCAGCACACTACTATATACTTCAGTAAGAGCGCCAGCACACTACCATATACTTCAGTAAGAGCGCCAGCACACTACTATATACTTCAGTAAGAGCGCCAGCACACTACTATATACTTCAGTAAGACCGCCAGAACACTACTATATACTTCAGTAAGAGCGCCAGCACACTACTATATACTTCAGTAAGACCGCCAGAACACTACTATATACTTCAGTAAGACCGCCAGAACACTACTATATACTTCAGCTCCCTACTATATACTTCAGTAAGAGCGCCAGCACACTACTATATACTTCAGTAAGAGCGCCAGCACACTATTATATACTTCAGTAAGACCGCCAGCACACTACTATATACTTCAGTAAGACCGCCAGCACACTACTATATACTTCAGTAAGAGCGCCAGCACACTACTATATACTTCAGTAAGACCGCCAGCACACTACTATATACTTCAGTAATACCGCCAGCACACTACTATATACTTCAGTAAGACCGCCAGCACACTACTATATACTTCAGTAAGACCGCCAGCACACTACTATATACTTCAGTAATACCGCCAGCACACTACTATATACTTCAGTAAGAGCGCCAGCACACTACTATATACTTCAGTAAGACCGCCAGAACACTACTATATACTTCAGTAAGAGCGCCAGCACACTACTATATACTTCAGTAAGACCGCCAGAACACTACTATATACCTCAGTAAGACCGCCAGAACACTACTATATACTTCAGCTCCCTACTATATACTTCAGTAAGAGCGCCAGCACACTACTATATACTTCAGTAAGAGCGCCAGCACACTATTATATACTTCAGTAATACCGCCAGCACACTACTATATACTTCAGTAAGACCGCCAGCACACTACTATATACTTCAGTAATACCGCCAGCACACTACTATATACTTCAGTTATACCGCCAGCACACTACTATATACTTCAGTAAGACCGCCAGCCCACTACTATATACTTCAGTAATACCGCCAGCACACTACTATATACTTCAGTAAGACCGCCAGCACACTACTATATACTTCAGTAAGACCGCCAGCACACTACTATATACTTCAGTAATACCGCCAGCACACTACTATATACTTCAGTAAGACCGCCAACACACTACTATATACTTAAGTAAGAGCGCCAGCACACTACTATATACTTCAGTAAGACCGCCAGCACACTACTATATACTTCAGTAAGACCGCCAGCACACTACTATATACTTCAGTAAGAGCGCCAGCACACTACTATATACTTCAGTAAGAGCGCCAGCACACTACTATATACTTCAGTAAGAGCGCCAGCACACTACTATATACTTCAGTAAGACCGCCAGCACACTACTATATACTTCAGTAAGAGCGCCAGCACACTACTATATACTTCAGTAATACCGCCAGCACACTACTATATACTTCAGTAATACCGCCAGCACACTACTATATACTTCAGTAAGACCGCCAGCACACTACTATATACTTCAGTAAGACCGCCAGCACACTACTATATACTTCAGTAAGAGCGCCAGCACACTACTATATACTTCAGTAAGACCGCCAGCACACTACTATATACTTCAGTAAGACCGCCAGCACACTACTATATACCTCAGTAAGACCGCCAGCACACTACTATATACTTCAGTAAGAGCGCCAGCACACTACTATATACTTCAGTAAGAGCGCCAGCACACCACTATATACTTTAGTAATACCGCCAGCACACTACTATATACTTCAGTAATACCGCCAGCACACTACTATATACTTCAGTAAGACCGCCAGCACACTACTATATACTTCAGTAAGACCGCCAGCACACTACTATATACCTCAGTAAGACCGCCAGCACACTACTATATACTTCAGTAAGAGCGCCAGCACACTACTATATACTTCAGTAAGAGCGCCAGCACACCACTATATACTTTAGTAATACCGCCAGCACACTACTATATACTTCAGTAATACCGCCAGCACACTACTATATACTTCAGTAAGACCGCCAGCACACTACTATATAATTCAGTAATACCGCCAGAACACTACTATATACTTCAGTAAGAGCGCCAGCACACTACTATATACTTCAATAAGAGCGCCAGCACACTACTATATACTTCAGTAAGAGCGCCAGCACACTACTATATACTTCAGTAATACCGCCAGCACACTACTATATACTTCAGTAATACCGCCAGCACACTACTATATACTTCAGTAAGAGCGCCAGCACACTACTATATACTTCAGTAAGACCGCCAGCACACTACTATATACTTCAGTAAGAGCGCCAGCACACTACTATATACTTCAGTAATACCGCCAGCACACTACTATATACATCAGTAATACCGCCAGCACACTACTATATACTTCAGTAAGACCGCCAGCACACTACTATATACTTCAGTAATACCGCCAGCACACTACTATATACTTCAGTAATACCGCCAGCACACTACTATATACTTCAGTAAGAGCGCCAGCACACTACTATATACTTCAGTAAGACCGCCAGCACACTACTATATACTTCAGTAAGAGCGCCAGCACAATACTATATACTTCAGTAATACCGCCAGCACACTACTATATACTTCAGTAAGACCGCCAGCACACTACTATATACTTCAGTAATACCGCCAGCACACTACTATATACTTCAGTAAGAGCGCCAGCACACTACTATATACTTCAGTAATACCGCCAGCACACTACTATATACTTCAGTAAGACCGCCAGCACACTACTATATACTTCAGTAATACCGCCAGCACACTACTATATACTTCAGTAAGACCGCCAGCACACTACTATATACTTCAGTAAGAGCGCCAGCACACTACTATATACTTCAGTAAGACCGCCAGCACACTACTATATACTTCAGTAATACCACCAGCACACTACTATATACTTCAGTAAGAGCGCCAGCACACTACTATATACTTCAGTAAGAGCGCCAGCACACTACTATATACTTCAGTAAGAGCGCCAGCACACTACTATATACTTCAGTAATACCGCCAGCACACTACTATATACTTCAGTAAGAGCGCCAGCACACTACTATATACTTCAGTAATACCGCCAGCACACTACTATATACTTCAGTAATACCGCCAGCACACTACTATATACTTCAGTAAGAGCGCCAGCACACTACTATATACTTCAGTAAGACCGCCAGCACACTACTATATACTTCAGTAAGAGCGCCAGCACACTACTATATACTTCAGTAATACCGCCAGCACACTACTATATACATCAGTAATACCGCCAGCACACTACTATATACTTCAGTAAGACCGCCAGCACACTACTATATACTTCAGTAATACCGCCAGCACACTACTATATACTTCAGTAATACCGCCAGCACACTACTATATACTTCAGTAAGAGCGCCAGCACACTACTATATACTTCAGTAATACCGCCAGCACACTACTATATACTTCAGTAAGAGCGCCAGCACACTACTATATACTTCAGTAATACCGCCAGCACACTACTATATACTTCAGTAAGACCGCCAGCACACTACTATATACTTCAGTAAGACCGCCAGCACACTACTATATACTTCAGTAAGAGCGCCAGCACACTACTATATACTTCAGTAAGACCGCCAGCACACTACTATATACTTCAGTAATACCACCAGCACACTACTATATACTTCAGTAAGAGCGCCAGCACACTACTATATACTTCAGTAAGAGCGCCAGCACACTACTATATACTTCAGTAAGAGCGCCAGCACACTACTATATACTTCAGTAAGAGCGCCAGCACACTACTATATACTTCAGTAAGAGCGCCAGCACACTACTATATACTTCAGTAAGAGCGCCAGCACACTACTATATACTTCAGTAAGAGCGCCAGCACACTACTATATACTTCAGTAAGAGCGCCAGCACACTATTATATACTTCAGTAATACCGCCAGCACACTACTATATACTTCAGTAAGAGCGCCAGCACACTACTATATACTTCAGTAATACCGCCAGCACACTACTATATACTTTAGTAAGAGCGCCAGCACACTACTATATACTTCAGTAAGAGCGCCAGCACACCACTATATACTTCAGTAATACCGCCAGCACACTACTATATACTTCAGTAATACCGCCAGCACACTACTATATACTTCAGTAAGAGCGCCAGCACACTACTATATACTTCAGTAAGAGCGCCAGCACACTACTATATACTTCAGTAAGAGCGCCAGCACACTACTATATACTTCAGTAAGACCGCCAGCACACTACTATATACTTCAGTAAGACCGCCAGCACACTACTATATACTTCAGTAAGACCGCCAGCACACTACTATATACTTCAGTAAGAGCGCCAGCACACTACTATATACTTCAGTAAGAGCGCCAGCACACTACTATATACTTCAGTAAGAGCGCCAGCACACTACTATATACTTCAGTAAGAGCGCCAGCACACTACTATATACTTCAGTAAGACCGCCAGCACACTACTATATACTTCAGTAAGAGCGCCAGCACACTACTATATACTTCAGTAAGAGCGCCAGCACACTACTATATACTTCAGTAAGAGCGCCAGCACACTACTATATACTTCAGTAAGAGCGCCAGCACACTACTATATACTTCAGTAAGAGCGCCAGCACACTACTATATACTTCAGTAAGACCGCCAGCACACTACTATATACTTCAGTAAGAGCGCCAGCACACTACTATATACTTCAGTAAGACCGCCAGCACACTACTATATACTTCAGTAAGACCGCCAGCACACTACTATATACTTCAGTAATACCGCCAACACACTACTATATACTTCAGTAAGAGCGCCAGCACACTACTATATACTTCAGTAAGACCGCCAGCACACTACTATATACTTCAGTAAGAGCGCGAGCACACTACTATATACTTCAGTAAGAGCACCAGCACACTAATATATACTTCAGTAAGAGCGCCAGCACACTACTATATACTTCAGTAAGACCGCCAGCACACTACTATATACTTCAGTAAGAGCGCCAGCACACTACTATATACTTCAGTAAGAGCGCCAGCACACTACTATATACTTCAGTAAGAGCGCCAGCACACTACTATATACTTCAGTAAGAGCGCCAGCACACTACTATATACTTCAGTAAGAGCGCCAGCACACTACTATATACTTCAGTAAGAGCGCCAGCACACTACTATATACTTCAGTAAGACCGCCAGCACACTACTATATACTTCAGTAATACCGCCAGCACACTACTATATACTTCAGTAAGACCGCCAGCACACTACTATATACTTCAGTAAGAGCGCCAGCACACTACTATATACTTCAGTAAGAGCGCCAGCACACTACTATATACTTCAGTAAGACCGCCAGCACACTACTATATACTTCAGTAAGACCGCCAGCACACTACTATATACTTCAGTAAGAGCGCCAGCACACTACTATATACTTCAGTAATACCGCCAGCACACTACTATATACTTCAGTAAGACCGCCAGCACACTACTATATACTTCAGTAAGAGCGCCAGCACACTACTATATACTTCAGTAAGAGCGCCAGCACACTACTATATACTTCAGTAAGACCGCCAGCACACTACTATATACTTCAGTAAGAGCGCCAGCACACTACTATATACTTCAGTAAGACCGCCAGCACACTACTATATACTTCAGTAATACCGCCAGCACACTACTATATACTTCAGTAAGAGCGCCAGCACACTACTATATACTTCAGTAAGAGCGCCAGCACACTACTATATACTTCAGTAAGAGCGCCAGCACAATACTATATACTTCAGTAATACCGCCAGCACACTACTATATACTTCAGTAAGAGCGCCAGCACACTACTATATACTTCAGTAAGAGCGCCAGCACACTACTATATACTTCAGTAAGACAGCCAGCACACTACTATATACTTCAGTAAGAGCGCCAGCACACTACTATATACTTCAGTAAGACCGCCAGCACACTACTATATACTTCAGTAAGACCGCCAGCACACCACTATATACTTCAGTAAGAGCGCCAGCACACTACTATATACTTCAGTAAGACCGCCAGCACACTACTATATACTTCAGTAATACCGCCAGCACACTACTATATACTTCAGTAAGAGCGCCAGCACACTACTATATACTTCAGTAAGAGCGCCAGCACACTACTATATACTTCAGTAAGACCGCCAGCACACTACTATATACTTCAGTAATACCGCCAGCACACTACTATATACTTCAGTAAGAGCGCCAGCACACTACTATATACTTCAGTAAGAGCGCGAGCACACTACTATATACTTCAGTAAGAGCACCAGCACACTACTATATACTTCAGTAAGACCGCCAGCACACTACTATATACTTCAGTAATACCGCCAGCACACTACTATATACTTCAGTAAGAGCGCCAGCACACTACTATATACTTCAGTAAGACAGCCAGCACACTACTATATACTTCAGTAAGAGCGCCAGCACACTACTATATACTTCAGTAAGACCGCCAGCACACTACTATATACTTCAGTAAGACCGCCAGCACACCACTATATACTTCAGTAAGAGCGCCAGCACACTACTATATACTTCAGTAAGACCGCCAGCACACTACTATATACTTCAGTAATACCGCCAGCACACTACTATATACTTCAGTAAGAGCGCCAGCACACTACTATATACTTCAGTAAGAGCGCCAGCACACTACTATATACTTCAGTAAGAGCGCCAGCACAATACTATATACTTCAGTAATACCGCCAGCACACTACTATATACTTCAGTAAGAGCGCCAGCACACTACTATATACTTCAGTAAGAGCGCCAGCACACTACTATATACTTCAGTAAGACAGCCAGCACACTACTATATACTTCAGTAAGAGCGCCAGCACACTACTATATACTTCAGTAAGACCGCCAGCACACTACTATATACTTCAGTAAGACCGCCAGCACACCACTATATACTTCAGTAAGAGCGCCAGCACACTACTATATACTTCAGTAAGACCGCCAGCACACTACTATATACTTCAGTAAGACCGCCAGCACACTACTATATACTTCAGTAATACCGCCAGCACACTACTATATACTTCAGTAAGACCGCCAGAACACTACTATATACTTCAGTAAGAGCGCCAGCACACTACTATATACTTCAGTAAGAGCGCCAGCACACTACTATATACTTCAGTAAGAACGCCAGCACACTACTATATACTTCAGTAAGAGCGCCAGCACACTACTATATACTTCAGTAAGAGCGCCAGCACACTACTATATACTTCAGTAAGACCGCCAGCACACTACTATATACTTCAGTAAGAGCGCCAGCACACTACTATATACTTCAGTAAGAGCGCCAGCACACTACTACATACTTCAGTAAGAGCGCCAGCACACTACTATATACTTCAGTAAGACCGCCAGCACACTACTATATACTTCAGTAAGACCGCCAGCACACTACTATATACTTCAGTAATACCGCCAGCACACTACTATATACTTCAGTAAGACCGCCAGAACACTACTATATACTTCAGTAAGACCGCCAGCACACTACTATATACTTCAGTAAGAGCGCCAGCACACTACTATATACTTCAGTAATACCGCCAGCACACTACTATATACTTCAGTAATACCGCCAGCACACTACTATATACTTCAGTAAGACCGCCAGCACACTACTATATACTTCAGTAAGAGCGCCAGCACACTACTATATACTTCAGTAAGAGCGCCAGCACACTACTATATACTTCAGTAATACCGCCAGCACACTACTATATACTTCAGTAAGAGCGCCAGCACACTACTATATACTTCAGTAAGACCGCCAGCACACTACTATATACTTCAGTAAGAGCGCCAGCACACCACTATATACTTCAGTAAGAGCACCAGCACACTACTATATACTTCAGTAAGACCGCCAGCACACTACTATATACTTCAGTAAGAGCGCCAGCACACTACTATATACTTCAGTAAGAGCGCCAGCACACTACTATATACTTCAGTAAGAGCGCCAGCACACTACTATATACTTCAGTAAGACCGCCAGCACACTACTATATACTTCAGTAATACCGCCAGCACACTACTATATACTTCAGTAAGAGCGCCAGCACACTACTATATACTTCAGTAATACCGCCAGCACACTACTATATACTTCAGTAAGAGCGCCAGCACACTACTATATACTTCAGTAAGAGCGCCAGCACACTACTATATACTTCAGTAAGACCGCCAGCACACTACTATATACTACAGTAAGACCGCCAGCACACTACTATATACTTCAGTAAGAGCGCCAGCACACTACTATATACTTCAGTAAGAGCGCCAGCACACTACTATATACTTCAGTAATACCGCCAGCACACTACTATATACTTCAGTAAGAGCGCCAGCACACTACTATATACTTCAGTAAGAGCGCCAGCACACTACTATATACTTCAGTAAGACCGCCAGCACACTACTATATACTTCAGTAAGAGCGCCAGCACACTACTATATACTTCAGTAAGACCGCCAGCACACTACTATATACTTCAGTAAGACCGCCAGAACACTACTATATACTTCAGTAAGACCGCCAGCACACTACTATATACTTCAGTAAGAGCGCCAGCACACTACTATATACTTCAGTAAGACCGCCAGAACACTACTATATACTTCAGTAAGACCGCCAGCACACTACTATATACTTCAGTAAGAGCGCCAGCACACTACTATATACTTCAGTAATACCGCCAGCACACTACTATATACTTTAGTAAGAGCGCCAGCACACCACTATATACTTCAGTAATACCGCCAGCACACTACTATATACTTTAGTAAGAGCGCCAGCACACTACTATATACTTCAGTAAGACCGCCAGCACACTACTATATACTTCAGTAAGACCGCCAGCACACTACTATATACTTCAGTAAGACCGCCAGCACACTACTATATACTTCAGTAAGAGCGCCAGCACACTACTATATACTTCAGTAAGACCGCCAGCACACTACTATATACTTCAGTAAGAGCGCCAGCACACTACTATATACTTCAGTAAGAGCGCCAGCACACCACTATATACTTCAGTAAGAGCGCCAGCACACTACTATATACTTCAGTAAGACCGCCAGCACACTAATATATACTTCAGTAAGAGCGCCAGCACACTACTATATACTTCAGTAATACCGCCAGCACACTACTATATACTTCAGTAAGAGCGCCAGCACACTACTATATACTTCAGTAAGACCGCCAGCACACTACTATATACTTCAGTAAGAGCGCCAGCACACTACTATATACTTCAGTAATACCGCCAGCACACTACTATATACTTCAGTAAGAGCGCCAGCACACTACTATATACTTCAGTAAGACCGCCAGCACACTACTATATACTTCAGTAATACCGCCAGCACACTACTATATACTTCAGTAATACCGCCAGCACACTACTATATACTTCAGTAATACCGCCAGCACACTACTATATACTTCAGTAATACCGCCAGCACACTACTATATATTTCAGTAATACCGCCAGCACACTACTATATACTTCAGTAAGACCGCCAGCACACTACTATATACTTCAGTAATACCACCAGCACACTACTATATACTTCAGTAATACCGCCAGCACACTACTATATACTTCAGTAAGACCGCCAGCACACTACTATATACTTCAGTAAGACCGCCAGAACACTACTATATACTTCAGTAATACCGCCAGCACACTACTATATACTTCAGTAAGACCGCCAGCACACTACTATATACTTCAGTAAGACCGCCAGAACACTACTATATACTTCAGTAATACCGCCAGCACACTACTATATACTTCAGTAAGAGCGCCAGCACACTACTATATACTTCAGTAAGACCGCCAGCACACTACTATATACTTCAGTAAGAGCGCCAGCACACTACTATATACTTCAGTAAGACCGCCAGCACACTACTATATACTTCAGTAAGACCGCCAGCACACTACTATATACTTCAGTAAGACCGCCAGCACACTACTATATACTTCAGTAAGACCGCCAGCACACTACTATATACTTCAGTAAGACCGCCAGCACACTACTATATACTTCAGTAAGACCGCCAGCACACTACTATATACTTCAGTAATACCGCCAGCACACTACTATATACTTCAGTAATACCGCCAGCACACTACTATATACTTCAGTAAGACCGCCAGCACACTACTATATACCTCAGTAAGACCGCCAGCACACTACTATATACTTCAGTAAGACCGCCAGCACACTACTATATACCTCAGTAAGACCGCCAGCACACTACTATATACTTCAGTAAGACCGCCAGCACACTACTATATACTTCAGTAAGACCGCCAGCACACTACTATATACTTCAGTAAGACCGCCAGCACACTACTATATACTTCAGTAATACCGCCAGCACACTACTATATACTTCAGTAATACCGCCAGCACACTACTATATACTTCAGTAAGACCGCCAGCACACTACTATATACCTCAGTAAGACCGCCAGCACACTACTATATACCTCAGTAAGACAGCCAGCACACTACTATATACTTCAGTAAGAGCGCCAGCACACTACTATATACTTCAGTAATACCGCCAGCACACTACTATATACTTCAGTAATACCGCCAGCACACTACTATATACTTCAGTAAGACCGCCAGCACACTACTATATACCTCAGTAAGACCGCCAGCACACTACTATATACTTCAGTAAGACCGCCAGCACACTACTATATACCTCAGTAAGACCGCCAGCACACTACTATATACTTCAGTAAGACCGCCAGCACACTACTATATACTTCAGTAAGACCGCCAGCACACTACTATATACTTCAGTAAGACCGCCAGCACACTACTATATACTTCAGTAATACCGCCAGCACACTACTATATACTTCAGTAATACCGCCAGCACACTACTATATACTTCAGTAAGACCGCCAGCACACTACTATATACCTCAGTAAGACCGCCAGCACACTACTATATACCTCAGTAAGACAGCCAGCACACCACTATATACTTCAGTAAGAGCGCCAGCACACTACTATATACTTCAGTAAGAGCGCCAGCACTATCGCTATCATAAACCTTTCGATCTGATTAGATATCTCTCCAGTCTCTGCGCTGTATGAAGGATGACGGATATTCTGTGGTTAATAGGACAGATTATTAGGTAAAGCGTAACATATGCTTGTAATGGCCTCTTGGTGAGCGGAGCAGATCGGGCGCAGTACATGAACGGTACAGATGGCAGCATCCCCAGGGATCATTATTTTTCAAAAATATAAAAAGTATATTTTTTTCAACCAGCAGCACAAGAAGTCTGATGGTGTGGGCTCAGCAAGAAGACCCTGGTAGTGGGACAGGTGCAGGCGGTGTGGGTATCCTCCACACTCTATACCTATCAGACAGACCTTTACTGGTGGAGTCAGCCTGACATCCAGATCTTGAGCTAGAGCATGATGTAGGCTCTTCTTCATTACCCATAATGCAGGAGACATAGCCTCCAATTATAGTCACCTATAGGGGACCACTCCAGGAGTTACTGCTTTTCCATCCTTTGACTCTATCCAGCCCTTAGGAGTAATGATCTGTGTCAAACCCCACCCACTAGCAGCCTCTCTGGCCAATCATATGAAACCACTCCCCTGAGGATCATAGGGAGCAATGAAAGGCTCGATAAGAGTGATGGGGAAGACTAAAATGCCCAATGTATGACCTTAGGGGCTCAGTAGGCTCATACATACGACACGGGGGGTGTAGAGCTCTACATATAGACATTATATATCGATGCTACACATTCAGTGTTCATAGAACACTGACCATCAGGCAATGAACACCGCCATACTCTTCTCCCTGTGTACACGGGACAGGTTTATTAATTAAGTAAGGCGCTATGGCAGCACTTTCAGGAGAATTAGCTAATCCTGGGAGATTTCAGTGTAAATCTAATAATCTGTTTACCACAATCCCCCAATGTAATGAGAGGAGAAAATTGCAATTAGTGGTGAGATCTGATCATCAGCCGCCTAATGAGAAGGCGAGTTACAACACAAATAAAGTCTAATGGAAGGAACACTCCAACCGGCTGAGGGGGTCCCCCCCATCCACCGACATCCATAATCACTGTCCATGGGGGGCCATAGTTCTGTCTGCTCCTTCTGGATTTGACCCTTCTCTGCATGACCTGCTCGTCATGACCTTGGACTGCACATTCTCTGTCTGCCCTGACCTCAGCCTGTCCCCGACTACGGTTTTGCCTGTCTCCTCAGTGTGTTTTGATCCCGGTGGGTCAGCTGTCAACCGGAGACTACACCAGGAGGTAGCAGACTGCCAGGATAATGCCCGTAGGCGTAGCCCAAGTCCAATCTGTTCGGTTGACACAGAGGTTCCACACCCACTGCATCACAGTTGCTATGTATATAGGCTAGATCTCTACAGAGAGCTGGTTTGGAAAGAAGTATGAGCAGATTGATTATTTTATCTAAACCAAAAGTGAGAAAAAGATTATCTGTGGAGCATTTGTCTGATTAGGGAAGAGTCTACAGATCTGTCACTAAACACAGAAAACTCACCAAAAAAATTTAAAAATAAAAAAGTATATACTTTCTCCTCATTGTCTTCTGTCAGGAGGAGCCTCCTCCATCTGCCCTTTCTCTAGTAGTTCAGAAAGATTCTTAAAGAGATTCTGTCAGCATGATCAACCATATTAATCCAGGCATACTGTCTAGTAGGGCTCATCTCTGGAGAACGGAAGAAGTTTCTCTCTTTTAAGGAGAGTTGCAGACTTTACTTCCGTTTGCGCCCTGTGTCCTCTGGCCCCGAGAGTCAACGCGTGGGCATTATAATTTCCAGACTACAGGGTGATCCCCAGGACTGGGCGTTCTCTTTACCTGCTGGCGCCAGTTGTTTATCTTCTGTGGAGGTTTTTTTTTCAGGCCCTGGGTACCCTCTATGATGAACCAGACAGGGCTCTAGTAGCCGAGACGGCTCTAAAGGCACTGGTTCAGGGCAATCTACCTGCGGAGGATTATTGCACCCAATTCAGAAGGTGGTGTGTCCCCTCAGGATGGAACGAACCAGCCCTGAAGAGGCAGTTCAGGTCAGGTCTGTCTGATAATTTAAAGGATCTTCTAGTCAGTTATCAACTTCCAGAGACCTTAGAGGAGATGATGACCCTTGTTGTCCAACTTGACCGACGGGTTAGAGAGAGACCACAGGAACAACAGTTCTCTTCCCAGATGGTGGTCCAGCCAGAGGCCTATCCCAGAGACAATGCTGAGGTCTCCACCGAGGAACCCATGCAGGTTGGCATGACCCGAGGGAATCTTCGCCGCAGAGGTGGAGAATGCTTTTACTGTGGAGATCCTGACCATTGGATCAACCAGTGTCCTAAGAAGGTCCTCTCTGTCAAGTCTCCTAAGGCAAGGAACCTAAAGACCAGGTACACCCTGATTTTTCTAAATGTAATCTTTTGGTACCCTTTTTGTACCAAACTTTTTGGCTGTTCTGCTTTTTCTGCTGTAGATATGGTTCCCAACCCCGTTGACATTAAAAAACATAAATCACAGCATTGGGTTTCTCTCAAGGGTTTTATTTTTTCAATCGATATGCGGCAAAAGATTTTTTTGTGTGCAAACGTTTTCGGCCGTATCTGGCCTTCGTCAGGCACTGTGCCGCTGGAGGTAAACAGGGAAAGATGCTGGTGCCTACATGGAGCCTATGGCCGCCGAGATGTGTGTATACGCAGGGTTTTGGTACCCATTACGATTTCTCTGGGGGTAGATAAATGGCCGGGTAAGGCCTTTATTTATTCTGGCTCAGCGACCAGCTTTATTGACTCTGAGTACGCTGTAAGATTGGGTATTCCAATGTTTGCTTTACCAACTCCTATCCATGTCATGGCTATTGATGCTACTCCTCTTATTGGTGGTACGGTGAGCTCATGTACCTCAGAGATTTCTCTAACCGTGGGTGTGTGCCACTCAGAGAGATGTTCCCTTTTTGTCCTGGAGAACCTACCGGTTGAGGTGGTACTAGGGTTGCCTTGACTCCGACTACATAACCCCACTATAGATTGGTCCAAGATGGTGAGATGGGGGCCTAAGTGTGACTCGTGCTTGTCCGTGGTACAGGCTGGGGTCTCAGTAAAGTCTGATACTTTACCCACTGTTGTTAGGGAATATTCTTATGTATTCTCATCACCAACCTCGGAGGTTCTACCCCCCCATAGACCTTATGATTGTACCATAGAGCTAGTAGAGGGGGCCAAGTTTCCTAAGGGGCAAATATATAATCTTTCTAAGCCCGAACGCAAGGCCATGGAAGATTATATTAAGGAGAGCCTTGGTAAAGGGCATATTAGACCTTCTGTCTCTCCTATGGGGGCGGGGTTTTTCTTCGTTAAGAAAAAAGATGGTGGTCTTAGGCCATGTATCGATTACCGGAGATTAAATAAAATCACTGTCCAGAATAGATACTCCCTCCCATTGATTCCGGATTTATTTAACCAGGTTCTGGGGGCAACCTGGTTTTCCAAGATTGACCTGAAAGGGGCATACAATCTAATCCGAATCAAGGAGGGAGACGAATGGAAGACAGCGTTCAATACTCCGGCAGGACACTTTGAATATCAGGTGATGCCTTTTGGACTCAGCAATGCCCCAGCTGTGTTCCAAAACTTCATGAATGACATTCTTAGGGAGTTCTTAGGTAAATTTGTTATCGTCTATCTTGACGACATTTTGATATTCTCTCCTGACTTCGAATCCCATGTGTCTCATGTTAAACAAGTATTAGAGGTGTTGAGGGAGAATCAGCTATCCGCTAAGCAAGAGAAATGTGTCTTTGGTGTACAGGAGATTCTGTTTCTAGGGCATGTTCTGACTCCTCACGCCTTTAAGATGGATCCTGGTAAGGTTTTAGCAATTAAGGAATGGGTAAGACCTTCATCCTTAAAGGCCTTACAACGGTTCTTAGGTTTCGCCAATTACCATCGTAAATTTATTAAGAATTTTTCTGTAATTGCTAAACGTTGACCGACCTTACTAAGAAAGGGGCGGATTTGGAGAATTGGTCTACTGAGGCCATTTCTTCATTTGAAAAATAAAAAAAGGCATTCAGTAGCGCTCCTATTCTGATCCAGCCTGATCAGGAGAGACCTTTTATTGTGGAGGTGGATGAGTCCGAGGACGGCGCAGGAGCAGTCCTTTCACAAGGTCCTGCTAGTCTAACTAACCTGAGACCGTGTGCCTTCTTCTCCAGGAAATTCTCTCCCACTGAAAGAAACTACGAAATAGGGAATAGGGAGCTGCTGGCCATTAAATGGGCATTTGAGGAGTGGAGGCATTTTCTGGAGGGGGCAAGGCATTGTGTAACTGTTGTCACTGACCATAAAAACCTAATGTTTCTCGAGTCGGCTAAGAGGTTGAATCCCCGACAAGCCCGATGGGCTCTGTTTTTTACTCGTTTTGATTTTTCCATTACGTTCAGGCCGGGAAGTAAAAATGTGAAGGCGGACGCATTATCTAGGAGCTTTCATGCTTTTCAACCTACTGAGGTACCACCTGAATCCATCCTGCCAGCAAAAATCTTCTTAGCAGCTCTTACCCAGGATATCTCGGCTCGCATTAGGTCTGAACAACATCTGGCACCAGTATCCACCCCAACAGATAAGTTGTTTGTTCCCGTACAATTTCGTCTCCAGCTGTTGGGTGAGTATCACGATTCTGCCTTTTGTGGACATCCGGGTGTTGAGGGCACTAAGGATCTGGTTTCTAGATCTTATTGGTGGCCCACTCTGACCAGGGATGTCAAGTCCTACGTGTCAGCCTGTGAGGTTTGTGCCAGGTCCAAGACACCTAGGACTCGCCCTGCTGGTAACCTACGACCCCTACCCATTCCCAGTAGACCCTGGTCTCATATCTCGATGGACTTTATAACTGACCTACCGCTGGCGGAGGGTAAGACTGTAGTTTGGGTAGTGGTCGATAGGTTTAGCAAGATGGTCCATTTCATTCCCCTGTCTAAACTCCCGAATGCCCAAACCCTGGCATCTATTTTTGTGAAAGAAATTGTTCGATTGCATGGTATCCCGGAAAATATTGTTTCTGACAGGGGTGTGCAGTTTGTGTCCAAATTCTGGAGGGCCTTCTGTCAAAAATGTCAAATTTCATTGTCTTTTTCCTCTGCCTACCACCCTGAGAGTAATGGGCAGACTGAACGCCTTAATCAGTCTGTGGAACAATTCTTGAGGTTGTATGTTGCTGATGACCAGCAATTATGGGTGAAATTTCTTCCATTGGCTGAATTTGCTTTGAATAACCGTGTCAATTCTTCTGCTGGGGTTTCACCTTTCTTTTGTAACCATGGTTTCCATCCCCGTTTTCATTCTGGGTCATCCGTCTCCTCCTCTAACCCTGAGGCGGATAGGCTCTCTTCTGAACTGTGCACAGTTTGGGCCCAAATTCAATCGAACTTAGAAAAGGCTCAAAGTTCTCAGAAACTCAAGGCCGATAGGAGACGTTCAAGGGGGGTGAATTTTCAGGTTGGGGATAAGGTATGGTTGTCCTCCAAGAACCTCTCTCTTAAGGTAGATTCTAAAAAGTTTGCTCCTCGTTTTATTGGACCATATAAGATCACGGAGGTGATTAACCCGGTATCATTTAGGTTGGAGCTGCCCGAGTCATTCCCCATTCACATTGTGTTCCATAAATCTCTACTTAAAAAATATTTTGAACCGGTAGTACCATCGAAAGCCTCGCCTCCGCCGGTTCTTGTTAATGATACTGTCGAGTATGTGGTGTCTAAAATAGTGGATGTCAGGAAGGTGCGTAATTCCTTGCAGTACCTGATTCACTGGAAGGGGTATGGACCTGAAGAGAGATCTTGGGTACCTGCCAGGGAGGTTCATGCTCCTAGACTTGTTCGAAAATTTCATTTAGAACACCCTGAAAGGCCATCGCCTGAAGTCTTGGGTCCGGTGTCCCCTCGTAAAAGGGGGGGTACTGTAACGGAGTGCCAAAGGCATACTCGGTCTCCCATCGGTCTCCCATCAGCCGCAGACCTCCTTCCCAGGGCGGCTTTGCTAGCTGGGAGCCTCCCTGCTCCTAGGTCTGCCTTGAGCGCCGAGC
This sequence comes from Bufo bufo, assembly GCF_905171765.1. Lineage (NCBI taxonomy): Eukaryota > Metazoa > Chordata > Amphibia > Anura > Bufonidae > Bufo > Bufo bufo. The sequence continues at coordinate 825,235,808 of NC_053390.1, read as the reverse complement.
TGATCACTCGGTGCTCGACTGGTCGGTCTGTCGGTCATGTGACGCTGGCCACATCACATGACCCTCACTCCCCACTATAAATACAGGCAGCCTGCTAGTCACAGGTTGCCTGTTAATTTAGGTTCCTGGCAGTTGTTGGATACCTGTGTACTTACCTGATCCTGTTCCCTGACGATCCTCTGCCTGCTCCTCCTGTACTGCGCATCCTTCCTGGTATATTGACCTCGGCTTCCACCTGACTATTCTTTGCGGACTCCTTTGGTACTTCTCGACTCTCCTGGTATTTATCACCCCGGCTTCTCCTGACCTTTCTTTGCTTATCCCTCTGTACTGCGTTGTCCTCTTAGTTTTGACCAGGGCCGTTCACTATCCGTTATTTGTCTTGTCTGTCCTTCCCGCACGTATACTAAGTTAGGGACTGCCGTCCAGTTGTCCCCTGTCATCAGGACTCGTGAGGCATGTAGGCAGGGCCAGGGGTGAGGGTGGAGCGCAGTGGTCACTATCCTCCCCCCTGTGTGAGTGTGTACGTGACCGTTACAATAGCCTTATCATAATGAGAATATTGTTTTTTATGCTTAGACAGCTAATATATATTGCTGGTTTCTTTATAATGTGAATAAACCAGTATTTTTTTTAAAGCTTTCAGGCATAAAAAAAAACAACACTATTCTCAATATAGTAAGGCAATAGGCTTGTGTTATGGGTTAAATGAGAGAGAAAAAAAAAATCTAATTCTCACCTGGGACATGAACTTAGGATCTCTACATGCAAAGCTGACAACTTACCACTAAGCTTTAGACTTACCACATAGAGAAGAAAATGTTTTCTATACTTAGAAAGCTAACACTTATTACTGGTTTTATTATAATCATATATTGTGCCTGTGAATAAAGCAGTAATATGTACTGTATATTAGCTTTCTAAATATAGAAATCCACTCTTTTCAACACGGTAAGGCTACAGTAAGTAGTGTATATGATATGTACATGCTAGGATACAGCTCTGCATGCTGATATCTAGCCCTGTCAATCAAGGGAAGGAGGGAGTGTGCAGAGTACAGGGGGTGTTACAAAAGCAGTGCTCCAAGGATTCAGCCCCATCCCCTGGTGCTCCAACTTGCTCATCTGCATATGAATAAAACAGATATCTCTGCAGCTGTTTAACATACAGACAAGAGAAAGGTATCATTTTAATCCGCATGATGAGCTCTACCAGACAGTATGCCGAGTTTAATAGGGTTGATCATGCTGACAGAGCCTCTTTAAGCTTGCCTTTCAGACATGCCCCTCTAATGATATTCCCACAGGCATTACCATATTAACAGCACTGGCAAACAAGGTGGCCTCTTAATTGTAAGAGCCTCTGCAGGAAATCGTTGGTGCAACCAATCTGGCTAGGCATTACTTCTAAAGGCACCCTCGTTACTCTTCATATTTCCTAAATAACCAACTACCAGCTTTACAGGTCAGACTTACCAACAGCTGGAAATGGCACAAATCGCTGGATGAAGAGTCTGGTAGAAGGAGAAAATTTATTTGCCCTCTGAACCAGAGAATTAAGGCCGACCTGGAAAGAGAAGGTGCAGAGTGTAAGTGGCAAAGTCTAGTGGTTCAATCTTCAAGTCAGCACATCTAAAGGAAATGAGCCACATATTGGTTGTCACCTCCACCGCAATGAACGGAAACCCCTTGGCCGATCCTTACAGTAGGGTGGGCTGTCATGTAGGACATATAGATGTAAAAAAATTCACGTGCAGGTGTCCAAAGACAGTTCTCCATAGCCTCCAAAATGGCCGGCTCATCTTCCAAGTAGTAGTGCAGCCCTGGGGGGGAGCAATCTGTGAGGCTCTGAGGGTGCAGGGTGCGGACTGGTATCCAAGGCCTTGTTCACTCACCTCTAGTGATTGTCAGGGAGTCACATATTTATATCAATACGCTGAAATTGCACTAATCCTGTCCATTTATTGTATGTTTTTACTTTTTAGTTCATTTGTAGTTTTGTTTTTACATTTTTAGGTTTTCCTACCTTTGCGATATTGCATTTTATTTCCTGTAGTGCATTTTCACGGGGCGATGGAGGGTGTTATGTGACCTACGTCACCTGGTGGAATAAAGGCCTGGACAATTACTGCTCCATCTCGCTCTAGGTAAGGCCTGGCTGTAATAAGCTGCGCTGGTGTCAGAGCACATAGCACTTAGCCGCAGCGGAGGCCGGAGCCCCCCGGAGCTTCGGCCCAGAGTGATTATGGGCAGTAACAGCAGATTCACAAGCTGTCAGACGCGCTCACTCCGCGCGCTGCTCACAATTATCGGGGAGAGGGAGCTGGGATTAAAAAACCCACAGGGGCTTTGTCACGTAGGAGACGGTGACAAACAACCTGCACGTATGTTGTGCAAGAAGGTAGAGGAGCCTATCAAATACATAAATACTCAGGCTGTAACCTCTTCAGTGCCGCGGCCCATCCTAAACTGGCCCGTATAGACCTGTCTGCCCAAACGACAACGCCTACGTGTCCTACACCACAGCTGAGCATGTTGAATGCCTTGCAATGTATAAAAAAAAAAGTTTTGTAAAAAATAAAGGGCAAAAAGGCAAAACAATTACATAAAAACTATAAAAATGTAATTTTTTTTTTTATAATAAAAATATATATATATAGCTATATAGTACACGTGTGGCCTTTGAGCAGCTCAGCCTCACTACAATGGATGGGACTGCAGTAGAACACCAGGCACGACCACTACAGCAGAATGCTAGAAAAAACGTTGCAAATTTATTAAAAAGGAAAAACAAAAAGTTTGTATGGGCATAAATATTCAGACCCTTTGCCCTAGGGCCTCACATGTCTCTTGATCATCTCTGAGATGTTCTACACCTTGATTGGAGTCACCTCTGGTAAATTCAGTAGACTGAACAAGATTTGGAAAGAAACAGCCCTGTCTATATCAGGTCACACAGCAAAAACCAAGCCATGAGAAGGAGAGAACGGCCTGTAGAGCTCAGAGACAGGATTGTGTGGAGGCTCAGATCTGGAGAAGGAGACAAAAGCTACTGCATTGAAAGTTCCCAAGAGCACAGTGACCTCCGTAATTCTGGAAGAAGCTCTGAACCACCAGGACTCTTCCTAGAGCTGGCCGCCCCTCCAGACTGAGTAATCAGAGGGAAGTTAGGTAAGGTGACCAAGAACCTAGTGGTGACTTTGGCCACTCACGGAGCACCTGGCCCCTCTTCCTACAGCTGATCGGCGGGGGTCCCGGGTGTCGGATGCCCGACAATCTGATATTGATGACCTATCCTGAGAATAGGTCATCAATATTAATTGAGGGATAACCCCTTTAATGAAAACCTGATCCAGTGGGATCTGGACCTCAGACTGGGATGAAGGGTCACCTTCTAACAAGACAGTGACCCTAAGCACACAGCGAGGACAACACAGGAGAGGCTTAGTAGGGACAACTCTGTGAATGTCCTTGAGTGGTCCACCCAGAGCCTTGACCTGAACCCAATAGAACATCTCTGAAGAGACCTGCAGATGGCTGTCCACTGACGGTCCAGACCCAACCTGACAGAGCTGGAGAGGATCTGCCAAGAAGAAAGTACCCAAATCCAGGTGTGCAAACCAAGGAGACTGGAGGCCGAGTAAAGGGTGTGAATACTTATGTCAATGCAAGGTGGTCGTTTTTCCTTTTCAAAAAGTTACCTTAGATTTTGAACATTTTGCTCTCACTTCTCATTATGGGGGACGGACTGCAGAATGATGGGGAAAGCTGGGTTTCTTTTTATTTTAGCAAGGCGGAACAGAACAGAAGTGAGAGGGTGTGAAGACTTCCCGAACGCACTGTACAGTTACATTTATTAGTGTAATTAAGGCTCTTCCCGAGTGCTGATTTTAGCCGTCAATCAAACATGTCACATCCGACGTGGCGTCTCCTAATTAATCTCTTCCGATATCTGTGCCACGTCTCCCCAGGCTTTGTCATGCTATTAAGAAGTGAAGACAGGCCGGTGGAGGAGGACGGCTGGAGACGAGGGATATATTTAGGACTGGGAAGATGTTAACTAGTTTGGTACTTCCATAAGGAAGATGAAGGGAGATGTCCCAGAGTGGCCTTCACATGTTACACACAAGGCGGCCTGACTGCTCCATGAGGGGACAGCTATGGTCTGCTGGAGTCTATGGTGGTCTGACCGTCTTGTCCTGTCTCATCAGAGGTGCAGACCTCAGCTCTGTCTGTCCCTCATGTACTACACTGCAGCTCTGCTTCATTAGAGCCCCGCTATGACCAGTGACTCCAGTGTGGCTGCACTGTCTGCTGGAGTCTATGGTGGTCTGACCGTCTTGTCCTGTCTCATCAGAGGCGCAGACCTCAGCTCTGTCTGTCCCTCATGCACTACACTGCAGCTTTGCTTCATTAGAGCCCCGCTATGACCAGCGACTCCAGTGTGGCTGCACTGTCTGCTGGAGTCTATGGTGGTCTGAACGTCTTGTCCTGTCTCATCAGAGGCGCATACCTCAGCTCTGTCTGTCCCTCATGCACTACACTGCAGCTCTGCTTTATTAAAGTCCCGCTCCCAGCGACTCCAGGTTAGCTGCACTGTCTGCTGGAGTCTATGGTGGTCTGACCGTCTTGTCCTGTCTCATCAGAGGCGCAGACCTCAGCTCTGTCTGTCCCTCATGCACTACACTGCAGCTCTGCTTCATTAGAGCCCCGCTATGACCAGTGACTCCAGGTTAGCTGCACTGTCTGCTGGAGTCTATGGTGGTCTGAACGTCTTGTCCTGTCTCATCAGAGGTGCAGACCTCAGCTCTGTCTGTCCCTCATGCACTACACTGCAGCTCTGCTTCATTAGAGCCCCGCTATGACCAGTGACTCCAGGTTAGCTGCACTGTCTGCTGGAGTCTATGGTGGTCTGAACGTCTTGTCCTGTCTCATCAGAGGTGCAGACCTCAGCTCTGTCTGTCCCTCATGCACTACACTGCAGCTCTGCTTCATTACAGCCCCGCTATGACCAGTGACTCCAGTGTGGCTGCACTGTCTGCTGGAGTCTATGGTGGTCTGACCGTCTTGTCCTGTCTCATCCGAGGCGCAGACCTCAGCTCTGTCTGTCCCTCATGCACTACACTGCAGCTCTGCTTCATTAGAGCCCCGCTCCCAGCGACTCCAGGTTAGCTGCACTGTCTGCTGGAGTCTATGGTGGTCTGACCGTCTTGTCCTGTCTTATCAGAGGCGCAGACCTCAGCTCTGTCTGTCCCTCATGCACTACACTGCAGCTCTGCTTCATTACAGCCCCGCTATGACCAGTGTCTCCAGTGTGGCTGCACTGTCTGCTGGAGTCTATGGTGGTCTGAACGTCTTGTCCTGTCTCATCCGAGGCGCAGACCTCAGCTCTGTCTGTCCCTCATGCACTACACTGCAGCTCTGCTTCATTAGAGCCCCGCTCCCAGCGACTCCAGGTTAGCTGCACTGTCTGCTGGAGTCTATGGTGGTCTGACCGTCTTGTCCTGTCTTATCAGAGGCGCAGACCTCAGCTCTGTCTGTCCCTCATGCACTACACTGCAGCTCTGCTTCATTACAGCCCCGCTATGACCAGTGTCTCCAGTGTGGCTGCACTGTCTGCTGGAGTCTATGGTGGTCTGAACGTCTTGTCCTGTCTCATCCGAGGCGCAGACCTCAGCTCTGTCTGTCCCTCATGCACTACACTGCAGCTCTGCTTCATTAGAGTCCCGCTCCCAGCGACTCCAGGTTAGCTGCACTGTCTGCTGGAGTCTATGGTGGTCTGACCATCTTGTCTCATCAGAGGTGCAGACCTCAGCTCTGTCTGTCCCTCATGTACTACACTGCAGCTCTGCTTCATTAGAGCCCCGCTATGACCAGTGACTCCAGTGTGGCTGCACTGTCTGCTGGAGTCTATGGTGGTCTGACCGTCTTGTCCTGTCTCATCAGAGGCGCAGACCTCAGCTCTGTCTGTCCCTCATGCACTACACTGCAGCTCTGCTTCATTAGAGCCCAGCTATGACCAGTGTCTCCAGTGTGGCTGCACTGTCTGCTGGAGTCTATGGTGGTCTGACCATCTTGTCCTGTCTCATCAGAGGCGCAGACCTCAGCTCTGTCTGTCCCTCATGCACTACACTGCAGCTCTGCTTCATTAGAGCCCAGCTATGACCAGTGACTCCAGTGTGGCTGCACTGTCTGCTGGAGTCTATGGTGGTCTGAACGTCTTGTCTCATCAGAGGCTCAGACCTCAGCTCTGTCTGTCCCTCATGCACTACACTGCAGCTCTGCTTCATTAGAGCCCCGCTCCCAGCGACTCCAGTGTGGCTGCACTGTCTGCTGGAGTCTATGGTGGTCTGACCATCTTGTCCTGTCTCATCAGAGGTGCAGACCTCAGCTCTGTCTGTCCCTCATGCACTACACTGCAGCTCTGCTTCATTAGAGCCCCGCTCCCAGCGACTCCAGTGTGGCTGCACTGTCTGCTGGAGTCTATGGTGGTCTGACCGTCTTGTCCTGTCTCATCAGAGGCTCAGACCTCAGCTCTGTCTGTCCCTCATGCACTACACTGCAGCTCTGCTTCATTAGAGCCCCGCTCCCAGCGACTCCAGGTTAGCTGCACTGTCTGCTGGAGTCTATGGTGGTCTGACCATCTTGTCCTGTCTCATCAGAGGCTCAGACCTCAGCTCTGTCTGTCCCTCAAGCACTACACTGCAGCTCTGCTTCATTAGAGCCCCGCTATGACCAGCGACTCCAGTGTGGCTGCACTGTCTGCTGGAGTCTATGGTGGTCTGAACGTCTTGTCCTGTCTCATCAGAGGCGCAGACCTCAGCTCTGTCTGTCCCTCATGCACTACACTGCAGCTCTGCTTTATTAGAGCCCCGCTCCCAGCGACTCCAGGTTAGCTGCACTGTCTGCTGGAGTCTATGGTGGTCTGACCGTCTTGTCCTGTCTCATCAGAGGCGCAGACCTCAGCTCTGTCTGTCCCTCATGCACTACACTGCAGCTCTGCTTCATTAGAGCCCCGCTATGACCAGTGACTCCAGGTTAGCTGCACTGTCTGCTGGAGTCTATGGTGGTCTGACCGTCTTGTCCTGTCTTATCAGAGGCGCAGACCTCAGCTCTGTCTGTCCCTCATGCACTACACTGCAGCTCTGCTTCATTACAACCCAGCTATGACCAGCGAATTTCAAGAATCAGGTACAGTGGGGCGCATGAACTTTTGCAGCTGGGCTGTCAGTGTCAGTGTGACCAGTTTCTGGAGGTCTGGTATACTGTGGTTTAAACACACAGTGTACATTCATCGGTATACTATACCGCCATACTGTGGCTCCCTATAGAACCGATCCCCGTGACACTGTATATTACCAAGTTTAAAGGGAAGCTCCGGAAAACAGCTGAGCGTTCTCCTAGAAGAGTTCTACGGACTAGCTGATGGATAATAACGGAGACGCGCGGTAACGTGCTCACATCTGGTCACACGATGGCGGCACTGTCGCTCTCCGGCGGCCATATTTCTCAGCTTTTCCATAATATATCTTCAGAAGAAGACATTAAAGAAGTGACGGGTGTAAAGTGAGTGCAGGAGGCTTAAAGGATCAGACTGAACGAAGAGCCCCAATTAGGTGCGGGGCCCCCTCCTCCTGCATGCCCGTCTGAACTATGACTGGCAGCCGGGAGCGGGCAGCCGCCATCAGATCACATTACCGCACTAATTGTTCCCAAAACAGCCAGGATTAACAGAAGCTGCGTCCGTGCCGTATCGGCCCCTTATTACAGGATTACCGGCTCCGAGCCCCGAGAAATGAAAAATAAACACTACCGCCATCATACAGACGGACACCGGCAGGTGAGCAACCTAGAGTACTCCCATGTAGCATCAGATTCCACCAGAGCATCGACTGCATCACGTGATCCCATAGATGGCGACTCGGACCTCATAATACCGCACTATGACCACTATTACTACCACTTATATCACACTGCTATTACTACTACCTTACAGTACTGCACTACCACTATTACCTCATAATACTGTACCACTACTATTACTAATACCGCATTAATATTACTACCATTCCTAATACAGCAATATTATTACTCTTACCACCTCATAATATCACACGACATACTACCTCATAATTGCTGCATGACCACTATTACTACCTCTCATAATACCGCACTACTATTATTACTACATCCTCATAATACTGCACTACCACTATTACTACCTCAACATAATACCGTACTACTACTGTCACTACCAACTCTTAATACTGCTCTACTACTTCATAATACCGTATTACTACCACCTCATAATACCGCACTACTATTACAACCTCCTCATAATACTGCACTATTACTACCACCTCCTAATACCGCATTACCACTAGTACCATGACTTCATAATACTGCACTACTACTTCATAAAACTGTATTACTACTACCTCATAATACCACACTACTACTTCATAAAAGTGCACTACTACTATTACTTCCACATCATAATACTGCACTACTACTATAACTACTACTTTATAATACTGCACTACTACTATAACTACTACTTTATAATACTGCAGTACCACCTCATAATACCTCACCACTACTATCACTACCACATCATAATACTGCACTACTACTACAACTACTACTTTATAATACTGCACTACCAGCTCATAATACCTCACCTCTACTATCACGACCACATCATAATACTGCACTACTACCTCTCATAATACCCCACTACTATTACTACCGCCTTATCATACCCCATACTTCCATTACTAACACCTCATGATACCACATGGCCATTTCATGACCATGATGCCCCCCCTCTAACATTACCACTATCCCATAATACCGCTTCATACGACTTCTTACAGAGGTATACAGAGCTGGATTCTGTATGAATTCAGTCGAAAAACCTACGAAGCGATCCATCGGATGCCATATTGCGGTTGTTTTCCCAACCCCCAAACAAGTGAATGGTGACAGCCAACTCTCCATCGCCTGCTTCACCAGGGGGGCCATTTGGAGACAGGTACGGTTCCTGGAGGTAGGACCCACATTTATCCGATGGGAATACCCCTTTAAGAAAAACCCACCCGTAACGCTCAGGTCATCACGACTCAGCCCAGCTACACCAACAAGCTCAGCCCTGCAACATGCTGAAAGGATAGGAGAAGTGAGCGCAGCCATGAGCGCCGGCCTGATCAGGGGCAAATAGCGGCGTCTACGCCAGACTTTTAGCAAATTAGCTGGTAAGTTCGCTCACGATGGGGGCGTGAATACTTTCCAGAGCGTTCCACCTAACAAGCCGGCACCCCCGCGGCGCGGCTCTACGTACTAATAATCTCCAGCTCCTGCCGCCTGATAAGACAATGCTCCTTCCTTTGTCTCTCGGTCACACCAGTAATCCCCCGCAGACCCTTTAATTTGGCCCGTAGTCTTCATCACATGCCCGGCATGGGGCCGCCCTGAGCCCTGGCGCTTTGTGCTGCCGTGCCCCCTTTCCCGGCGCTGTTTGGAGAGGTAGCAGGTCATTGTTGTCTTTGTCTGATGCCCCCCTGGCTTGTAAGGCCAAAGACTTCATTAACTGATGGCTGCTGTCAATTAGCTGCAAATCCCCTCCCAGTGAGAGCCTATTAGTGCGAGATGACCTGAAAACAAGTGCCATTGCCCCAGGAGGGTCTCCTATTAATTAAACAGGACCCCTTCAAGACGGCTGCCCACTGAGTGGCAGGAAAACACACGGGGGGTGACAGGCACCGGCTGAAGAGGGGCGAGGACTCAATCAGGCGCCCCGCTCATACAGAGATAATATTTGTAGTGATTAGGTAAGAGTCTAGTTAACCTCTGCCCGTTCATTATATCTAGTTAACCTCTGCCCGTTCATTACGTCTATTCCCACGGAATCCGTGTCCAACGGTGCTGACCCCGAGCTTTGATTATCTGCCCATGTAATGTAGACGAAGGGCGGGGGGGGGGGGGGGGGGGTGGAGTGTCAAATACCAGGGAGGAGGAATGACTAATAAACATGATGCTCATATTAGAATGGAGCTGCAATACCACCCCGGAACAGTGGACAGGGGAGGCGCTGTTCACTGAGAGAGCAGCAAGGTTTCCCTACAACCCCTTTAAGGGGTCTTAGTCCACAGTTTTATGAGTATTCAGGATATCAAGTGATGAATTTGTTATTGCTTGTCCGCGGGGGCGGGGCTATGACAGCTTTATCAGCAGCGTCAAGACTGCTTGACGTAAAATTGTATGTTCCGCGAGTCTGATCGCAACAGGAAAAAAGGCCGTAAAAGGAAGGCTGTGGTCAGATCTGGTATGCTGTATAAAGAGGGCGAGCATGAAAAAGAGATTTCCTTATTGGTATTCCCTTAATTCAGGTGTCTTGCTCCGCCCCCGAGGAGCACAATGAGGCATTTTGCCTGAACACTTCCATCATTTAGAGCATATACAGTGCCCCTTCTACTACACAGAGTGGACATTACATAATGAAGTGTTCCTGAACCTGTGGCTCTACAGCTGTTGCATAACTACAACTCTCACCATGCCCTGCTGTACTGCAGCTCATGAGCAGGTGTGGCGCTGTTTTACACCATAGACAACCCCTTGAATTCCTGAGCTCAGCTCATCCTGCTGACTCTGTACAATGGCTGGTATAACCCGAATAGCACAGCACAGTCACAATGTAGAGGGAATACAATAGAAAAGGCTTCTTCCAGAATGCAGTGTGCACTGTAGAGATTTGAATGCAGCTCTGGAAGTGAATGGAGTATGACATTCTGAGTTCTAGCAAGTATCCTGCAGATAGCTGAATACAGCTCTGAAGGAGAACAGGGCATAACAGAGCTTGGTGTCTTACAATTCAGCTGAGATTTGAATGCAGCTCTGGAAGTGAAGAGAGTATAACAGATAGTGAGCTCTAAAAAGAATCCAGCAAATAGTTAAATGCAGCTCTGTGAGTGAATAGAGTCTAAGCTCTAATAACCATGCAGCAGAGATTTGAATGCAGCTCTGGAAGTGAAGAGAGTATAACATAGACTGAGCTCTAACAAGAATCCAGCAGAGGACTGAATGCAGCTCTGGAAGTTATTGGAGTATAGAAATCAGATAGATGAATGCAGCTCTGGGAGTGATCAGTATATAATAGACAGCGAGTTCTAACAAGAATCCAGCAGAGAACTCAATGCAGCTCTGTGTGTGAACAGAGTATAATAGAGGGTGGGCGCTAACAAGAATCCAGAAGAGAACTGAATGCAGCTCTGGAAGTGATCGGAGTATAGAAAGCAGATAGCTGAATGCAGCTCTGGGGGTGATCGGAGTATAGAAAGCAGATAGCTGAATGCAGCTCTGGGAGTGATCGGTATGCAAGAGAGAGTGGGCTCTAACAAGAATCCAGAAGATAGCTGAATGCAGCTCTGGAAGCGTTCAGTGCATATTAGAGAGTGAGCTCTAACAAGAATCCAGAAGATAGCTGAATACAGCTCTGGGTGTGAACAAAGTATAATAGAGGGTGAGCTCTAACATGAATCCAGCAGAGAGTTGAATGCAGCTCTGGGAGTGACTGGAGTACCAAACATCTCAATGGAAGATGCAATCAGTTGTGCGTCAGTGTGCGGCTCTACTCATACATTTAGGATATTTCTGGATGCAGCTGAGACATGCTGACATCGGCCTAGACGCCTGCCAAACCTCCTGTGTCCTCCCCGTGACCAGGATCTGTCTCCGTCTGGTCACTGCTGCTCCGCCACCTATCGGAGGGGAGATGGCACCACGCTGCACGACTCTGGTGGTGCCGCCGCTCATGCCCGTCCTGGATGAAATCATATTCAGCTGCCAACCCCTCCAAGCTGCAGTACACAGGGAATCAAGAAAAGTGCAAGCAAACTGACAGCAAGCAGAGGTCTTGGAGATGGTGAGGAATTGAAACACAAAGTATACAATAACTGAGGGCTACTATATAAATGCAGAAAACCTCTTAAAGGGATTGTCCATATTACAAAACCCAAATTCATAAGCCATACTAGGGAATTCTGGGTTAATAGAGGGGGGTCCCCTGAGTCTCCTGCTCTGGAGGACCTGTCCTCTATAACACACACAATCCATTGATGTGGTAGGCACTGTGTAATACCCCATTTCCCCTGTGGTGGCACTGTAGGGAAACTGAACGCTTACACCAGGTTTCCTCCTGGTGATCGGCTTATGGTCAGGTGATTAATCTAACAAGCAGGGACTGTCCACAGAGAAGAACTGCGACTGGAGGACAACTTCTATTCTTCAGATGTCTTTCAGCTGTGCTCCAGCTTAGCTTCAACCTATATTGACCTGCTGTCTAATCAGAGGCCTGGGCTGCTGTTCTGCACTTCCCCCATGCTTTACACTGAATCTCTCTTCTTCAGAATGGCTGCTCTTTACTAGCACATGCGACAGAATGATTAAAAACCTCAAGTAACTATACCTTCAGTATAGATGTGGTCTGTAATGTGGCCTCTGTACCTGGGCGGAGCTTGTTGTGTGTTACTATAGGATGCTCCTCCCACTTGTTCATACATTACTACTTATTGCCACATACCTGGGAGGAGCTTGTTGTGTGTTACTAAAGGATGCTCCTCCCACTTGTCTATACAATATTACTTATTGCCACATACCTGGGCGGAGCTTGTTGTGTGTTACTAAAGGATGCTCCTCCCACTTGTCTATACATTATTACTGATTGCCACATACCTGGGTGGAGCTTGTTGTGTGTTACTATAGGATGCTCCTCCCACTTGTCTATACATTATTACTGATTGCCACATATCTGCGAGGAGCTTGTTGTGTGTTACTATAGGATGCTCCTCCCACTTGTTCATACATTATTACTTATTGCCACATACCTGGGAGGAGCTTGTTGTGTGTTACTAAAGGATGTTCCTCCCACTAGTCTATACATTATTAGTGTTTGCCACATACCTGGGTGGAGCTTGTTGTGTGTTACTAAAGGATGCTCCTCCCACTTGTCTATACATTATTACTGATTGACACATATCTGGGAGGAGCTTGTTGTGTGTTACTATATGATGCTCCTCCCACTTGTCCATACATTATTACTTATTGCCACATACCTGGGTGGAGCTTGTTGTGTGTTACTATAGGATGCTCCTCCCACTTGTCTATACATAATTACTGATTGCCACATACCTGGGTGGAGCTTGTTGTGTGTTACTATAGGATGCTCCTCCCACTTGTCTATACATTATTGCTAATTACCACATACCTGGGCGGAGCTTGTTGTGTGTTACTATAGGATGCTCCTCCCACTTGTCTATACATTATTACTGATTGCCACATATCTTTGAGGAGCTTGTTGTGCGTTACTATAGGATGCTCCTCCCACTTGTCCATACATTATTACTGATTGACACATACCTGGGCGGAGCTTGCAGTGCGTTACTATAGGACGCTCTTCCCACTTGTCCATACATTATTACTGTTTGCCACATACCTGGGCGGAGCTTGCAGTGCATTACTATAGGACACTCCTCCCACTTGTCCATACATTATTACTGATTGACACATATCTGGGAGGAGCTTGTTGTGTGTTAATATAGGATGCTCCTCCCACTTGTCTATACATTATTGCTAATTACCACATACCTGGGCGGAGCATGTTGTGTGTTACTATATGATGCTCGTCCCACTTGTCCATACGTTATTGACTGCCACATACCTGGGCGGAGCTTGCAGTGCGTTACTATAGGATGCTCCTCCCACTTGTCCATACATTATTACTGATTGACACATATCTGGGAGCAGCTTTTTGTGAGTTACTATAGGATGCCCCTCCCACTTGTCCATTATTACTGATTGCCACATACCTGGGCGGAGCTTGCAGTGCGTTACTATAGGACGCTCCTCCCACTTGTCCATACATTATTACTGATTGACACATATCTGGGCGGAGCTTGCAGTGCGTTACTATAGGACGCTCCTCCCACTTGTCCATACATTATTACTGATTGACACATATCTGGGAGGAGCTTTTTGTGAGTTACTATAGGATGCTCCTCCCACTTGTCCATTATTACTGATTGCCACATACCTGGGCGGAGCTTGCAGTGCGTTACTATAGGACGCTCCTCCCACTTGTCCATACATTATTAGTGTTTGCCACATACCTGGGCGGAGCTTGCAGTGCGTTACTATAGGATGCTCCTCCCACTTGTCCATACATTATTACTGATTGACACATACCTGGGAGGAGCTTGCAGTGCGTTACTATAGGACGCTCCTCCCACTTGTTCATACATTATTACTGTTTGCCACATACCTGGGCGGAGCTTGCAGTGCGTTACTATAGGACGCTCCTCCCACTTGTTCATACATTATTACTGTTTGCCACATACCTGGGCGGAGCTTGCAGTGCGTTACTATAGGACGCTCCTCCCACTTGTTCATACATTACTACTGATTGCCACGATCGGTCCGAACCACTGGCATCCTTCTTCTAGTTTGAGCTTCTAGTCCAAGAATTACACCCCCCAATGTTCTGACTGTGTCAGTACTCACTGTAGTTCCTAGCATTATATTCATAAACCAGGACATTCGGAATGAGAAAACGGGTCACACCGGATCGTGGAAGCTGCTTTTACCCTGGGAGAGAGGAGACCCTGCAGTTTGAAGGCGAGGCGAGCAATGCCTCCGTAGACGGTAGATAAAGGAGTCCTCGTCCAATTAGAGAGAACTTTCCAATTAGTAATAATTATTTGTTAATTTGCTGAGATGCTGGAGAACGGCCAACGACCATATTGATTCTCCGCCTAACGAGCCAATGTTTATGTTCTCCTCGCGGTATATTCTGACATGAAGGGATTATTTCTACAATAAACCCCACTCTCCGCACCCGCCATTAACAGCGCTCTGCCGCGCCCCCCAATCCACGCTCCATGAAATGACAAGAAAACGGCTTCGCCCTCCGCTCCTGATGGGAGGGTTGGGCGGTCAGGTGTCAAACACGCTGTTAGGGGAGGCCTCCATTTATGGCCCTCGTATATTAGCTGCAAAGAGTGGGGGGCCCGATGCTACAGGGCCATGTGGGATCCTGAGCCGACAGAGGGTGTGTGCAGTGATCTATGGATCCAGACAGGTGTCAGGACCCTGAGGAGAAGACACCGTGATAGTGAGCGGAGTCAAGAAGGCGTTTGGTCTTAACTTTTTTGTCTGATCATGAAACAGGGTCTGGTCTGGGGTCTCATTCATGGTCTGGTCTGGGGTCTCATTCACGGTCTGGTTTGGGGTCTCATTCATGGTCTGGTCTGGGGTCTCATTCATGGTCTGGTCTGGGGTCTCATTCATGGTCTGGTCTGGGGTCTCATTCATGGTCTGGTCTGGGGTCTCATTCATGGTCTGGACTGGGGTCTCATTCATGGTCTGGTCTGGGGTCTAATTCATGGTCTGGCCTGGGATCTAATTCAGGGATCCGATCTACGATCAGGTCAGATTTAAACCTAAGGCAACAACGCTGAAAGGCACCAGTGCTAACCACTGAGCCACCATGCTGCCTGAGATATTCTTCAGGGGTTGGATCTGACATCTGATTCAAGGATCTAATCTGAGATATAATTCAGGGGTCTGGTTTCGGGGTCAGAACAAGATCTGATTCATCAGTTTAGACGAGTCCGATTTAGGTCTTGAATCGAAGATCTGAATTAAGGGTTGGATCTGGGATCAGATTCAGAAGTCTGATTCAGGAATCTGATCTGGGATGTAATTCAGTGGTCTGGGATCTGATTCATGGGCCTGGTCTGGGATCTGATTCATGGGCCTGGTCTGGGATCTGATTCATGGGCCTGGTCTGGGATCTGATTCATGGGCCTGGTCTGGGATCTGATTCATGGGCCTGGTCTGGGATCTGATTCATGGGCCTGGTCTGGGATCTGATTCATGGGCCTGGTCTGGGATCTGATTCATGCGCCTGGTCTGGGATCTGATTCATGCGCCTGGTCTGGGATCTGATTCATGCGCCTGGTCTGGGATCTGATTCATGCGCCTGGTCTGGGATCTGATTCATGCGCCTGGTCTGGGATCTGATTCATGGGCCTGGTCTGGGATCTGATTCATGGGCCTGGTCTGGATCTGATTCATTGGCCTGGTCTGGGATCTGATTCATGGGCCTGGTCTGGGATCTGATTCATGGGCCTGGTCTGGGATCTGATTCATGGGCCTGGTCTGGGATCTGATTCATGGGCCTGGTCTGGGATCTGATTCATGGGCCTGGTCTGGGATCTGATTCATGGGCCTGGTCTGGGATCTGATTCATGGGCCTGGTCTGGGATCTGATTCATGGGCCTGGTCTGGGATCTGATTCATGGGCCTGGTCTGGGATCTGATTCATGGGCCTGGTCTGGGATCTGATTCATGCGCCTGGTCTGGGATCTGATTAATGGGCCTGGTCTGGGATCTGATTCATGGGCCTGGTCTGGGATCTGATTCATTGGCCTGGTCTGGGATCTGATTCATGGGCCTGGTCTGGGATCTGATTCATGGGCCTGGTCTGGGATCTGATTCATGGGCCTGGTCTGGGATCTGATTCATGGGCCTGGTCTGGGATCTGATTCATGGGCCTGGTCTGGGATCTGATTCATGGGCCTGGTCTGGGATCTGATTCATGGGCCTGGTCTGGGATCTGATTCATGGGCCTGGTCTGGGATCTGATTCATGGGCCTGGTCTGGGATCTGATTCATGGGCCTGGTCTGGGGTCTCATTCATGGTCTGGTCTGGGGTCTCATTCACGGTCTGGTTTGGGGTCTCATTCATGGTCTGGTCTGGGGTCTCATTCATGGTCTGGTCTGGGGTCTCATTCATGGTCTGGTCTGGGGTCTCATTCATGGTCTGGTCTGGGGTCTCATTCATGGTCTGGACTGGGGTCTCATTCATGGTCTGGTCTGGGGTCTAATTCATGGTCTGGCCTGGGATCTAATTCAGGGATCCGATCTACGATCAGGTCAGATTTAAACCTAAGGCAACAACGCTGAAAGGCACCAGTGCTAACCACTGAGCCACCATGCTGCCTGAGATATTCTTCAGGGGTTGGATCTGACATCTGATTCAAGGATCTAATCTGAGATATAATTCAGGGGTCTGGTTTCGGGGTCAGAACAAGATCTGATTCATCAGTTTAGACGAGTCCGATTTAGGTCTTGGATCGAAGATCTGAATTAAGGGTTGGATCTGGGATCAGATTCAGAAGTCTGATTCAGGAATCTGATCTGGGATGTAATTCAGTGGTCTGGGATCTGATTCATGGGCCTGGTCTGGGATCTGATTCATGGGCCTGGTCTGGGATCTGATTCATGGGCCTGGTCTGGGATCTGATTCATGGGCCTGGTCTGGGATCTGATTCATGGGCCTGGTCTGGGATCTGATTCATGGGCCTGGTCTGGGATCTGATTCATGGGCCTGGTCTGGGATCTGATTCATGGGCCTGGTCTGGGATCTGATTCATGCGCCTGGTCTGGGATCTGATTCATGCGCCTGGTCTGGGATCTGATTCATGCGCCTGGTCTGGGATCTGATTCATGGGCCTGGTCTGGGATCTGATTCATGGGCCTGGTCTGGGATCTGATTCATTGGCCTGGTCTGGGATCTGATTCATGGGCCTGGTCTGGGATCTGATTCATGGGCCTGGTCTGGGATCTGATTCATGGGCCTGGTCTGGGATCTGATTCATGGGCCTGGTCTGGGATCTGATTCATGGGCCTGGTCTGGGATCTGATTCATGGGCCTGGTCTGGGATCTGATTCATGGGCCTGGTCTGGGATCTGATTCATGGGCCTGGTCTGGGATCTGATTCATGGGCCTGGTCTGGGATCTGATTCATGGGCCTGGTCTGGGATCTGATTCATGCGCCTGGTCTGGGATCTGATTAATGGGCCTGGTCTGGGATCTGATTCATGGGCCTGGTCTGGGGTCTCATTCATGGTCTGGTCTGGGGTCTCATTCACGGTCTGGTTTGGGGTCTCATTCATGGTCTGGTCTGGGGTCTCATTCATGGTCTGGTCTGGGGTCTCATTCATGGTCTGGTCTGGGGTCTCATTCATGGTCTGGTCTGGGGTCTCATTCATGGTCTGGACTGGGGTCTCATTCATGGTCTGGTCTGGGGTCTAATTCATGGTCTGGCCTGGGATCTAATTCAGGGATCCGATCTACGATCAGGTCAGATTTAAACCTAAGGCAACAACGCTGAAAGGCACCAGTGCTAACCACTGAGCCACCATGCTGCCTGAGATATTCTTCAGGGGTTGGATCTGACATCTGATTCAAGGATCTAATCTGAGATATAATTCAGGGGTCTGGTTTCGGGGTCAGAACAAGATCTGATTCATCAGTTTAGACGAGTCCGATTTAGGTCTTGGATCGAAGATCTGAATTAATGGTTGGATCTGGGATCAGATTCAGAAGTCTGATTCAGGAATCTGATCTGGGATGTAATTCAGTGGTCTGGGATCTGATTCATGGGCCTGGTCTGGGATCTGATTCATGGGCCTGGTCTGGATCTGATTCATGGGCCTGGTCTGGGATCTGATTCATGGGCCTGGTCTGGGATCTGATTCATGGGCCTGGTCTGGGATCTGATTCATGGGCCTGGTCTGGGATCTGATTCATGGGCCTGGTCTGGGATCTGATTCATGGGCCTGGTCTGGGATCTGATTCATGGGCCTGGTCTGGGATCTGATTCATGGGCCTGGTCTGGGATCTGATTCATGGGCCTGGTCTGGGATCTGATTCATTGGCCTGGTCTGGGATCTGATTCATGGGCCTGGTCTGGGATCTGATTCATGGGCCTGGTCTGGGATCTGATTCATGGGCCTGGTCTGGGATCTGATTCATGGGCCTGGTCTGGGATCTGATTCATGGGCCTGGTCTGGGATCTGATTCATGGGCCTGGTCTGGGATCTGATTCATGGGCCTGGTCTGGGATCTGATTCATGGGCCTGGTCTGGGATCTGATTCATGGGCCTGGTCTGGGATCTGATTCATGGGCCTGGTCTGGGATCTGATTCATGCGCCTGGTCTGGGATCTGATTAATGGGCCTGGTCTGGGATCTGATTCATGGGCCTGGTCTGGGATCTGATTCATTGGCCTGGTCTGGGATCTGATTCATGGGCCTGGTCTGGGATCTGATTCATGGGCCTGGTCTGGGATCTGATTCATGGGCCTGGTCTGGGATCTGATTCATGGGCCTGGTCTGGGATCTGATTCATGGGCCTGGTCTGGGATCTGATTCATGGGCCTGGTCTGGGATCTGATTCATGGGCCTGGTCTGGGATCTGATTCATGGGCCTGGTCTGGGATCTGATTCATGGGCCTGGTCTGGGATCTGATTCATGGGCCTGGTCTGGGATCTGATTCATGGGCCTGGTCTGGGATCTGATTCATGGGCCTGGTCTGGGATCTGATTCATGGGCCTGGTCTGGGATCTGAATCATGCGCCTGGTCTGGGATCTGATTAATGGGCCTGGTCTGGGATCTGATTCATGGGCCTGGTCTGGGATCTGATTCATTGGCCTGGTCTGGGATCTGATTCATGGGCCTGGTCTGGGATCTGATTCATGGGCCTGGTCTGGGATCTGATTCATGGGCCTGGTCTGGGATCTGATTCATGGGCCTGGTCTGGGATCTGATTCATGGGCCTGGTCTGGGATCTGATTCATGGGCCTGGTCTGGGATCTGATTCATGGGCCTGGTCTGGGATCTGATTCATGGGCCTGGTCTGGGATCTGATTCATGGGCCTGGTCTGGGATCTGATTCATACGTCTGGTCTAGAATCTGATTAACGGGCCTGGTCTGGGATCTGATTCATGGGCCTGGTCTGGGATCTGATTCATGCGCCTGGTCTGGGATCTGATTCATGCGCCTGGTCTGGGATCTGATTCACGGGCCTGGTCTGGCATCCGATTCATGGGCCTGGTCTGAGATGTGATTCAGGAGTCTAGGATCTGATTCACGGGCCTGGTCTGGCATCCCCATTCACGGGCCTGGTCTGGCATCCCATTCACGGGCCTGGTCTGGCATCCCATTCACGGGCCTGGTCTGGCATCCCATTCACGGGCCTGGTCTGGCATCCCATTCACGGGCCTGGTCTGGCATCCCATTCACGGGCCTGGTCTGGCATCCCATTCACGGGCCTGGTCTGGCATCCCATTCAGGGGCCTGGTCTGGGATCTGATTCACGAGTGTGGTTTTGGGGTTGGATTGGTCTGGAATCTGAGTCAGGAGTTTGATTAAAGGGTCTGGTCTGGGTTCTGATTCAGGGGTCAGATCTGGACCTACTACAAAACGGGGCCACTTTTAGTATTTTTTCCAGGGCCACTTTAAGTTCTTAGTCCACCCCTGGGTCTGAATCACAAATTAGAACATTTTTTCCACACACTGAGTTAGGGTGCATTCACACGTCCGCAAGTGTTTTCCGGTCCGCAAAACACGGACGGCGGCCATGTGTGTTCCGCATTTTGCAGACCGCCCTTGGCCGACACTATGATAGAAATGCCTACTTGTTCTATTTTTTTTGCAGGGCCACGGAACGGAAGTGTGGATGCGGACAGCACACGGAGTGCTGCCCACATCTTTTGCGGCCCCATTGAACTGAATGGGTCCGCACCTGAAACCTGAACTGAATGGGATGCGGACCCGTTCATGTGGACGTGTGAATGAGCCCTAATCAGGAGAGTTTTTTAGGCTTTTCTTCACCATCTGACACTGGTAGAAGAGCCACGGCCCGATCCACAGACTACAATGGTACTCACTGCAATAGAGACCGCGCTGACGACAGCTCCAGTGTATCCCAGAATGAACTTGGATGTGGGAGAAGGCTGGAAAGCAGAGGGAGACAGTCAGCAATCCTGCAGAATCTTAGAATACCTTCTTAAAGGGGCGTTCCAGCTACAAATAATGAATACAGAAAAGTTTTGCAACTTCCTAATATACTTTGTGTTTCCATTACTCAGCGTTTTCAATATCTCTGCTTGCTGTTCGATAAAGCCTTGTTTCTATCCAGAGACTGAGAACCTATTTACTGGCAGAGCAGTGTTATCAAAGGGCCACACCCATACTTGGGGGGTCCGGGGCCCTATGATAACACTGGCCTACTGAAGGGACAAGAGGTGTTGTCAGGAGGACACAGGAGGGGGGGGGGAGAGGGTACAACAAGGAGCTCCATGACTACTGTGACTATTAGGAAACTTCTGAAAGGGATTGTCTATAATTAGAAAAACATGGCGGCTTTCTTCCAGCGCCCCCACCTGTCCACAGGCTGTGAGCGGTATTGCAGCTCAGCTACCTTCACTTCAATGGGGCGGCACAACCCATGGACAGGGCAGGCGCTCTTCTTGGAAGTGAGCAGCCATGCTTTTCCGATCCTGGACCGCCCCCTTTAATCATCGTCCAACAGTTTCCTAATACATTGTGTTTTGAACACATTTAAAGGGGTTTTCCCTCAGGACAGGTCATCAACATCTGATCGGCGGGAGTCCGACTCCTGGCACCTCTGAGTACAACAAGAATGGCGCCATCCATTGCATAGTGGCTGTGCTTGGTATTGCAGCCCTCCCCTATTCACTTCAATGGGACTGAGCAGTAATTAGGTCATGTGACTGATGAACGTGACGTCACCGGAGCACCACAGTCGGTGGGGGTGCCAGGAGTAGGACCCCCCACGATCAGATATTAATGACGTAGGCCATCGCTATTCTACTCAAAGAAAACCCCTTTAAAAATGTTCACTTGCTGTCAGTGAATGGAAATCTCCAAAGGCTAAATCCTAGGCAATCCTCTGTGAGCTAAATATCTCAGCAGCAGCACAAACCATACAGAGGACATGGAGTATGCAGGAACGTTCCCATTTGCTCACAGCAAGCAGAGATCTTGAAAAGGAGGAGAAACGGAACAATGAAGTACACGGGAGCGTTGCAGGTCGCCCCCTAGACCTCGTGTTATGATCAGAGCGGAGGAGGGGCACAAGGACTATGCTGCCATGAAGGAGCGCGGGTAGGTTGGAGCTACTTACCCCTCCCGACGAGAGTCAGAAAACAGAAAGGATGGAAGACGAGAGAATAGAGTGAGACAGAGCAGATGAGGGAGAGGTGGAGGCAGCGCGGGGGCCCCGTCCCCGGGTGTCGGGGGGCTTCTCACCTTGCTCGCGTTGCGATTTGCATAGTTGACGCCTGCGTTGTGACTCTGATTCAACCACTGCGTAAGACAAGAGGGGAAAGAAGGGTTAATGACGTGACCGGCACTGCGTGCTATACAGGGGGCGGCTGCAGCGACATCCACGGGGCCCAGGGCCCCCAGTCCAGTCCAAGAACTGAAAAGTTCTGACACTTTTTTTTATTTTTTATTCCTGCTTGTTGTCAGTGAATGAAAGGGATTAGAATTTCCATTTAGAGGCTCGTAACCCATTCACAACCTATCCTGCTCCTTCTACCGAGGGGTTTTCTGTCTCTGAATAGAAGCGAGAATGCACCCATTCACTGACAGCAAGCAGAGATCTTGAAATTGGTGAGGGACTAATACTGGAAGAATATAAGGGATGGGAGAACTTTTCAGTACAAAATGAGCAGGAAATTCTTTTTTTTTTATCGGTGTGTTCAGCCATTACACAATGAAAGGTTACAGGATCCCTGCTTGCGGTCAGTGAATAAGGGGCATTTACATTTCGAGGCTCATAACCCAACCCCATCTAGTACTCTTCATTGGTTTTTTACAATGGATCCGTGCTCTACAGTACCAAGTATGAGGGGTCTTCTACCTCTGACGTAAGAATGCTGCAATTCACTGACAGCAAGCATAGATGTGAGGGATCGATACTCAAAGAACATTAGAAATTGAAGACATTTTCTGTATTAAAAGTTGTCTTTTTTTAAAATAAATCTTGGACATCTTTAATCACGACACAATGAAAGGTTACGGGATCCCTGTTTGCTGTCAGTGAATAGGAGCATCATCAGGTTGAAATGTATAGACCAAATACTTCTCACACATGTTTACGATGTATCCAACTTGGGCAGTGGTCACCAGAAGTGCTACAGTACAAGGTGCAGGAAAAATGCATCCATTCACATACAGCAAGCAGAGGTCTTGAAAACGGTGGAAAATTGATACATTATACTAGAAAATTGCAGCGCCGTTTTCTGACATTAGGTTTTAGTGAGTGGACAACCCCTTTAACACGGCGCTGGCTGTTTCCAGGGCCAGGCAGTGTTGTCGTAGGGACACAGGAGCAGTTTTGTGAGGGGATAAGGCCTCTGCGTTGACAGGCGGCATGTTTACTGCAATGAACAGACGGCCCTCGGATCCACGCAGGAGTTATCAAAGCCCACGGCTGCTTTCTAAATGTCATCTGCGGTGACAGTGACAAACACATGTCACTGCCTGTGAGTGGGATCAGCGCTCGGGGGGGGGGGGGGGGGGGATTAACCTCTTCACTGCCGCACACTGACAGACACACCTGCAGACTGGAAGAAAAGAGCTTGCAATCTAATTCTAGTCACCTGCAGGTCTTCGCCTCTGGAATAATGACATTATCTTCTGTTATGGCCATTGTCTTCTAGACAGATAGAAGAGTTTCTGGGACAGCTGGGCCATTACCAATATGGCTGCCACTCAGCTTTCCAGAGCCTTGGAGGGCCGCTGCAATAAGGGGTGTGGGAAAGCTGGGTGCCAGCACCTGGGTATGACCACTAATACAGAACCAGCACCTGGGTATGACCACTAATACAGAACCAGCACCTGGGTATGACCACTAATACAGAACCAGTACCTGGGTATGACCACTAATATAGAACCAGTACCTGGGTATGACCACTAATACAGAACCAGCACCTGGGTATGACCACTAATACAGAACCAGTACCTGTGTACAACCACTAATACAGAACCAGTACCCGTGTATGACCACTAATACAGAACCAGCACTTGGGTATGACCACTAATACAGAACCAGTACCTGTGTACGACCACTAATACAGAACCAGTACCCGTGTATGACCACTAATACAGAACCAGCACCTGGGTATGACCACTAATACAGAACCAGTACCTGTGTACGACCACTAATACAGAACCAGTACCCGTGTATGACCACTAATACAGAACCAGCACTTGGGTATGACCACTAATGTAGAACCTACATCTGGGTATGACCACTAATACAGAACCAGTACCCGTGTATGACCACTAATACAGAACCAGCACTTGGGTATGACCACTAATACAGAACCAGCACCTGGGTATGACCACTAATACAGAACCAGCACTTGGGTATGACCACTAATGTAGAACCTACATCTGGCTATGACCACTAATACAGAACCAGTACCTGGGTATGACCACTAATACAGAACCAGTACTTGCTCCAGGCTCCCGCTGTACACCCTCCCCATCGTGCACCCTCAGAAGGCCCTTGTAATCATGGCGAGGCGTCTTTGAGGCCCTACCTCCAGTCCCTGAACCCTATGTGGGACACAATCTATTGTCCTCTGCCATATCAGGCAATAATTCAGAGCAGAACCACTTACCTGCCAGAAGACTGTAGATGTCAGGGTCTGATTTGGCAGCAGAAGACCCACAACCTGCAGAAGAAATGAACAACATATTACAGAAGACACATTGGATCTGCCCTAGAGGCCGACACAGCTGAGGGGCATGTGACAATGTATCAGTGCAGGTGACGGCTCTCCGCCTGGTGGACCGCTCTTGTACCAGCTCAGCTGTGTGAACAGGACAGGTTAAGGCCAGGTTTTCAGCCTCTGAATGTAAACAAGAGCGTTTCATTCAATGACTGCCAGCAGAGATCTTGACGTATGATAATGATATGAAATAAAAAGTACACTGGAAAGTTACTGAAGTTAATGTTCCATCACGCTAGGGATTAAAGGGTGCTATCTCCTGAGGACAACCCCAGTCCATATGTCCTTTCGACTAGCAGGGGCAAATCAGAGTCACCAAACATGGCTCCTGTATACATCCTCCAGGTGGCGCTTCGTCGCAGAGCACTTGCTTCACAGTTGGATTTACAGAAACGTAAGAATCCGTGAATCTGCCAGATCTAAAAATATCTGTCATTTCTTCACCTTCACAGACAATCGCTCAGCAGAGCGCGCAGCGTCCAGACTGGAGAAGCAGCCGCGTGGAGCCGGTGTGTTTCTCCTTCGCGCCTCATTATGTACTATTCCTCAGGACGCAGGGCCGGGTTATACCCTCAGTCTTCTGCAATCAGGTTCTCATCTAGGTTACATACACATACTACAGTGAAATCCTTTGTTCCAGCCAGGACTCGGTTGAGGGGTGGGCCATAGCTTAGGGGACCACCAAGCAACAGGGATTTGGGGACAAGATCGTTATTAGAAAAAAAATGATTATAGAAATGTGATGCATATGGCGATTGTGTGGTATTTTATGCAAAAAAAACAACAACTATTCAATGTATAATAGTATCTAATGGCACAAATGTGTATATGACCTGTAACTGTAGAAGGACCTGCACAGGTAAGGTCACATGATCACATGGGTGCAGGACCTGTTACTGTAGATGGGCCTGCACAGGTAAGGTCACATGACCACACGGATGTGGGACCTGTTACTGTAAGAGGGTCTGCAGACGAAAGGTCACATTACCACATAAATACCGACCTGTTACTGTAGAAGGACTTGCAACAGGTAAGATCACATGATCACATGGGTGCAGGACCTGTTACTGTAGATGGGCCTGCACAGGTAAGGTCACATAACCACATAGGTGTAGAACCTATTACTGTAGGAGGACCTGCACAGGTAAGGTTACATAACCACATAGGTGTAGGACTTATTACTGTAGAAGGACCTGCACAGGTAAGGTCACATAACCACATAGGTGTAGGACTTATTACTGTAGAAGGACCTGCACAGGTAAGGTCACATAACCACATAGGTGTAGGACTTATTACTGTAGAAGGACCTGCACAGGTAAGGTCACATACCCACATAGGTGTAGAACCTATTACTGTGGAAGGACCTGCACAGGTAAGGTTACATAACCACATAGGTGTAGGACCTATTACTGAAGAAGGACCTGCACAGGTAAGGTCACATACCACATAGGTGTAGGACTTATTACTGTAGAAGACCTGCACAGGTAAGGTCACATAACCACATAGGTGTAGGACTTATTACTGTAGAAGGACCTGCACAGGTAAGGTCACATACCCACATAGGTGTAGAACCTATTACTGTGGAAGGACCTGCACAGGTAAGGTTACATAACCACATAGGTGTAGGACCTATTACTGAAGAAGGACCTGCACAGGTAAGGTCACATACCACATAGGTGTAGGACTTATTACTGTAGAAGACCTGCACAGGTAAGGTCACATAACCACATAGGTGTAGGACCTATTACTGTAGAAGGACCTGCACAGGTAAGGTCACATAACCACATAGGTGTAGGACCTATTACTGTAGAAGGACCTGCACAGGTAAGGTCACATAACCACATAGGTGTAGGACCTGTTACTGTAGAAGGACCTGCACAGGTAAGGTCACATAACCACATAGGTGTAGGACCTATTACTGTAGAAGGACCTGCACAGGTAAGGTGACATAACCACATAGGTGTAGAACCTATTACTGTAGAAGGACCTGCACAGGTAAGGTCACATAACCACATAGGTGCAGGACTTATTACTGTAGAAGGACCTGCACAGGTAAGGTCACATAACCACATAGGTGTAGAACCTATTACTGTAGAAGGACCTGCACAGGTAAGGTCACATAACCACATAGGTGTAGGACTTATTACTGTAGAAGGACCTGCTCAGGCTGATTTGAATTAGAGTAAGTATAAAGCTGTAGCGTGCTCTCTTTGTATTTATTGGAAGCCATTTGGCACCAAGAGAAGTATAGAGTGAGCTCAGCATGCTTGTTGGCACCTGCATCCCTGGATTTAATGGTGGCTTTTATGGCACATAGGTAGAATTTAGCGTTAGGTTCCCGTCTTATAGAGATCGCCTTGATGTTTGGCAGACGGGCCCCAAAAAATTTGTACAAAATGTATTTGCCAAGAATCTCAAATTAGCAAAGAGTAGCATTAGCATCAGAATGTTTTCAATAAGGTTTTCTATAATTATGCCATTATTGTACTTTATTTGTGTTTGCAGAGTGCGGCTGCATTGTCTTTTTTTCCTGCTCAGGTAAAGTTACATAACCAGACAGGTGTGGGACCTGTTACTGTAGAAGGGCCTGTACACATAAGGTCACATAACCACATAGGTGTAGGACCTATTACTGTAGAAGGACCTGCACAGGTAAGGTCACATACCACATAGGTGTAGAACCTATTACTGTAGAAGGACCTGCACAGGTAAGGTCACATAACCACATAGGTGTAGAACCTATTACTGTAGGAGGACCTGCACAGGTAAGGTTACATAACCACATAGGTGTAGAACCTATTACTGTAGAAGGACCTGCACAGGTAAGGTCACATAACCACATAGGTGTAGGACCTATTACTGTAGAAGGACCTGCACAGGTAAGGTCACATAACCACATAGGTGTAGAACCTATTACTGTAGAAGGACCTGCACAGGTAAGGTCACATAACCACATAGGTGTAGAACCTATTACTGTAGAAGGACCTGCACAGGTAAGGTCACATAACCACATAGGTGTAGGACTTATTACTGTAGAAGGACCTGCACAGGTAAGGTCACATAACCACATAGGTGTATGACTTATTACTGTAGAAGGACCTGCACAGGTAAGGTCACATAACCACATAGGTGTAGAACCTATTACTGTAGGAGGACCTGCACAGGTAAGGTTACATAACCACATAGGTGTAGGACTTATTACTGTAGAAGGACCTGCACAGGTAAGGTCACATAACCACATAGGTGTAGGACTTATTACTGTAGAAGGACCTGCACAGGTAAGGTCACATACCCACATAGGTGTAGAACCTATTACTGTGGAAGGACCTGCACAGGTAAGGTTACATAACCACATAGGTGTAGGACCTATTACTGAAGAAGGACCTGCACAGGTAAGGTCACATACCACATAGGTGTAGGACTTATTACTGTAGAAGACCTGCACAGGTAAGGTCACATAACCACATAGGTGTAGGACCTATTACTGTAGAAGGACCTGCACAGGTAAGGTCACATAACCACATAGGTGTAGGACTTATTACTGTAGAAGGACCTGCACAGGTAAGGTCACATAACCACATAGGTGTAGGACTTATTACTGTAGAAGGACCTGCACAGGTAAGGTTACATAACCACATAGGTGTTGGACCTATTACTGAAGAAGGACCTGCACAGGTAAGGTCACATACCACATAGGTGTAGGACTTATTACTGTAGAAGACCTGCACAGGTAAGGTCACATAACCACATAGGTGTAGGACCTATTACTGTAGAAGGACCTGCACAGGTAAGGTCACATAACCACATAGGTGTAGGACCTATTACTGTAGAAGGACCTGCACAGGTAAGGTCACATAACCACATAGGTGTAGAACCTATTACTGTGGAAGGACCTGCACAGGTAAGGTTACATAACCACATAGGTGTAGGACCTATTACTGAAGAAGGACCTGCACAGGTAAGGTCACATACCACATAGGTGTAGGACTTATTACTGTAGAAGATCTGCACAGGTAAGGTCACATAACCACATAGGTGTAGGACCTATTACTGTAGAAGGACCTGCACAGGTAAGGTCACATAACCACATAGGTGTAGGACCTATTACTGTAGAAGGACCTGCACAGGTAAGGTCACATAACCACATAGGTGCAGGACCTATTACTGTAGAAGGACCTGCACAGGTAAGGTCACATAACCACATAGGTGTAGGACTTATTACTGTAGAAGGACCTGCACAGGTAAGATCACATAACCACATAGGTGTAGGACCTATTACTGTAGAAGGACCTGCACAGGTAAGGTCACATAACCACATAGGTGTAGGACCTATTACTGTAGAAGGACCTGCACAGGTAAGGTCACATAACCACATAGGTGTAGAACCTATTACTGTAGAAGGACCTGCACAGGTAAGGTCACATAACCACATAGGTGTAGGACTTATTACTGTAGAAGGACCTGCACAGGTAAGGTCACATAACCACATAGGTGCAGGACCTATTACTGTAGAAGGACCTGCACAGGTAAGGTCACATAACCACATAGGTGTAGGACTTATTACTGTAGAAGGACCTGCACAGGTAAGATCACATAACCACATAGGTGTAGGACCTATTACTGTAGAAGGACCTGCACAGGTAAGGTCACATAACCACATAGGTGTAGGACCTATTACTGTAGAAGGACCTGCACAGGTAAGGTCACATAACCACATAGGTGTAGAACCTATTACTGTAGAAGGACCTGCACAGGTAAGGTCACATAACCACATAGGTGTAGGACCTATTACTGTAGAAGGACCTGCACAGGTAAGGTCACATGGCAACATGGGTGCATCAACTGTCATTTTAGAAGGACCAGCAGAGAGAAGGTCACATAACTACTAAGATGCAGGACCTGTTACTGTAGAAGGAACTCTACAGATAAGGTTACACGACCACATGGATGCAGATCCTGTTACTATAGGAGGACCTCCACAGACAAGTCCAATGACTACATTGGTGCAGGTTCTGTATTTAGGAGTGTGGTCTGGGGTCTGAATTTGACAATTACTGCAATAATAATGTATTTGGTGTCTATTTCTTTTTTACTGCTTTTAAATTTAATGATTTAATGATTTTTTTATATTATGTTCACACACCAAAACACATGGCTGAGGTCGATCACACTGGTCACGTGGGCCTCTCTCTATTACTATGGGCTGACTGGTCATCTAAGAACAACCAAAGATTAGGTCACTGGGTTCCTTGGGACACCCTCTTCCTCCTTTTGCTGGTAGTGACTGTGAGGATTACACTAAAGACATTGGGTGGGGACTCTGACCATCAGTGAGCTGGACTCCACTTATGATGGTGAAGAAGGCTGTACAGACAGTAGGCATCGGGGACAACCCGGGTGCCACCTAAGAAGACTAGAGAAGAGCTATAATATAAATCAGGCTCTGCGGGGCTAGGTTACTGGAAGTAGAGGGGTATGGTGTTACCATACTGTAAGAGTCCTGATCAGGAGTCCAGGTCCAGCACATGGAGAACTGGCACATAAGACCTGGACTCCCTTGTTCATCTTAATAGGCTTGTTATTTCTGTGTCACACGGGGTGCCTTAGTGACGTCACTCGTTTTTCCTGCCTGAGGACCTACGATTGTTTGCACAGGTGACTACAGCTGAGAGGACAGCCGCCCCGAGGCCATAGTTAACTTGTCTCACAACATCTCAGTCTTCATTCACATTGATGGTCGTACATTGGTGTAACCACTGGATGTCTCTGGGCCGGGCCTGCAGGACATGACAGGTTAATAAACCCCGCACCTCCCCCACAACTTCAAAGACAATGGTGGAAGTGAAAGTTCAATAAACGAGACCAGTGAATGAGCGAGCCCTCCTCCAGTGTTTCACACCTCACTGAGACACTAAGTGCCTCGGAGGACAATTAAAGGGGCTTCCCGGGCTCAGAGAGGCTTAAAATCATTAAAAGAAAGTTATGTTCCCCTCATTGATCCCCCGCCGTCCTGAAAATACCCTCTCAGCCAATCACTGGCGGCAGCAGTGACCCGTCTCAGGCAGTGATTGGCTGAGCGGGCATTTCCTGTGTGTCGAGGCGGGAGCAGGAAGTGGAAGGCAGTGAAGATCCGGGCAGCGGCGGCGATCGGCGAGAGGAGTTTTTACGCTGCTCTAAGCCTGCTGGCACCAATTCTTTTTTGGTGGGGGGGGGGGCCCTTAAAGGGCAGCTCTGCTTTTTGAGAAGGGAACCTAAAGAAGGGGAGTAGTTCCCAGTTACATACAGCTTTCCAGACCCCGTCATTGCTCCTGTTCATGTATTTGGGGATTTCTTACAGTGCAATTCCTTACATAGTGCATGTGGCTCCAGTGCTGGGGTTCCACTTTATGACCAGCCTCCAAAATCAGTAAGCATACGGCCTTAATGCATACGAAACTATTACGTCATTGCTCCCATTCATGTATGTATTTGAAATTGCTTACAGTGCAATTCCTGATACAGCGCATGTGGCTCCAGTGCTGGGGTTCCACTTTAACACATGTTTATGACTCTCCAAAATCAGGGTACCCTGAAACATAACCATACCTTTCTTGTGAATATCTGCTCCACTGATCCTGAGACATGCTTCTTTATAATTTTACGCAAATATGGTTTTCGGTGCACTGTGGGCGTGGCCGCTGCGTTGGGTGCATCTGGCTTCCACGGTGTCATCGTTTTCGGCGCAGAAATCTCAGGGGCTGTCAATAACCCCAGAGGGGAGGAGTTGGGCAGCGCAGGAGCTCCTCGCCCAGGGTGCACTAAAAACCTTACCTTCATGTACTTTTCCCACGTGGCTTGTGAATTTACACAGGAAAGTATGTACCCCCCCCCCCCCCCCCCCCTCAGATGTCACGCCTGCTTTCTAGCACTCAGTCAATGGTCACCCAGCTTTCCTGAAACAAGACAGCCTGACCCCCTCCCCCATGGGACCTCATTACCGCAGAGGTTAAGAGTCCTCAGATATAAGTGCTCTTAAAGTGACAACACCCTTTGAAATTGAGAGCAATTGAAGAAGAGCATTCCCTGGCAGGAGCAGAGTGATGGGCTGACTGGTCAGGAGAGGTCAGTCCATGCCCGCAGGGCGCACAGCTGCATCCCCCTCCCGGGCGCTGCCAGGCATAGTGCAATGTTTACAGCTCAATGATATCCACTTCACGTGTCTGGAATGTGCAGGGTGCAGAGGAAGCTCCTGCTCTAATAGGGCCACTTGTCTTGTGGGGCCATAAAGCTGTCCAAGACTGGAGCCCCCAGGAGATGAAGACTCTGTCCTGTCTAATCCTGCTCCAGTCGGCCCACCAGCCTCCACTTACTCAACAATAAGGAAACGCATGTAAGCAGGCGGATGTAGCAGAGCTAACCGTGTTGTGAGTACTGTATTGTCGTAGCCCACCATCAGATATGACAAGCTCAGCTCTCACCTCTATATAGACATGTACACATACAATAAATCCCTGTCAGCCTTCATTTCTGATTGTGTGCACTACGACATTGCTAATTGATTTCTTGATATATCTTTACAGCAGTCAGAGCTTTATTTTTCTGATACAAAGCTCCAAATCCCCTGCATTGCATAGATATATAGCAATTAAAGATAATCTGCTGTCTGTCTGCAGCTGTCACCACGGGGGACTCGAGAGCTTAGTACATACTGAGCTATTATTACAGCCACCACTAGAGGGAGATCAGGAGCTTACTGCATACTGGGCTATTATTACAGCCACCACTAGAGGGATATCAGTAGCTTACTGTATACTGGGCTATTATTACAGCCACCACTAGAGGGAGATCAGGAGCTTACTGCATACTGGGCTATTATTACAGCCACCACTAGAGGGATATCAGTAGCTTACTGTATACTGGGCTATTATTACAGCCACCACTAGAGGGAGATCAGGAGCTTACTGCATACTGGGCTATTATTACAGCCACCACTAGAGGGAGATCAGGAGCTTACTGTATACTGGGCTATTATTACAGCCACCACTAGAGGGAGATCAGGAGCTTACCGTATACTGGGCTATTATTACAGCCACCACTAGAGGGAGATCAGGAGCTTACTGCATACTGGGCTATTATTACAGCCACCACTAGAGGGAGATCAGGAGCTTACTGCATACTGGGCTATTATTACAGCCACCACTAGAGGGATATCAGTAGCTTACTGTATACTGGGCTATTATTACAGCCACCACTAGAGGGAGATCAGGAGCTTACTGCATACTGGGCTATTATTACAGCCACCACTAGAGGGAGATCAGGAGCTTACTGTATACTGGGCTATTATTACAGCCACCACTAGAGGGAGATCAGGAGCTTACTGTATACTGGGCTATTATTACAGCCACCACTAGAGGGAGATCAGGAGCTTACTACATACTGGGCTATTATTACAGCCACCACTAGAGGGAGATCAGGAGCTTACTGCATACTGGGCTATTATTACAGCCACCACTAGAGGGAGATCAGGAGCTTACTGCATACTGGGCTATTATTACAGCCACCACTAGAGGGATATCAGTAGCTTACTGTATACTGGGCTATTATTACAGCCACCACTAGAGGGAGATCAGGAGCTTACTGCATACTGGGCTATTATTACAGCCACCACTAGAGGGATATCAGTAGCTTACTGTATACTGGGCTATTATTACAGCCACCACTAGAGGGAGATCAGGAGCTTACTGCATACTGGGCTATTATTACAGCCACCACTAGAGGGAGATCAGGAGCTTACTGTATACTGGGCTATTATTACAGCCACCACTAGAGGGAGATCAGGAGCTTACCGTATACTGGGCTATTATTACAGCCACCACTAGAGGGAGATCAGGAGCTTACTGCATACTGGGCTATTATTACAGCCACCACTAGAGGGAGATCAGGAGCTTACTGCATACTGGGCTATTATTACAGCCACCACTAGAGGGATATCAGTAGCTTACTGTATACTGGGCTATTATTACAGCCACCACTAGAGGGAGATCAGGAGCTTACTGCATACTGGGCTATTATTACAGCCACCACTAGAGGGAGATCAGGAGCTTACTGTATACTGGGCTATTATTACAGCCACCACTAGAGGGAGATCAGGAGCTTACTGTATACTGGGCTATTATTACAGCCACCACTAGAGGGAGATCAGGAGCTTACTACATACTGGGCTATTATTACAGCCACCACTAGAGGGAGATCAGGAGCTTACTGCATATTGGTTTATTACAGGCACCACTAGAGGGAGTTATGGAGCTTACTACATACTGGGTTACTACAGCCACCACTAGAGGGAGATCAGGAGCTTACTGCATACTGGCTTACTACAGCCACCACTAAAGGGAGATCAGGAGCTTACTGCATACTGGGTTATTACAGCCACCACTAGAGGGAGTTCAGGAGCTTACTACATACTGGGTTACTACAGCAACCACTTGAGGGAGATCAGGAGCTTATTGGATACTGGGTTATTACAGCCACCACTAGAGGGAGATCAGGAGCTTACTGCATACTGGGTTATTACAGCCACCACTAGAGGGAGATCAGGAGCTTACTGTATACTGGGTTGTTACAGCCACCACTAGAGGGAGATGAGGAGCTTACTGCGTACTGGGTTATTACAGCCACCTCTAGAGGGAGATCAGGAGCTTACTGCATACTGGGTTATTACAGCCACCACTAGAGGGAGATCAGGAGCTTACTGCATATTGGTTTATTACAGGCACCACTAGAGGGAGTTCCGGAGCTTACTACATACTGGGTTACTGCAGCCACCACTAGAGGGAGATCAGCAGCTTACTGCATACTGGGTTATTACAGCCACCACTAGAGGGAGATCAGGAGCTTACTGCATACTGGGTTATTACAGCCACCACTAGAGGGAGTTCAGGAGCTTACTACATACTGGGTTACTACAGCCACCACTAGAGGGAGATCAGGAGCTTACTGCATACTGGCTTACTACAGCCACCACTAGAGGGAGATCAGGAGCTTACTGTATACTGGGTTGTTACAGCCACCACTAGAGGGAGATCAGGAGCTTACTGCATACTGGGTTATTACAGCCACCACTAGAGGGAGATCAGGAGCTTATTGTATACTGGGTATTACAGCCACCACTAGAGGGAGATGAGGAGCTTACTGCGTACTGGGTTATTACAGCCACCACTAGAGGGAGTTCAGGAGCTTACTGCATACTGGGTTGTTACAGCCACCACTAGAGGGAGATCAGGAGCTTAATGCATACTGGGTTACTACAGCCACCACTAGAGGGAGATCAGGAGCTTACTGGATACTGGGTTATTACAGCCACCACTAGAGGGAGATCAGTAGCTTACTGCATGCTACGTTATTACAGCCACCACTAGAGGGAGATCAGGAGCTTACTGTATACTGGGTTGTTACAGCCACCACTAGAGGGAGATGAGGAGCTTACTGCGTACTGGGTTATTACAGCCACCTCTAGAGGGAGATCAGGAGCTTACTGCATACTGGGTTATTACAGCCACCACTAGAGGGAGATCAGGAGCTTACTGCATATTGGTTTATTACAGGCACCACTAGAGGGAGTTCCGGAGCTTACTACATACTGGGTTACTACAGCCACCACTAGAGGGAGATCAGGAGCTTACTGCATACTGGGTTATTACAGCCACCACTAGAGGGAGATCAGGAGCTTACTGCATACTGGGTTACTACAGCCACCACTAGAGGGAGATCAGGAGCTTACTGCATACTGGCTTACTACAGCCACCACTAGAGGGAGACTAGGAGCTTACTGTATACTGGGTTATTACAGCCACCACTAGAGGGAGATCAGGAGCTTACTGCATACTGGGTTATTACAGCCACCACTAGAGGGAGATCAGGAGCTTACTGCATACTGGCTTACTACAGCCACCACTAGAGGGAGATCAGGAGCTTACTGCATACTGGGTTATTACAGCCACCACTAGAGGGAGATCAGGAGCTTACTGCATACTGGCTTACTACAGCCACCACTAGAGGGAGATCAGGAGCTTACTACATACTGGGTTATTACAGCCACCACTAGAGTGAGATCAGGAGCTTACTGTATACTGGGTTATTACAGCCACCACTAGAGGGAGATCAGGAGCTTACTGCATATTGGTTTATTACAGGCACCACTAGAGAGAGTTATGGAGCTTACTACATACTGGGTTACTACAGCCACCACTAGAGGGAGATCAGGAGCTTACTGCATACTGGCTTACTACAGCCACCACTAAAGGGAGATCAGGAGCTTACTGCATACTGGCTTACTACAGCCACCACTAGAGGGAGATCAGGAGCTTACTACATACTGGGTTACTACAGCCACCACTAGAGGGAGTTCAGGAGCTTACTACATACTGGGTTATTACAGCCACCACTAGAGGGAGATCAGGAGCTTACTGTATACTGGGTTGTTACAGCCACCACTAGAGGGAGATCAGGAGCTTACTGCATACTGGGTTATTACAGCCACCACTAGAGGGAGATCAGGAGCTTACTGTATACTGGGTTGTTACAGCCACCACTAGAGGGAGATGAGGAGCTTACTGCGTACTGGGTTATTACAGCCACCTCTAGAGGGAGATCAGGAGCTTACTGCATACTGGGTTATTACAGCCACCACTAGAGGGAGATCAGGAGCTTACTGCATATTGGTTTATTACAGGCACCACTAGAGGGAGTTCCGGAGCTTACTACATACTGGGTTACTGCAGCCACCACTAGAGGGAGATCAGCAGCTTACTGCATACTGGGTTATTACAGCCACCACTAGAGGGAGATCAGGAGCTTACTGCATACTGGGTTATTACAGCCACCACTAGAGGGAGTTCAGGAGCTTACTACATACTGGGTTACTACAGCCACCACTAGAGGGAGATCAGGAGCTTACTGCATACTGGCTTACTACAGCCACCACTAGAGGGAGATCAGGAGCTTACTGTATACTGGGTTGTTACAGCCACCACTAGAGGGAGATCAGGAGCTTACTGCATACTGGGTTATTACAGCCACCACTAGAGGGAGATCAGGAGCTTACTGTATACTGGGTTATTACAGCCACCACTAGAGGGAGATCAGGAGCTTATTGTATACTGGGTATTACAGCCACCACTAGAGGGAGATGAGGAGCTTACTGCGTACTGGGTTATTACAGCCACCACTAGAGGGAGTTCAGGAGCTTACTGCATACTGGGTTGTTACAGCCACCACTAGAGGGAGATCAGGAGCTTAATGCATACTGGGTTACTACAGCCACCACTAGAGGGAGATCAGGAGCTTACTGGATACTGGGTTATTACAGCCACCACTAGAGGGAGATCAGTAGCTTACTGCATGCTACGTTATTACAGCCACCACTAGAGGGAGATCAGGAGCTTACTGTATACTGGGTTGTTACAGCCACCACTAGAGGGAGATGAGGAGCTTACTGCGTACTGGGTTATTACAGCCACCTCTAGAGGGAGATCAGGAGCTTACTGCATACTGGGTTATTACAGCCACCACTAGAGGGAGATCAGGAGCTTACTGCATACTGGGTTATTACAGCCACCACTAGAGGGAGATCAGGAGCTTACTGTATACTGGGTTATTACAGCCACCACTAGAGGGAGATCAGGAGCTTATTGTATACTGGGTATTACAGCCACCACTAGAGGGAGATGAGGAGCTTACTGCGTACTGGGTTATTACAGCCACCACTAGAGGGAGTTCAGGAGCTTACTGCATACTGGGTTGTTACAGCCACCACTAGAGGGAGATCAGGAGCTTAATGCATACTGGGTTACTACAGCCACCACTAGAGGGAGATCAGGAGCTTACTGGATACTGGGTTATTACAGCCACCACTAGAGGGAGATCAGTAGCTTACTGCATGCTACGTTATTACAGCCACCACTAGAGGGAGATCAGGAGCTTACTGTATACTGGGTTGTTACAGCCACCACTAGAGGGAGATGAGGAGCTTACTGCGTACTGGGTTATTACAGCCACCTCTAGAGGGAGATCAGGAGCTTACTGCATACTGGGTTATTACAGCCACCACTAGAGGGAGATCAGGAGCTTACTGCATATTGGTTTATTACAGGCACCACTAGAGGGAGTTCCGGAGCTTACTACATACTGGGTTACTACAGCCACCACTAGAGGGAGATCAGGAGCTTACTGCATACTGGGTTATTACAGCCACCACTAGAGGGAGATCAGGAGCTTACTGCATACTGGGTTACTACAGCCACCACTAGAGGGAGATCAGTAGCTTACTGCATACTGGCTTACTACAGCCACCACTAGAGGGAGACTAGGAGCTTACTGTATACTGGGTTATTACAGCCACCACTAGAGGGAGATCAGGAGCTTACTGCATACTGGGTTATTACAGCCACCACTAGAGGGAGATCAGGAGCTTACTGCATACTGGCTTACTACAGCCACCACTAGAGGGAGATCAGGAGCTTACTGCATACTGGGTTATTACAGCCACCACTAGAGGGAGATCAGGAGCTTACTGCATACTGGGTTATTACAGCCACCACTAGAGGGAGATCAGGAGCTTACTGCATACTGGGTTATTACAGCCACCACTAGAGGGAGATCAGGAGCTTACTGTATACTGGGTTATTATTACAGCCACCACTAGAGGGAGATCAGGAGCTTACTGCATACTGGGCTATTATTACAGCCACCACTAGAGGGAGATCAGGAGCTTACTGCATACTGGGCTATTATTACAGCCACCACTAGAGGGAGATCAGGAGCTTACTGCATACTGGGTTATTACAGCCACCACTAGAGGGAGATCAGGAGCTTACTGCATATTGCGGTCATCTCTAGATGAAAGGTTTTCTGGGTGGATATTCACTTTAACCCTACAGATATCAGCTTGGAATCTTCTCCTGCAATCCCTGCCAGTCTTCTCAGTGAATTACACTGCACTCCGCTTGATAACGGGTCAGTGGATGGCAGGGGTGATAGTTAGGAGATTTTTCATAAGCACAATGGAGACTGGATACCACAGGAACCCACTTGGCACCGGTCAGGGACCAAGGAACATTTTGGGGGGTTATGTACAAGACACGACCGATAAAGCATGGACTGGACATGAGAGACTCGTAAAGATTGTGCAGATACTTACTATGGGGGTCCCAAAGGGGATATAACCTGCAAATAAAGAAAAGCAGAAGTTACTTCTACTCCACTAGGGGGAGCCACTGTCGCCATATTATAGGTATACTGTGGCCTAGATCTACAGTATACACAGTCATACAATGCTGAGGTAGCCTGCGGATACTTTATTTTACAAATTTTGTAAGCATTTTGAGTTATATAATATTCTCCAAATACGGAACTGAAGTTACACTTCTGATGGTTTCCATACAGCTCCGTGCTGCCCCCTACAGGCTTGGAGGTGGACTCTAAGAGATGTACAGATCACACATGGCAGCCAGCAGAATTGTGTATACAGCTACTGAAAACATAGCAGGTTGGGTCAAGTCTTAAAGGGAACCTGTCACCTGGATTTTGGGTATAGAGCTGAGGACATGGGTTGCTAGATGGCCACTAGCACATCCGCAATACCCAGTCCCCATAGCTCTGTGTGCTTTTATTGTGTAAAGAAAACTATTTGATACATATGCAAATTAACATAAAAGAGTCATATCTTACTGGTGTGACCAGTGAAGAGTCATATTTTCAAGCTCTGACTCCTCTCAGGGTAATTTGCAGATGTATCAAATCAGTTTTTTTACACAATAAAAGCACACAGAGCTATGGGGACTGGGTATTGCGGATGTGCTAGCGGCCATCTAGCAACCCATGTCCTCAGTCCTATACACAAAATCCCGGTGACAGGTTCCCTTTAAGGCTACTTTCACACTAGCGTTGTTTGAATCCGGCGTTCAATTCTGTCACCGGAACTGCCCACCGGATCCGGAAAAACGTGTGAAAACGGATTACATTTGAATCCTGATCAGGATTTTGATCACAATGAAAAAATGCATTGGAAAAAACAGATCCGCCATTTATAGCGTTTAACTTTTTTTTTCACATTTTTCGGGTTTAACATGCAAAAGCCGGATCCAGGTTTGACGGAACACACGGCGTTAATGCAAGTCAATGGGAAAAAGGCCGGATCCGGCGTTCAGTCAAAGTGTTCCGGATTTTTGTCCGGAGGTAAAAATACAACATGCTACGGTTTTCTGAAAAGCCTGATCAGTCAAAAAGACTGAACTGAAGACATCCTGATGCATCCTGAACAGATTACTCTGCATTCAGAATGCATGGGGATAAAACTGATGAGTTCTTTTCCGGATTTGAGCCCCTAGGACGGAACTCAGCGCCGGAAAAGAAAAACGCTAGTGGGAAAGTACCCCAAGTCAGGGCTCCAAATGTACAGAGAACTAATTAGCTGGAAGAGGCAGGAGGTACCTGACATTCGGAAAGGCATGAAAATCTTCTCATTCGTATCCGGGTGGATGATTGCCTGCAGAAAAGAAGAAGCACATGGGGTAAGTCTGGCAATGAGGACACGTGAAGGCTCAGAATCCTCAGAATTGTACCCTCGAAGTCGAAGCCCCAACAACTTTATTCTCTGCATACTGGCAAGTTTCCATGTCTACAGGAACTGTGCTAAAAATGTGCCCTTAAAACCTACACCAAACATGACATCACTGTCATCCATACAGGACCAGAACCAGACGTGTGACCAATCATAGTCATTCCTACAGGACCAGCACCAAACTTGAGACCTCAGAACCTACACCTAACATATGACATCACTGTCATCCATACAGGACCAGAACCAGACGTGTGACCAATCATAGTCATTCCTACAGGACCAGCACCAAACTTGAGACCTCAGAACCTACACCTAACATATGACATCACTGTCATCCATACAGGAACAGTACCAAATGTGTGACCTCCTAGTCATTCCAAGAGGATCAGAATCAAATTTGTGACCTCAGAACCTACACCTAACATATGACATCACTGTCATCCGTATACGGGACCAGAACCAGACGTGTGACCAATCATAGTCATTCCTACAGGACCAGCACCAAAGTTGAGACCTCAGAACCTACACCTAACATATGACATCACTGTCATCCATACAGGACCAGAACCAGACGTGTGACCAATCATAGTCATTCCTACAGGACCAGCACCAAACTTGAGACCTCAGAACCTACACCTAACATATGACATCACTGTCATCCATACAGGAACAGTACCAAATGTGTGACCTCCTAGTCATTCCAAGAGGATCAGAATCAAATTTGTGACCTCAGAACCTACACCTAACATATGACATCACTGTCATCCATACAGGACCAGAACCAGACGTGTGACCAATCATAGTCATTCCTACAGGACCAGCACCAAACTTGAGACCTCAGAACCTACACCTAACATATGACATCACTGTCATCCATACAGGACCAGAACCAGACGTGTGACCAATCATAGTCATTTCTACAGGACCAGCACCAAACATGAGACCTCAGAACCTACACCTAACATATAACATCACTGTCATCCATACAGGACCAGAACCAGACGTGTGACCAATCATAGTCATTCCTACAGGATCAGCGCCAAAAGTGAGACCTCAGAACCTACACCTAACATATGACATCACTGTTATCCATACAGGAACATGTTTGACCTCATAGTCATTCCAAGAGGATCAGAATCAAATTTGTGACCTCGGAACCTACACCAAACATATGACATCTCTGACATCAATACAGGACCAGGGGTAAATGTGTGACATCATAGTCATTTCTACAGGAACCATGGTGAACGTGTGACCAAATAATAATCTCTACAGAACCTAGACCAGACCTATGACCTCACTGTTCTTTCCAGGATCTGTGTACGGGGCCCATGCTTTATTTATTATCTCCTCATTAGCCCTATTGTGTCCATGGTACTAGACATACCATACAACCATCATTCTTTCTAGAAGACCTCATCCAGGGCCTGTTCAAAACATACCATGTCATCATCCTCCTTTTACAAGCATAACCTCATCACACAAAAGTGACCATATGACGATGCGTCCCCCGCCATACCACAATACGTCGGCGTATACACTATTATAGGACGCCGCGTTCACCACTACAGGGCGACACATTCACCGTTTTACAACGACTTGTCCACAAGACAACTCTTCAACCACCGTACGTCAGCGCATCCACCAATATAGGACACTACATCCACACCTACAGGGCGACACAATCACCATGACTTGCCCATCTATCACCATAGGATGACATGTCCGTCATCAGGTGACAACGCGTCCACCACTACATGGCGGTACATAAAGACCATAGAGCATACAAAAACAATAACAAACTTCCTCCTCGTTTTGAAGTCTTGCTTAGCGCTCCTTACAATAAGCCTCATCTGCAAAACAAAAATAAATAATCCAACCTGGCGACTGAACCGCTGGGCATGGCACGAGTTCAGATGGTACGACAGAATGTATGCGCGTCTCACCTCCGCACCAAGGTACTACGGGCGGCAGCAGATGTTAGCACCATACAAGAGGCGCATTAAATGCACATAAATTGTCAGCCCTTATGGCTCCCTCCTCCTAAGGCGCCTTTATTGTGTCTATTTTTTACCTTTTTAAAGGTGTTTATCACCAAATATGCATATTTTACCTGCTCGCGTTTCCGCACTGCACCTGCTTTTCAGGTCACATACCTCTGAGGGGTGTAAAGTAGCACCGGCAGGGTGGAAACTGAGCGGTGAACTACTAGAAATACATGCCCACCACGTATAGATCATCAGATCACCACCATCCCCTTCACTAGTCCTGGTTGTGTCGTTTTTTTAAGATTTCACCAATTAACACATACTTCATTATCCTAGGATTAATTACACGTGTCTGAAGAGGTAAGGATCCATGTTGATGCCAAGGCAAAGCAGGAGAGGGAGACGTCCAGAGGCCATGATACCTGCCCCAGTGGTGGCTGCGGCCACGAGATTGATCCACAGCCAGTCTACCGCATGGATGTCCCAAATCTCAAGCAATGAGGAAGTCCTCTACCCTTCCAGTAGAGGGCAGCAGTGAAGCATTTAATACAGTCAGGAAAGAGACATAGGCTCCATCAGCAATCCCACATGCTCCATGACCTGCACGCTCCACTGGGGACATAGAAACCGATCCCACCGATGGACATGACGGTACTCGGCAGCACTAGGTGTATGCTTTCTGGCGGAATTTATAGATAAAATGCATCAGGTTTCAAATGAAGTCCGCAGAGAAAAAGCCACTCCAGAGATCAAGCTCCATACGGATTTCCACGTCAAGTTTACCGGTATGTTTACAGGTAAGACCCTGAAGATTCTCCCGAGACAAAAAAATCTGAAGCCATGTGTGTGGAATGCACCCTTAAAGGGGTGGTCTGAGAGCAAAAGGCAGGAATCAGTACAAAATAAGA
This sequence comes from Bufo bufo, assembly GCF_905171765.1. Classification (NCBI taxonomy): domain Eukaryota; kingdom Metazoa; phylum Chordata; class Amphibia; order Anura; family Bufonidae; genus Bufo; species Bufo bufo. The sequence continues at coordinate 825,192,644 of NC_053390.1, read as the reverse complement.
AAAGTGACATTACTGATCTGCTGAAGCCAGTGATTGGTTGCAGTGGTCACATGTTGCCAACATTATGTCATCACTGCAGCCCATGACTGGTGGGAAGCACTGGATCGGCAGAGGATTCGACAGGCAAGGGTTAATTTGCTATTTTTCACCACTGCCTGTCTTTGCCCCACTTTCTTATGATCTCAGACAACCCCTTTACTACTGAATCAGGTCATCGAATCTCCAATCCCTGACTCAGTGCCCCATTCCCCTTACAAATACCAGGCCAAAGGACAAGTTCCTGCTTATTCTGAACTAAGGACTATTTCCGGTGAGGGGCCAACCTCTGGGACCTTCACTGATCCTAAGAATGAACTCATGACTGTTTTTCCATGTTGGGTGGTGAACACCCGGTTGTGAAGGGAACTGCAGCACGTTCTCAATCACTTGACCTCTGGATCGGTGGAGGTCCTAGAGACTGAATCCCCACGATCATAAAGATTAGGTTTGAGCAAAAGTCACTTTTGCTACAGTTGCTGCTCTGCTGGATGAGTGGGACTTTTTTCTTTTCTTCCATTCAATGGGGACTACAGACCTTTCATGGATAAAGACGAAAATTTAAGAAATCTGAAGTGGTATGGTCCAGTCACAAAATTAACGTTAATGGCTATATAGTATGTATAGTGCCAAGCACCCAAGACTTTTTGGTAATGATACCTTCCTGATGTCCTTCCATAGACTACATCACCCAAGTCAAGATGGTAGAGCTTGGTTCCTTTGGCCATATCCAAGGGTCATCACAAACATGGACTGGAGGCCAATGAGAAGTCATACATGGTAAATACACCCAGTAAGCGGTAGAACTTACCTGCTTTATCTTCTGAGCCGCCCAGAGCTGAAAAACACAACGGAAAAACCAATAATACTGATCAACCAAAAATACTGATCTGTTGGTAGTGGGATCAGGCAGAGAGATCAATGTCATGTGGAGGCGGCTTTACCTTCCCTCCAGCATCATTAGTGTCATATAAGGAGGTCTACTGCATGTCTCTCTAACAAGATACATGGGGGGGTATCTATATATGAAGTGATTCCCGTGACGAGCGAATGGACTTTATGGACTTATCATTACCAAGACTTAGAATAAAAGACAAAAATTAAGCATCTAAACAAGAACTGAAGAATTAGTCAGAAAATACATACAGGTTACTTTCTGTTTGCAGTGTAAAGAATGGAGGTTTTCATTCTGGTTGTCATGGCTGCAGGCAGAGTATAATATCTATAGGTTTACAGTACATGATTATGCAGCTTTACTTCTAAAAGTTGGCACCAATCACTCGCCAACAGAAGTGAAGGGTGAAGGCTACACAAACCCAACCTCACTGTTGACTGCAGCAACCTGGCACTGAGATAGAACTTCTGTTGTGATGTCCAGTCCAGGAATGGTGCTGAATGCTGAATCCAATGCAAAACGAGCAAGATGGAAAAATGTTTATGATTGACCTTTTGCTATGTGTCTGTGAACCATCAGTGGTGGAGACAACTTCATTGGCCGCCAAATCAAAAGGCTTGTTTGCACTTGCTGTATTATTGCATATGGAACTGAAGAGGATGCTGTAAATGAAATGAGACCCACCCACCCCTCTATCTTCGGAAGCACCAGAAGAATGACTCAACTTTGGAGAACAGGCAACCAATTGAAGTCGTTCTAAACTCCAACAAAAAAATCTGGTGGTCGAAAGACACCAAAAATGAAAAGTGTGAGGTTCACAAATGTCGTCATCGGTTGGTAGAGAATCTTGCTGCTGCCCCAGGTAGAAGATTGTAGTTCTGATGAGTCATGGTTCAGATCTCCTCCATACCTTAGCTACCCAAAGGGCACAAAATGTATGGAAGTTTGGAACAATATCCAAAATGGCTGGGACAATAGGTGAAGTTGACTTTGTAGATCTACAAACTATGTTTATCGGGAACAAGAAAGGAACGGTAGCCGTGCAGACTGTAACCAACCAGGCTCAAGCTCCCAAACAGGAACGGAAGGATCTATATTTTATCTTGCTGCTGGGTCTACATGATAAATCTTCCTGTTCTGCTGCCAAGCGTCTGGTGGGTATATACAGCTGTATCCTCATCGTCTTCATGTATGAGGCTCCGGAGCGCTCACACTGCTTGGGAGCAACATATTGTGCATCAATATTTATATTAATGTGTAAATGCCTTGAACACGACGCACCAGGCGGAAAGTGAAAAGTAGATTAAATTGGTGCCATCGACAACACTCTAATTGATTTATGAGAACGGATGCGGTGGGACCAAGGAAGAAGCATCCTGATCTCCTCCTGGGTACACATCATCCGGGGCTTCATAGGACGTGTTACTATATGTATCGTCCCTTCTTCCTTCAGTCCCCTGTAGGCAGTCAGGAAGTAAGAAGGTTCGGTCACATAAGGTAAGGTGTTTTGGGGTAAAATCACCAGAGGTAAGAAGGTTCTGGGCACAATCACCAAAGGTAGCAAGTGTCAGTGGTATGGTTACCAGAAGAAACAAGGGTCGAGGATATGGTCACCAGAGGTAACAAGGGTTTGGGGGTACGATCAGCAGAATTAAGAAGGGTGGGGAGTATGCTTACCAGAGGTAAAAAGGGTGGGGGTATGGTCACCAGAGGTAACAAGGGTCTAGGTACAGTCATCAGAGGAAAGATGGGTTGGGAAGATGGTCATAAGAAGTAACAAGGGTGGGGAGTTTGGACACCAGAGTCACTGACACTTGGGGTACTGGACAATGAAATACTGATGGTATGGTGTGGAGAACAGTGGGGGGTGAGACGGTGGTCTCCCAGTAGTACAGAATATTTCAGGAAACAAGTGTGCTGATGTTGAGATGGCAGTGATGATGACGTGAGGTGAAGGAAGTGCAGGAAAAAGTATCAGTACTAGGTGCCCGGCCTGTGAGTGTACAAATCAGTCATCCGCCGGTAAATGACCCCTGTGGATCAGCGCCTGTCGCCATATACATGTACACGCATAGGACGTGTGAGGTGCCATCATCACTGCTGCTTTCTCCAATCACCAGGGAGACACATCGTCCTCCTCGCAACAGCACGGCCGCAGTTCAGATAATGGTGTGTTTATCACCTGAGCGCAGGATACATCACCTTGTGTGACCGTGACATCAGGATCATTATTATATCCTCTACCAGTCCTGGTTGTATCTCAAGGTAGACATCATTACAGGACAGACCGGCCAACGGGATGATTATTATATCCTCTACTAGTCCTGGTCGTATCTCCAGGTAGACATTACAGGACGGACCGGCCAGCGGGATGATTATATTATATCAGGCATGGCCAGCCTGCGGCTCTCCAGCTGTTGTAAAACTACAACTCCCACCATGCCCTGCTGTAGGCTGATAGCTGTAGACTGTCCGGGCATTATGGGAGTTGTAGTTTTGCAACAGCTGGAGAGCCTCAGGTTGGCCATCCCTGTATTATATCCTCTACCAGTCCTGGTCATATCTCCAGGTATACAGCACCACAGGACGGACCGACCAGCGGGATGATTATCATATCCTCTACCAGTCCTGGTTGTATCTCCGGGTATACAGCACCACAGGACGGACCGACCAGCGGGATGATTATCATATCCTCTACCAGTCTTGGTTGTATCTCCGGGTATACAGCACCACAGGACGGACCGACCAGCAGGATGATTATCATATCCTCTACCAGTCCTGGTTGTATCTCCGGGTATACAGCACCACAGGACGGACCGGCCAGCGGGATGATTATTATATCCTCTACGAGTCCTGGTCGTATCTCCGGGTATACAGCACCACAGGACGGACCGACCAGCGGGATGATTATTATATCCTCTACCAGTCCTGGTCATATCTCCGGGTATACAGCACCACAGGACGGACTGACCAGCAGATGATTATTATATCCTCTACCAGTCCTGGTCATATCTCCAGGCATACAGCACCACAGGACGGACCGGCCAGCAGGATGATTATTATATCTTCTACCAGTCCTGGTTGTATCTCCGGGTATACAGCACCACAGGACGGACCGGCCAGCAGGATGATTATCATATCCTCTACCAGTCCTGGTATACAGCACCACAGGACGGACCGACCAGCGGGATGATTATTATATCCTCTACCAGTCCTTGTCGTATCTCCGGGTATACAGCACCACAGGACGGACCGACCAGCGGGATGATTATTATATCCTTTACCAGTCCTGGTTGTATCTCCAGGTATACATTACAGGACGGACCGACCAGAGGGATGATTATTATATCCTCTACTAGTCCTGGTCGTATCTCCGGGTATACAGTACCACAGGACGGACCGACCAGCGGGATGATTATTATATCCTCTACCAGTCCTGGTCGTATCTCCGGGTATACAGCACCACAGGACGGACCGACCAGCGGGATGATTATCATATCCTCTACCAGTCCTGGTTGTATCTCCGGGTATACAGCACCACAGGACGGACCGACCAGCGGGATGATTATTATATCCTCTACCAGTCCTGGTCGTATCTCCGGGTATACAGCACCTCAGGACGGACCGACCAGCGGATGATTATTATATCCTCTACCAGTCCTGGTCATATCTCCAGGCATACAGCACCACAGGACGGACCGGCCAGCAGGATGATTATCATATCCTCTACCAGTCCTGGTATACAGCACCACAGGACGGACCGACCAGCGGGATGATTATTATATCCTCTACCAGTCCTGGTCGTATCTCCGGGTATACAGCACCTCAGGACGGACCGACCAGCGGATGATTATTATATCCTCTACCAGTCCTGGTTGTATCTCCGGGTATACAGCACCACAGGACGGACCGGCCAGCAGGATGATTATCATATCCTCTACCAGTCCTGGTATACAGCACCACAGGACGGACCGACCAGCGGGATGATTATTATATCCTCTACCAGTCCTGGTCGTATCTCCGGGTATACAGCACCACAGGACGGACCGGCCAGCGGGATGATTATTATATCCTCTACCAGTCCTGGTATACAGCACCACAGGACGGACCGACCAGCGGGATGATTATTATATCCTCTACCAGTCCTGGTCGTATCTCCGGGTATACAGCACCACAGGACGGACCGGCCAGCAGGATGATTATCATATCCTCTACCAGTCCTGGTATACAGCACCACAGGACGGACCGACCAGCGGGATGATTATTATATCCTCTACCAGTCCTGGTCGTATCTCCGGGTATACAGCACCACAGGACGGACCAACCAGCGGGATGATTATTATATCCTCTACCAGTCCTGGTTGTATCTCCAGGTATACATTACAGGACGGACAGACCAGAGGGATGATTATTATATCCTCTACCAGTCCTGGTTGTATCTCCGGGTATACAGCACCACAGGTCGGACCGACCAGAGGGATGATTATTATATCCTCTACTAGTCCTGGTCGTATCTCCGGGTATACAGCACCACAGGACGGACCGACCAGCGGGATGATTATTATATCCTCTACCAGTCCTGGTCGTATCTCCGGGTATACAGTACCACAGGACGGACCGACCAGCGGGATGATTATCATATCCTCTACCAGTCCTGGTTGTATCTCCGGGTATACAGTACCACAGGATGGACCGGCCAGCGGGATGAATATTATATCCTCTACCAGTCCTGGTCGTATCTCCGGGTATACAGCACCACAAGACGGACCGACCAGCGGGATGATTATCATATCCTCTACCAGTCCTAGTCATATCTCCAGGTATACAGCACCACAGGACAGACCGACCAGTGGACGGCCATGTTGTGAGGCTTCTATCTGGTAATCCCTTTGGCACCGGAGTCAACTTATGGCATTACAGTATCAGCAATTACATGTACATCTGTAAATGAGGCAGAATTATAAAAAGAACCGTGGTCTCTGGGGTCGGATGGCAGGACTCATTATTTTACACCATCCTGGCCAAGACTAACAATATGTAATCAGCTGGAGAACGCCATGAGATTTACTTCATATGGAAGAGTTTTATCAGGTCCTGGGCACATCTACATTGGAGACACACTCTTCCTGTACAGGGGTGGCTATCAGGGACACACACACTTTCTTCCTGTAAAGAATTGGCCATATTGGAGACACATACTTCTTTCCGGTATTGTCTGCATAGGGGCGGCCATATTGGAGACATGTACAGCGGCAGCCATATCGAAGACACACCCTTCCTGTACAGCGGCAGCCATAATGGAGGCACACACTTCCTTCCAGTACAGGGACGCCATATTGGAGGCACACACTTCTTTCCTGTATTGTCTTGACAGGGATGGCCATATTGAAGACACACACTTCCTTTATTGTCTGTATAGGGGTGCCATATTGAAGACACACACTTCCTTTATTGTCTGTGTAGGGGCGGCCATATTGGAGACACACTATTCCTGTACAGCAGCAGCCATACTGGAGGCACACACTTCCTTCCTGTACAGGGACGCCATATTGAAGACACACACTTCCTTCCTGTATTGTCTGTATAGGGGTGCCATGTTGGAGACACACACTTCCTTTATTGTCTGTATAGGGGAGGCCATATTGGAGACACACACTTCCTTTATTGTCTGTGTAGGGGCGGCCATATAGGAGACACACACTTCCTTTATTGTCTGTATAGGGGCGGCCATATTGGAGACACACACTTCCTTCCTGTATTGTCTGTATAGGGGCGGCCATACTGGAGGCACACACTTCCTTCCTGTACAGGGACGCCATATTGAAGACACACACTTCCTTCCTGTATTGTCTGTATAGGGGTGCCATGTTGGAGACACACACTTCCTTTATTGTCTGTATAGGGGCGGCCATATAGGAGACACACACTTCCTTTATTGTCTGTGTAGGGGCGGCCATATTGGAGACACACACTTCCTTCCTGTATTGTCTGTATAGGGGTGCCATATTGGAGACACACACTTCCTTTATTGTCTGTATAGAGGTGGCCATATTGGAGACACACACTTCCTTTATTGTCTGTATAGGGGCGGCCATATAGGAGACACACACTTCCTTTATTGTCTGTATAGGGGCGGCCATATTGGAGACACACACTTCCTTTATTGTCTGTATAGGGGTGCCATATTGGAGACACACACTTCCTTTATTGTCTGTATAGGGGCGGCCATATAGGAGACACACACTTCCTTTATTGTCTGTATAGGGGCGGCCATATTGGAGACACACACTTCCTTTATTGTCTGTGTAGGGGCGGCCATATAGGAGACACACACTTCCTTTATTGTCTGTATAGGGGCGGCCATATTGGAGACACACACTTCCTTCCTGTATTGTCTGTATAGGGGCAGCCATATTGGAGACACACACTTCCTTTATTGTCTGTGTAGGGGCGGCCATATAGGAGACACACTATTCCTTTATTGTCTGTGTAGGGGCGGCCATATAGGAGACACACACTTCCTTCCTGTATTGTCTGTATAGGGGCGGCCATATTGGAGACACACACTTCCTTCCTGTATTGTCTGTATAGGGGTGCCATATTGGAGACACACACTTCCTTTATTGTCTGTATAGAGGCGGCCATATTGGAGACACACACTTTCTTCCTTTAATTTTTGTACAGGGCAGCCATGTGTGGGCAGAGGACTATGCATATGCTGGAGCACTATGGGTACTTGCCAGGCTCCAGTGAAAGGCTGTAACTGGTCCCTCGCCTTTGCACTGTCTTTAGGGGTTAGGGACTAGGTCATGGGCTTAGTGGAGAGAGTGTTAGAGAGGCTTAAAGTAATTGCTCAAGATATTAATTATCTGGGACAACTCCTTTAAGAATAGCATGGTCCTTAAGCCTAGCCCCAGCCATATTACAGCAGAGGATGTTAGAGCACAGTACCTAATGTTAGAGCACAGTATCAGAGGACAGCCCAGGTTTCTTCACTAGGACCCATCTGATGACATCATCATTCCTTACTTACGTCTTTATGAGCCCCACATGTATTGATAATCACAAGCATCAGCAGGTATCACAATCCCCCACCCTTGGCCAGATATTATACAAGGTGATTACAGGAGTATTCTGACAACCCCCTGGTGTATAAGTACTCCTTACTTCTGCATTCGAGACTCCAGGGGGCAGCGTTCCATGCTTGTAATCTTCCAGCAGCTGCACAGCCTCCTTAAGGCGACTCTGAAAAGAAAAATGTAAAAAGTGGGTGAGGGTTACTGTGGGGTGATCAGTGGGGTGAGTACATGAACCGTTCCGGACACTATTACAGGGGGCACAGCACCAGTCCTGACAGATGGCGCTACTCCATACAGGTCTACACCGGCCAGAAGGGTGAGTGTGGCCCTATGGCTCCAGAGGTGGAAGCCGCCCAGACCCTTCAGACATACCGCTGACTTCAGCACTTCTGTTATGGGGGGCACTGCTTCTGGAGAGGAGGTTGGAAAACAGGACAGGTTGGGGAGGGGGGGGGGATGTAATGCGTGCCTGTTATGCTGGGAGGGCGAAGCTGGTTGAGCATAATGGCTGCCTGTTGTCTTAGGGTGGGCACATAAGGGGTCATTTATTAAGACCAGCGTCTAAAACGCTGGTTCTTTATGTACCTACAATAACTTTAAAAACTGGCATACAAAATGTTAAATGAGACGGGCCTTCTGTATTGTGGATATAGTGGCTGCCTGTGTATCTGGGGGGATGTATGGTGGATATAGTGGCTGCCTGTGTATCTGGGGAGATGTATGGTGGATATAGTGGCTGCCTGTGTATCTGGGGGGATGTATGGTGGATATAGTGGCTGCCTGTGTATCTGGGGGGATGTATGGTGGATATAGTGGCTGCCTGTGTATCTGGGGGGATGTATGGTGGATATAGTGGCTGCCTGTGTATCTGGGGAGATGTATGGTGGATATAGTGGCTGCCTGTGTATCTGGGGAGATGTATGGTGGATATAGTGGCTGCCTGTGTATCTGGGGGGATGTATGGTGGATATAGTGGCTGCCTGTGTATCTGGGGGGGATGTATGGTGGATAAAGTGGCTGCCTGTGTATCTGGGGGGATGTATGGTGGATATAGTGGCTGCCTGTGTATCTGGAGAGATGTATGGTGGATATAGTGACTGCCTGTGTATCTGGGCGGGGGGGGGGGATGTATGGTGGATATAGTGACTGCCTGTGTATCTGGGCGGGGGGGGATGTATGGTGGATATAGTGACTGCCTGTGTATCTGGGGGGATGTATGGTGGATATAGTGGCTGCCTGTGTATCTGGGGGGATGTATGGTGGATATAGTGGCTGCCTGTGTATCTGGGGGATGTATGGTGGATATAGTGGCTGTCTGTGTATCTGGAGATATGTATGGTGGATATAGTGTCTGTCTGTGTATCTGGGGGGGATGTATGGTGGATATAGTGGCTCTCTGTGTATCTGGGGGGATGTATGGTGGATATAGTGGCTGCCTGTGTATCTGGGGGGATGTATGGTGGATATAGTGCTGCCTGTGTATCTGGGGGGATGTATGGTGGATATAGTGGCTGCCTGTGTATCTGGGGGGATGTATGGTGGATATAGTGACTGCCTGTGTATCTGGGCGGGGGGGGGGATGTATGGTGGATATAGTGACTGCCTGTGTATCTGGGGGGATGTATGGTGGATATAGTGGCTGTCTGTGTATCTGGGGGGGGATGTATGGTGGATATAGTGGCTGCCTGTGTATCTGGGGGGATGTATGGTGGATATAGTGGCTGCCTGTGTATCTGGGGGATGTATGGTGGATATAGTGGCTGCCTGTGTATCTGGGGGGATGTATGGTGGATATAGTGGCTGCCTGTGTATCTGGGGGGATGTATGGTGGATATAGTGGCTGCCTGTGTATCTGGGGGGATGTATGGTGGATATAGTGGCTGCCTGTGTATCTGGGGAGATGTATGGTGGATATAGTGGCTGCCTGTGTATCTGGGGGGGATGTATGGTGGATATAGTGGCTGCCTGTGTATCTGGGGGGATGTATGGTGGATATAGTGGCTGCCTGTGTATCTGGGGGGGATGTATGGTGGATATAGTGGCTGCCTGTGTATCTGGAGAGATGTATGGTGGATATAGTGACTGCCTGTGTATCTGGGCGGGGGGGGGGGGATGTATGGTGGATATAGTGACTGCCTGTGTATCTGGGCGGGGGGGGGATGTATGGTGGATATAGTGACTGCCTGTGTATCTGGGGGATGTATGGTGGATATAGTGGCTGTCTGTGTATCTGGGGGGGGATGTATGGTGGATATAGTGACTGCCTGTGTATCTGGGGGATGTATGGTGGATATAGTGGCTGCCTGTGTATCTGGGGGGATGTATGGTGGATATAGTGGCTGCCTGTGTATCTGGGGGGATGTATGGTGGATATAGTGGCTGCCTGTGTATCTGGGGGGATGTATGGTGGATATAGTGGCTGTCTGTGTATCTGGAGATATGTATGGTGGATATAGTGTCTGTCTGTGTATCTGGGGGGGGATGTATGGTGGATATAGTGGCTCTCTGTGTATCTGGGGGGATGTATGGTGGATATAGTGGCTGCCTGTGTATCTGGGGGGATGTATGGTGGATATAGTGGCTGCCTGTGTATCTGGGGGGATGTATGGTGGATATAGTGGCTGCCTGTGTATCTGGGGGGATGTATGGTGGATATAGTGACTGCCTGTGTATCTGGGCGGGGGGGGGATGTATGGTGGATATAGTGACTGCCTGTGTATCTGGGGGGATGTATGGTGGATATAGTGGCTGTCTGTGTATCTGGGGGGGGATGTATGGTGGATATAGTGACTGCCTGTGTATCTGGGGGATGTATGGTGGATATAGTGGCTGCCTGTGTATCTGGGGGGATGTATGGTGGATATAGTGGCTGCCTGTGTATCTGGGGGGATGTATGGTGGATATAGTCGGCTGTCTGTGTATCTGGAGATATGTATGGTGGATATAGTGTCTGTCTGTGTATCTGGGGGGATGTATGGTGGATATAGTGGCTCTCTGTGTATCTGGGGGGATGTATGGTGGATATAGTGGCTGCCTGTGTATCTGGGGGGATGTATGGTGGATATAGTGGCTGCCTGTGTATCTGGGGGGATGTATGGTGGATATAGTGGCTGCCTGTGTATCTGGGGGGATGTATGGTGGATATAGTGGCTGCCTGTGTATCTGGGGGGATGTATGGTGGATATAGTGGCTGCCTGTGTATCTGGGGGGATGTATGGTGGATATAGTGGCTGCCTGTGTATCTGGGGGGATGTATGGTGGATATAGTGGCTGCCTGTGTATCTGGGGGGATGTATGGTGGATATAGTGGCTGCCTGTGTATCTGGGGGGATGTATGGTGGATATAGTGGCTGCCTGTGTATCTGGGGGGATGTATGGTGGATATAGTGGCTGCCTGTGTATCTGGGGGGGGGGGGGGTGTATGGTGGATATAGTGGCTTCCTGTGTATCTGGGGGGGGGGATGTATGGTGGATATAGTGGCTGCCTGTGTATCTGGGGGGGATGTATGGTGGATATAGTGGCTGCCTGTGTATCTGGGGGGGGGGGGTGTATGGTGGATATAGTGGCTGCCTGTGTATCTTGGGGATGTATGGTGGATATAGTGGCTGCCTGTGTATCTGGGGGGATGTATGGTGGATATAGTGGCTGCCTGTGTATCTGGGGGGATGTATGGTGGATATAGTGGCTGCCTGTGTATCTGGGGGGGGATGTATGGTGGATATAGTGACTGCCTGTGTATCTGGGGGGATGTATGGTGGATATAGTGGCTGCCTGTGTATCTGGAGAGATGTATGGTGGATATAGTGACTGCCTGTGTATCTGGGGGGATGTATGGTGGATATAGTGGCTGCCTGTGTATCTGGGGGGGGGGGGGGGGGTGTATGGTGGATATAGTGGCTGCCTGTGTATCTGGGGGGATGTATGGTGGATATAGTGGCTGCCTGTGTATCTGGGGGGATGTATGGTGGATATAGTGGCTGCCTGTGTATCTGGGGGGATGTATGGTGGATATAGTGGCTGCCTGTGTATCTGGGGGGATGTATGGTGGATATAGTGGCTGCCTGTGTATCTGGGGGGGATGTATGGTGGATATAGTGGCTGCCTGTGTATCTGGGGGGGGGGGGGGGGTGTATGGTGGATATAGTGGCTGCCTGTGTATCTTGGGGATGTATGGTGGATATAGTGGCTGCCTGTGTATCTGGGGGATGTATGGTGGATATAGTGACTGCCTGTGTATCTGGGGGGATGTATGGTGGATATAGTGACTGCCTGTGTATCTGGGGGGGGGATATATGGTGGATATAGTGGCTGTCTGTGTATCTGGGGGGATGTATGGTGGATATAGTGGCTGCCTGTGTATCTGGGGGGATGTATGGTGGATGTAGTGGCTGCCTGTGTATCTGGGGATATGTATGGTGGATATAGTGGCTGCCTGTGTATCTGGAGGGATGTATGGTGGATATAGTGGCTGCCTGTGTATCTGGGGGGATATATGGTGGATATAGTGGCTGTCTGTGTATCTGGGGGGATATATGGTGGATGTAGTGGCTGCCTGTGTATCTGGGGGGATATATGGTGGATATAGTGGCTGCCTGTGTATCTGGAGAGATGTATGGTGGATATAGTGGCTGCCTGTGTATCTGGGGGGATGTATGGTGGATATAGTGGCTGCCTGTGTATCTGGGGGGATGTATGGTGGATATAGTGACTGCCTGTGTATCTGGAGAGATGTATGGTGGATATAGTGGCTGTCTGTGTATCTGGGGGATGTATGGTGGATATAGTGGCTGCCTGTGTATCTGGGGGGATGTATGGTGGATATAGTGGCTGCCTGTGTATCTGGGGGGATGTATGGTGGATATAGTGGCTGCCTGTGTATCTGGGGGGATGTATGGTGGATATAGTGACTGCCTGTGTATCTGGGGGGATGTATGGTGGATATAGTGGCTGCCTGTGTATCTGGGGGGGATGTATGGTGGATATAGTGGCTGCCTGTGTATCTGGGGGGGGATGTATGGTGGATATAGTGACTGCCTGTGTATCTGGGGGGATGTATGGTGGATATAGTGGCTGTCTGTGTATCTGGGGGGGGGGGGGGGGTGTATGGTGGATATAGTGACTGCCTGTGTATCTGGGGGGGGGGGTGTATGGTGGATATAGTGGCTGCCTGTGTATCTGGGCGGGGGGGGGGGATGTATGGTGGATATAGTGACTGCCTGTGTATCTGGGGGGATGTATGGTGGATATAGTGGCTGCCTGTGTATCTGGGGGGATGTATGGTGGATATAGTGACTGCCTGTGTATCTGGGGGGATGTATGGTGGATATAGTGGCTGCCTGTGTATCTGGAGAGATGTATGGTGGATATAGTGGCTGCCTGTGTATCTGGGGGATGTATGGTGGATATAGTGGCTGCCTGTGTATCTGGGGGGATGTATGGTGGATATAGTGACTGCCTGTGTATCTGGGGGGATGTATGGTGGATATAGTGGCTGCCTGTGTATCTGGGGGGGGATGTATGGTGGATATAGTGACTGCCTGTGTATCTGGGGGGATGTATGGTGGATATAGTGGCTGTCTGTGTATCTGGGGGGATGTATGGTGGATATAGTGGCTGCCTGTGTATCTGAGGGGGGATGTATGGTGGATATAGTGACTGCCTGTGTATCTGGGGGGATGTATGGTGGATATAGTGGCTGCCTGTGTATCTGGGGGGATGTATGGTGGATATAGTGGCTGCCTGTGTATCTGGGGGGGGATGTATGGTGGATATAGTGGCTGCCTGTGTATCTGGGGGGGATGTATGGTGGATATAGTGGCTGCCTGTGTATCTGGGGGGATGTATGGTGGATATAGTGGCTGCCTGTGTATCTGGGGGGGATGTATGGTGGATATAGTGGCTGCCTGTGTATCTGGGGGGATGTATGGTGGATATAGTGGCTGCCTGTGTATCTGGAGATATGTATGGTGGATATAGTGTCTGTGATCCCGGAGGGCATGAAGGTGTTGGGTCACATTTATCAAAACGAACTAACAGGACGATGGTCTCCTGGCAGAGCTCAGACATCACTTCTTAAACTGCTGTGGGAAATTGAAAGCAGAGCTGTGATTGGTTGCTAGGAGCAAGAAGGACAGTTAGATAGATGAGGCCAGCAGTGACTGCCTGCGCTTTGGTAGAGGAGGGTGGAGGACATAATGGCTGCCTGATGTCCTGGGGGGATGGTGGACATAATGGCTGCCTGTTGTCCTGGGGGGATGGTGGACATAATGGCTGCCTGTTGTCCGGGGGGGGGGGGGGGGGACATAATGGCTGCCTGTTGTCCTGGGGGGGGGGGGGGGGGGGACATAATGGCTGCCTGTTGTCCTGGGGGGGTGGTGGACATAATGGCTACCTGTTGTCCTGGGGGGATGGTGGACATAATGGCTGCCTGTTGTCCTGGGGGGATGGTGGACATAATGGCTGCCTGTTGTCCTGGGGGGATGGAGGACATAATGGCAGCCTGTTGTCCTGGGGGGTGAAGGACATGATGGCTGCCTGTTGTCCTGGGGGGATGGTGGACATAATGGCTGCCTGTTGTCCTGGGGGTATGGTGGACATAATGGCTGCCTGTTTTCCTGGGGGGATGGTGGACATAATGGCTGCCTGTTGTCCTGGGGGGTAAAGGACATGATGGCTGCCTGTTGTCCTGAAGGGGGGGGGGGGATATGGTCATAATGGCTGCCTGTTGTCCTGAGGGGGGGGGGGGGGGGGGGAGTGTGGACATAATTGCTGCCTGTGCTTCTGGAGAGGAGGCTAGAGGACATGATGGCTGCCTGTTGTCCTGGGTGGATGGCGGACATAATGGCTGCCTGTTGTCCTGAGGGGGAGGGGGTCATAATTGCTGCCTGTTTTCTTGGGGGGAGGGGAGGGGACATAATTGCTGCCTGTGCTTCTGGAGAGGAGGCTAGAGGACATGATGGCTGCCTGTTGTCCTCGGGGATGGTGAATATAATGGCTGCCTGGGCTTCTGTGGAGGACATGTGGAGAATATAGTGGACACCTGTGGTCCTGAGAAATGTGGGAACTTGGCCACATGTGGTTGTGGGACAGTGGGGACATAGTGGCTGTCCGTGGTTTGGCGGGGGAGTGGACACCTATGGCAGATATAGTGGTCTGAATAAGTGGGGGATGAGGACGATGGGACACATTTATAAAAACAGGAAATGTGTCCTTTTTGCCCGTCACAAACAATCAGAACATTTCTTAAACCTCTGTGGACGAAGAAATGCTGGTCTCTGGTAAGTGTTGTCAGAGACTAAAGACTAGACTAGAGACTATCTGTGGTTCTGGGGGGGGGGGGCACAGTATTTCCACAACAGAACAGAGTGCTAACCTTGGCCCACAGTAGCACAAAGTATTTCAGGAGATCAATGTGATACAACTATGTTTTTAGAGCTGTCTTCACTAATCCTGTAAAGGACATGATGGGAGTTGTAGTTGTGGACACGGCAGCCCTCCAATATGATTAATACCTGATGGCTTCATCTGTGCTGGTAAGGATTCTCAGCTCACACTCAGGATCTGTACATTCATCTACACTGACACATTCGGGTCATGAAGTTGAATGGCAGATACACGAATCATGAGGGGCTCACCCCAAACGGATAGTGTCAGTCACTCCACCTCTGTCACAGTATCTGTGACTGCTGCTACAAACACAAACCAGATCAACACAGTTCTAGCAGAATATACTCCAATCACATCCAAAGATGCACTCGTAAGCCAGCTATTGAGAGCAGACCAGAGGAACGAAGAGAGTTGGCCAGAGGAACGAAGAGAGTCAGCCATCTTGAGAAGAGAGGTGGCCAGCCAGAGTGAGAAGAGAGGTGGCCAGAGGGAGAAGAAAGCTGGCCAGAGTGAGAAGAGAGGTGGCCAGCCAGAATTAGAAGAGAGGTGGCCAGAGGGAGAAGAAAGCTGGCCAGAAGAACAAAGAGAGCTGTCCAGAGTGAGAAAGAGAGGTGGCCAGCCAGAGTGAGAAGAGAGGTGGCCAGCCAGAGTGAGAAGAGAGGTGGCCAGCCAGAGTGAGAAGAGAGGTGGCCAGCCAGAGTGAGAAGAGAGGTGGCCAGCCAGAGTGAGAAGAGAGGTGGCCGGCCAGAGTGAGAAGAGAGGTGGCCGGCCAGAGTGAGAAGAGAGGTGGCCAGCCAGAGTGAGAAGAGAGGTGGCCAGCCAGAGTGAGAAGAGAGGTGGCCAGCCAGAGTGAGAAGAGAGGTGGCCAGAGGGAGAAAACAGGAGGCCAGAATGAGGAGAGAGGTGGCCAGAGGGAGAAGAAAGCCAGCCAGAGGAAGAAAGAGAAGCGTCCAGAGGGAGAGGAGAGGTAACCAAAAGAACAAAGAGAGCTGGCCATCTTGAGAAGAGAGGTGGCGAGCCACAGTGAGAAGAGAGGTGGCCAGAGGGAAAAGAGAGGTGGCCAGCCAGAGTGAGAAGGGCGGTGGCCAGAGGGAGAAAAAAGGAGGCCAGAGGGAGGAGAGAGACGGGCAGGGAGGAGAGAGGTGGCCAGAGGGAGAAGAAAGCCAGACAGAGGAACAAAGAAAAGTGACCAGAGGGAGAGGAGAGGTGGCCAGAAGAACAAAGAGAGCTGGCCATTGGGAGAAGACAGGTGGCCATCGGGAGAAAAGCTGGCCTGCCAGAGGGAGAGGAGAGGCAGCCAGAGGAACAAAGAGAGGCGGCCAGAGGAAGAAGAGACCCGGCCAGAGAAAATAGAGAGGTGGCCAGAGGAACAAGAGAGGCGGCAGAGGAGAAGAAGCCCCGGCCAGGGGGAGGAGAAAGCGCCAGGCAAAGGAACAAAGTCAAAGAGTCAGAGGAACGAAGACAGCCAACCAGAGGGAGAAAGTGAGGTGGCCAGAGAGAGAAAGGGAGCCAGCCAGAGGGAGAAGAGAGGTAGCCATCAGGAGAAAAGCTGGCTGGACAGAGAGAGAAGAGAGGCGGCCAGAGGGAGAAAAGCGCCGGCCAAAAGAACAAAGAGAACCAGTCAGAGGAGCGAAGACAGCCGGCCAGAGGGAGAAGACAGCCGGCCAGAGGAACAAAGAGAGGCGACTAGAGGGAGAAGACAGCCCGGCCAGTGAAACAAAGAGAGGAGGCCAGAGGGAGAAGAAAGCTGGCCAAAGGGACAAGAGCTGCCACATGCCAAAATGAGAGCAAGGTACCTGACTGGACAGTCTCATACTTTAATGGTAAACACACCTTCTGCTGCTACAGGGACACACCCTTACAACTGCGACTAAAGGAACACACCTCACATCAAAAAACTAAAAGGGGCAAACTGCTTTGCTGCAAACCATGTAAGATCCTGGGGTCATTACCGGTTCCCTAGAACTGGAGAGACTCCCAGTAGCCTAGGCGATCACTACAGTGGGGAGATGCCCTCATGTATCTGAATATGCATGATCCTGCACCGTGACCTGGGTGTATCTGCCTGATCGTGTGTAATCTATTCACACGTCTATTTGCAGCCTTGCGCAGGACGTGTTCTTCATGGAGAACCAGAAGCACCATCTGTCTGATCCTCCTTCTCATTCCTTCGCCAGACTCCATGCACACTTTCAAACAGCATCTCGCTAAAGATCTCCTCATCTGCATCATCAGGACTACTGACCATCAGACATGCGGGACCTAAACACCAGTCGCATCAAAAACCGCTTTCAAAAGTGACATTCATTGTTATATACTCCAAACACATCCAGAGCAGTATTCGAAGTCCGTGTTTAACACTCCTGTCACTTAAAGAGCTGATATGACGATTGCCATAGACTCAAATCACAACCAGAGCTGCATCGTTAAAGCTTGAGGAGAAGTATAAGAAACAGGCAAGATATGTACAGCAATGACCCAGAATTACAACCCCTTAATGACCACCATCCTCTGATACATGAGATGAATGGGAGGGGAGCGCTGGAGACAGACACATGGAGGGGACAGAATGTGACATCAGGATTAACCCCTTTATGACCGCCATCCTCTGATACAGGAGATGAACGGGAGGAAGAGCGCTGGAGACAGGCACACATGGAGGGACAGAATGTGACATCAGGATTAACCCTCTTTATGACCACCATCCTCTAATACCTGAGATGAATGGGAGGGGAGCGCTGGAGACCAGGACACATGGAGGGGGACAGCATGTGACATCAGGATTAAAGAGATGAGCCTCAACCTGCAGGCCTAGGACAACATGCAAATTCCTTTGGTAGAATTCCAGGTCGAACTGCTGCAGAACCTCCAAATACACACCTCAGCTGCTGCAGAACCTCCTAATACACACCTCAGCTGCTGCAGAACATCATAATACACCTCAGCTGCTGCAGAACCTCATAATACACAGCTCAGCTGCTGCAGAACCTCATAATACACACCTCAGACACTGTACCAAACTATCAAGACAGAAGAGAAATCTGGGGACTGGTAGAGTCTTCAGACTCTGGATGTGATCAAGAGGGTCTCCATTCTTTCACAGCAAGCAGTGATCTTCAAAATGATGAAACAAAGTATATTAGGAATTTTCTGAATATTTCTGAATAGCACCCCCCCCCCCATCAATCATGGCTGCATGGACACGACGGCTGCGCTGAAGAGGGGCCACCTTATTGAGGGGGGAATGTGGCGCAGGACATGATTATGGACAACCAGTGTAAGGGTTATTAGAATTAGGCGAGCCCTTTAATATTCGCCTCTCTCCTCCTGCACCCGGGGGGGCTGCTCACAAAGTCCAGGCCCCTCCATTCAGCCAATTGTCCGTTCCCTACCGAATGTCAACAGTTACTATAACAACGGGGAGCAGCGCTGCCCGACGTGCATGCAAAGCAGACCCCGCAAATTTCATGGATTTAAAGAGCCTCAGGAGCAGCACATCACCACAGGCCCTGCAAAACTGCCACCGGGGGGCGCTACAAGAAGTGAGGGGGTAGAGGGTATACAAGTGTGTATATATAGATACAGGTACATACTTGTGTAAGTATATATGAGTACATACAGCCGTCGGGTGTGTATATAGTTATATACACACTACTCACAAAAAGTTAGGGATATTTGGTAAAATTTATGGAAAACATAAAAAGTTCCGGCTCCAGGGATATTATTTCATGAAAGTCGGGCATTTAAGTAGAAGCAGCGATGGTGATTTCCTCATCTCAAACAATTTATTGAAACAAAAGCCGACACCAATGCTGGGTATCCAGCCACAAAATGTCAGTGTCTCCATAACTTGTCCTGTGGCCTTCAGCATCAATTACATCTTGACAGCGATATCTCATGCTGTTCACAAGTTGACTTATTGTCTGCTGAAGCATGGCATCTCACTCTTCTTGAAGGGCGGCCCTCAGGTCAATGAGGGTCTGGGGTACAGAGTTACAAATCTCTACACGACGACTCAGCTGATCCCATAGGTTTTCAATAGAATACAGGTCTGGAGAAAGTGCAGGCCACTCCATTTGAGGTCCCCCAGTCTCCAGCAGCCGTTCCCTAATGATGTGACCTCGATGAGCTGGTGCATTGTTCTCCATGAAGATGACATTAGGCCTGTGTTGTTCATGAAGAGGAACAATGATTGGATTAACTTGGATGTTATTCAAGTAGTATGGGCATGTCGCTGTATCATTCACAAAGTGCTGGACGGTTCTGTATTGACTAGACACACCTGCTCACACTGTGACACCACCACCACCACCAACGGCTCGTCTGGTGACAACAGTGGCTGATGCATAGTGCACGCCTTGACGTCTTCAACATCGTTGGCGGCCATCATTTCTGCTCAGTGTGAATCGACTCTCATCAGTGAGCAGCAATGAGGCCCACTGGTCCCTGCAACTGGCGACATGCTGCGACTGCGACGCAACAGTCGCAGAAAATCCATTCTAGGTGGATTTTTCTGCGACTGTCGCATCGCAGCATGTCGCATGTTGCAGTGCGACACCATAGACTACCATTATAAAAATTGTCGCGCGACATTGGTGCAACAAAATGTTGCGGTGTAGTTGTGCCCTGTCCCGCGACAAATGTCATTGTGTAGACCTAGCCTATGTGTGTGTCTATATATACACTGCCTGTCCAAAAAATCCATGTGTGACAATGATGTCTCATGCTCCCTGAACTTCTCTTTCACAATTTGAGCCCGATGAATCCTGGCATTGTCATCTTGGAATATGCCCGCGCCATCAGGGAAGAAAAAATCCATTGATGGAATAACCTGGTCATTCAGTATGTTCAGGTGGTCGCTGACCTCATTCTTGGAGCACATACTGTTGCTGAACCTAGACCTGACCAACTGCAGCAACCCCAGATCATAGCACTGTCCCCACAGGCTGGTACAGTAGGCACCAGACATGATGGGTGCATCACTTCATCTGCCTCTCTTCTTACCCTGATGTGTCCATCACTCTGGAACAGGGTAAATCTGGACTCATCAGACCACATCACCTTCTTCCATTGCTCCAGAGTCCAATCTTTATGCTCCCGAGCAAATTGAAGCCTTTTTTTCTGGTTTTCCTCACTGATTAGTGGTTTTCTTACGGATACACAGCTGTTCAGTCCCAATCCCTTGAGTTCCCTTCGCATTGTGTGTGTGGAAATGCTCTTACTTTCACTATTAAACATAGCCCTGAGTTCTATTACTTTAACTATTAAACATAGCCCTGAGTTCTTCTGTTGTTTTTCTTCGATTTGATTTCACCAAACGTTTAAGTGATTCGCCGATCACGATCATTCAGGATTTTTTTCCGGTCACATTTCTTCCTCGAATACGATGGGTCCCCTCTATCCTTCCAGTTTTTAATAATGCGTTGGACAGTTCTTAACCCAATTTTAGTAGTTTCTGCAATCTCCTTAGACGTTTTCTCTGCTTGATGCATGCCAATGATTTGACCCTTCTCAAACAGACTAACATCTTTTCCACGACCACGAGATGTGTCTTTCGACATGGTTGTTTAAGAAATGAGAAGCAACTTATTGCACCGGTTGGGGTTAAATAACTTGTTGCAGCTGAAAGATAATCGCCCCTGCAGTAATTATCCAATAGGAGGCTCAGAACTATCTGCTTAGTTAGATCCAGGTGGCGACTTTTTTTTTGACGGGCAGAGTACATATACATACACACACACACACACACGTGTACAGCCATGTCTCTTGGTGTTCGGTGCAAGCACCCTCGCATCAGAGGTAAGCCATGACCGCTGTGTGAGCAGGACTAGCTCAGGATGAGTTTTCAGCCTCTAGATGTAAACAAGGAAAGCTCCCATTCACTGACAGCAAGCAAAATTGGTGAAAAGATCAATATCAATTATAAAGTTGCAGAAAGCGATTTTAGAGCGCCCGCTACAACCAGCTGTCAATTTGCGGCCTGTAATGATGGCGCCCTGCAGCCTCCAGTCGTGTTCACCTTGTGGCCCCCACGTGTCTTCAGGAGAGGATTCCGGCTGCGGGTATCAGTCTGCTCAATGTCCCTGGTGCAGCTTCATTAATGTGCCAGGGGGTGGATGGGTGGTAAGCCGGGGGCACTGCTGAGCGAAGGCTATACATGAACCAGGAAGAACAGGATGAGCCCACCCAGATCAGACAGTGCTGCAGCCCACAAAGGAGAATGCATACATGATATAAACATACCACTTTAAGTTGTATTTAGGATTGTGAATGCAGCTTTGGATGTGACCGCAGGGAAACAGTGAATGCAGCTTTGGACGTGACTGCAGGAAAACTGAACGCAGCTTTCGATGTGACAGCAGGAAAACTGTGAATGCAGCTATGCAGCTTTGGATGTGACTGCGGGAAAAAAGTGAATGCAGCTTTGCGGCCCCGTATTACGGACAAGGATAGGACAGTTCTATAAAGGGCAGGACGGCTACGGCGGTGTGCTCGATCCCTTACCCTGTGAAGTATAATTGGCTGCAGCGCCCCCATTAGGCCGCTCTATCAGGTATACATCAGACAGAGAAGAAGCCGTTACCTCAGTGATGAAGAGCGTGCGCGGGTCAATGATGTCCAGGAAGTGGCGGAATCGTCCGTAGAACGTGTTCTGAAAGAGACCAAACAGTGGACGTGAGTAACCTACACATGACCCCCACACAACGGGTCAAGAGAGCGACCCCATATAACACCACCGGGGAGACCTCCAGCCTTCAGGGCCCCACAACACTCCATTTATAGGGGTATTCCCACCTTGACCCGCGATTTATGACCTCTGGGTCGCCCACCAATCCTAAGAACAAAGGGGTCGTAGTGCTGGTGTTATTATCAGCCTGCAGAGCAGCGCTCCTGACCACCCAGCTGTGCAGGGAACATGGGCAGCCGGGCCCGCAGAGCTAGACTTCATTCTCAGGACTGGTGGGCTTTTTATATTTTATATATTGTTTTTGTATAAAATAAATCATTGTTCACACACAACCCAGAAGGAGGAGTGCCGAGCATAGATACGTGCTGTATTTCGTATAATGTCTACAATAGGTACCACAGGACGGGAGGTTCCCACACTGCACACGGGTCACCGGAATACTCTACTCCTCCCAAAAAATCAGGATATTTACGGACAAAGGAAAAATAGGAGGGCAATATATCCCCAAAAAAACATCTTCAAGGGAAAGGAAACTCTGCAGAGAGTCATCAAATGTGCTGTGTCCCCAGCTGCCATGCAGACCTATGAGTCTCCATGGTAACAGACTACAAACCATCTGTAGTCTGATCCTGCAGTCTTACTCCCTTCTATCTGTCACCTACTTCCCGCTACTAGGCCACATGTATGTCAAGAAGACAGAAGGGAGCCTGCAGGATCAGACTACATGGGGTTTGTTTGTTGTCTGTTACCATGGAGACTGATGGGTCTGCAGAGATGCTGTAGTTAAAGAACGGGGGGAGGGGGGGTCATTTTAATGAAGGCTATATATGCAAAGTTGCCTTTATTGTACTCGATACAGTTGTGGCCAAAAGTTACATTAAGGTATCCCTTTTCCACAGGATAGTGAATAACTATTAGATCTGTGGGGGTCCTACAGCTGGGAACCCCACCGATCACGAGAACGGGGGCCCTGTACCCTTGAAATGAACAGAATTCCGGAGCTAGCTGTACTCAACTATGTCTTGAACCATAGGAATGAATTGAGTAGCCCAACCGGCCGTTCCTTCAATTTCAGGGGTACAGGGCCCCTGTTCTCATTATTGGTGGGGGTCCCAGCGGTAGGACCACCACTGATCTAATAGTTATTCCCTATCCTGTGGATAGGGGATAACTAAATGTAAATGAGAAGACGGAAAAGGAGTGGTGCTTGAAATTATTGTCTTCTTCTGAGAACCATGGTTACCTCCAAGGAAACACGTGCACTCATCATTGCTTTGCATCAAAAAGGGCTTCACAGACAAGGACATTGCTGCTTGTAACGGCAGAAGTCGGGGAAGATGTGGCAGGGAGTCATAAAAACATAGTCATTCTCCCCTAGGCTGCAATGGTAAATCATTATTTGTTTTATTATTTATTTTTAATAGGCGACTAGAATTTTAATATTTTATCAAAAGGGAGTAGGCTTGGGTTTTTCCTAAGAACACTACCATGAAAAAAGAATGGGATCAAAACATCCTCCAAGAGCCACTTCTCCACGCCGTCAAGGTGCCACTTCTCCACGCCGCCCAGGTGCCACTTCTCCACGCCGCCCAGGTGCCCATAGAAATTAATAGGTCCGCAATTCCATTCCGCAAAATGCGGAACGAAATTGCGGACGTGTGAATGGGGCCTTAGTGAGCGGAAAACTCTTTTCCAAATTGTCAACGCTTCTCAGTGTTGAAACTCGCCCGTTTAGATACTCGATGTACGATTCCAACCGGGCAATTTGCTCACATTTTGAACAGAGATATGCACCCTCAAAGGGCTGTTCCAGGACGGCATACATCAGACAAGACGTGCACTGGACTACGCTGTCAGTAATAGAACACATACTAAATGGGGATTACACAAGAAAAGAGAAACAATACAATATAGTGCAGTGATAAGAGTCTAACTTACTGTAGTCCCTCCTAAAGTCCTTGAATCTCAAGTCACGTAATCTAAAGTCACACACTTGATATCAAACACGCGATCACTCACAAACTCGTGTTATTTGCCTGCTTGTATAAATGCAGCTCTCAAACCAGACTGCTTTTTTTTTCTCTGGATTCAAAGTATTATAGTAGTTATATTCTTGTACATAGGAGCAGTATTATAGTAGTTATATTCTTGTACATAGGAGCAGTATTATAGTAGTTATATTCTTGTACATAGGAGGCAGTATTATAGTAGTTATATTCTTGTACATAGGAGGCAGTATTATAGTAGTCATATTCTTGTACATAGGAGCAGTATTATAGTAGTTATATTCTTGTACATAGGAGGCAGTATTATAGTAGTTATATTCTTGTACATAGGAGCAGTATTATAGTAGTTATATTCTTGTACATAGGAGGCAGTATTTAGTAGTTATATTCTTGTACATAGGAGCAGTATTATAGTAGTTATATTCTTGTACACAGGAGCAGTATTATAGTAGTTATATTCTTGTACATAGGAGGCAGTATTATAGTAGTTATATTCTTGTACATAGGAGCAGTATTATAGTAGTTATATTCTTGTACATAGGAGCAGTATTATAGTAGTTATATTCTTGTACATAGGAGGCAGTATTATAGTAGTTATATTCTTGTACATAGGAGCAGTATTATAGTAGTTATATTCTTGTACATAGGAGCAGTATTATAGTAGTTATATTCTTGTACATAGGAGGCAGTATTATAGTAGTTATATTCTTGTACATGGGAGCAGTATTATAGTAGTTATATTCTTGTACATAGGAGCAGTATTATAGTAGTTATATTCTTGTACATAGGAGCAGTATTATAGTAATTATATTTTTGTACATAGGAGCAGTATTATAGTAGTTATATTCTTGTACATAGGTGCAGTATTATAGCAGTTATATTCTTGTACTTAGGAGCAGTATTATAGTAGTTATATTCTTGTACATAGGTGCAGTATTATAGTAGTTATATTCTTGTACATAGGAGGCAGTATTATAGTAGTTATATTCTTGTACATAGGAGCAGTATTATAGTAGTTATATTCTTGTACATAGGAGCAGTATTATAGTAGTTATATTCTTGTATATAGGAGGCAATTTTTATTGGTATAAAACAAACATAAATACAGAAATACTTTTTCATCATAATAAATCAGACTTTTTCATCATTCAGTATAAATTATACATGTTCATCAGGAAATAAAATGCATATTAACTGTAACTTAAAAGCACATTTTAGCTAAAGCAGAAAAAGAAGAAAAGTAAAATAAAATAAGAAACAAACACAGTTACATCGTACACTTGAACCGTCAGTCTAGATGGACGTTCCTCCATAGTTTTATATTTTCCCCTTTTTTCCTGACCTCTAATGACCGGATCCACCTGAGTTCTGACATGATGAGGGTTATAGCTGTGGTATGATGGAATGGTTCGTTATGGATGGACACTCGGGTTCTGGTTTGCCAGTGGTAATATTTGATGACGGTGATTATCAGATACATGGTC
Organism: Bufo bufo; assembly: GCF_905171765.1. NCBI lineage: Eukaryota > Metazoa > Chordata > Amphibia > Anura > Bufonidae > Bufo > Bufo bufo. The sequence goes on along the minus strand of NC_053390.1, from coordinate 825,167,069 downwards.
CCCCGGTCGATGTTATTCACATGAGATGTGACACCATAAATAATTTCTGGGTATTTTAGGGACTGTAATGATGGGATTTTTAGCTTGGCGGATATGTCATGCCAGATTGTCCGCCCACCCCAGCACTCTGATATAAAATGGAGCATAGTCTCCTCCTGCTGACAACCTAAGGGACACATGCGATCTGACACACTGAGGAATTTTAGATTCCCCCTGACAAAGAGTTTTCCCTGCAATGAGAGCCAGCCAATATCACAGAACTTAGGGGGCAGCCTTGGTCCATTCAGAAGCCTCAGACTATCCTGTAAGGTTGAGGTTGGACAGTCTGGAAGTGCTAGCTGTAAACAGTAGAAGGTCCTACATACTCTGGAGTATAGATCTTTCCTGGTTTTACTCTCAATAAAAGACTTGTCTATACCCCATTTCTTCAGACATCTTACACCATAGTCCAGGTACTGGGGGAGGAAGTCACGAGTCAATCGGCCCCTCTTGAGACTGCCGCCTCGCATCCAAGGTTCTGCAAAAGGCAATATCCAATCCCTGATACTATTCACCCACAGGGAGCTGTTGTTTGAGTCCAGGTCACCAAAATTAACTTTAAGAAACATGGAGTCAAAGAAAACCCTTGGATTTAACATATCCAGCCCACCCTCTCTCCTCTGTAGGTAGGTGATCCCTCTTTTTACTGGGTTCAACCTGTTCCCCCATAACAGCTGGAAGAACAGGCTAAAGAGCCTAGCCGAGAAAGATTCTGGCAAAGGAAAGACGACAGGGATGTACAAGAAGACAGGGACCAGGTAAGTCTTTAGCATAGTAACCCTTTCTCTATAGGTCAGCCTCCAGTTCTTCCATCGCTGAACCTTTATATTTCCGGCATCCAACTTTTCCTCCCAATTTAGTTTGGCATTATCTTCCCTACCAAATTTAACCCCAAGGATTTTAATATGGGTGGAGGCCTTCGCAAACTGTGGCAGATCAAAATCAGGGTCAGTATCCGATGTCCAGAAAGCTTGACTCTTCTCAAGGTTGACCAGAGACCCTGAGGCCTCCGAGTAGCTTCTGATGGCTGCCGACAACATCTCCACCTCACGAGGCTCAGATATCACCACAGTCACATCATCCGCGTAGGCAACAATACTCAGGGGCAGGCAATGGGGGACCGGCACCCCCTGAAAATCACACTCCTGCAGTGACCTCAGGAACGGGTCCAAGGCAAACACATACAGCAGTGGACTCAGCGGGCAACCCTGTCTCACCCCAGCCTCAACCCTGAACGTGTCACCCTGCCAACCATTGATTAGAGGAAAGCTCTCAGCCTCTCTGTACAAAGTTCTCAGCCAATCTACAAATTGTCCCGGAATGCCGTACTTTGATAAAGTGGCCCATAGATACTCGTGGTCTACTCTGTCAAAGGCTTTAGCCTGGTCCAGACCTACAACATATCTCCCACACCTCAGAGCTTTACATCTCTCAAACATCTCCCTTATCAAGATGACTGCTCCAGAGATGTTCCGCCCTTTTACTGTGCCGAACTGACAGCCTGCCAACAGTGCCCGGGACAAACAAACTAACCTAGAGAACAGAATTTTTGCCAAAATCTTCCTGTCGACATTCAAGAGGGCAATTGGCCTCCAGTTCTTGATGTCACTAGGCTCTTTCCCTTTAGACAGCAGAATTAACGAGGACACCCTCATGGACGGAGGCATCAGGTGATTTTCTAGACAATTTTTGTACACATCCACGAGGATTGGAGCTAAGTGGTCTTTGAACTTCTTATAAAATTCTGCAGTAATACCGTCTGGACCTGGTGCCTTCTTCAGATGTAATTTATCAATGGCCACTTTAACCTCCTCCACCGTTATTTCTGCTGTTAAAGGAGAAAAGTCCAAATCTCTAGTATCAGGCCCTGGAGTTGCCTCCAAAAATTGGGTCACTTTTTCCTTATCCAAAGCCTTCCTCTGAAACAAGTCAGCATAGTAGCATCTCACCACCCCCAGGATACCCTCCCGAGATTCTTGTAAAACACCCTGGGAGTCAGTGAGACCTGTGATCAGTTTTTTAGCTACGCGCTCCCGGCAGTTCTCAAAGGGATCAGGAGCCCCTAAGGACCCATAATCCCGTTCAGCTACCAGGGAGGTGTACCTGCTGTACTGATACTGCCTTATCTCAGATTTCAGCCGGTCAATCCTTTGTTGGTCATCCCCACCCATCGAATAGAGTGACTCCAATTCTTTGCGCAGTCTCAGATACTGGCCATACTTACTCTTCCCCTTCTTAACTGACAGTCTCTGTAAGAGGGACCTGATCTCCTCCTTGACATCCTCCCACCAGTCAGCCATGTTCTCATAGAAATCCACTCTGTCAAGTTGGTTCTGAAAGAAAGAGTAAATGTATTCCTGGACAGAGCTATCATCTAAAAGACTAGCGTTCATTTTCCATAGCCCTCTACCAAGATCTGGATGCTTAGTGGCGCCCAAACGAAAGTACAAGGCCAAATGGTCAGAATAAGGGACTGTCTTTTCCCTTCTTTCACTGATGGCTTCAGTAGGACTCACCAGAGCCAGATCTATCCTACTACTGCGTCCTGCACAGGTGTAAGTGAACTTTGGACGCCTACCACCCTGTACAAAAACATCAGACAGGCCGGCATGCAGAATAATGTTGTTTAGGACCTTACAGTCCCTAGTAAGGGGTCTACCACTAGGCCTGTCACTGGTTGTAGTGGTGGCATTAAAGTCTCCAGCCATGATAATAGGAATAGATGTGAATAAGTATGGCTTAACATCATTAAAAAGCTGAGTCCTTTCGCTCACTGTCTGTGGCCCATAGACGTTAATAAGCCGGAGTCTTCTACCTCGGATGGTAATCTCTAGCAGAAGGCACCTTCCCATCGAGATCTCCGTTAGTCTATGTACAATTACATCATGGGTGTTAAACAAGATAGAGACTCCGGCATAAGGCTCCACAGACATCGACCAAAAGGACGGACCAGACTGCCACTCTCGCTCTGCCTCTCGTATGAGACCTGAGGTGTTTAAGCGTGTCTCTTGCAAGAAAAACACATCGGCCTTGAGGTATCTCAGGTGTTCGTAGACGGCATGTCTGGTCTTTCTAGCTCTAATACTATTCACATTGCTGGTGACCACTTTAAGATGGAAGTCTGCCATCAGGAGAAGAAGAAGAAAGATAACCCCCATCATCATAAATCAGGGTCAGAGTTTTCTTGCTGACTACCAGTTTCCATATCCCATACAGCCTGTGACTCGGCATGAAGAGGTCTCCTTTTTGTGGGAGGATCCCCTCCTGGGTCGTCATCACATTCCGCCATCATACGCTTCAGCTCTCTCTCTATTTCTGCCTCTCCATCTGACTCGGAGAGCACACCGTATCTGTTGGTTGTTACAGTTCCATCAGCCTGCCTGTCCACTCTCATTTTAGTGGGTTTTTGGACGGTGGTCCATTCACCCTCAGGCCTGCGGCTGGACTTATCTTTTTTCCGTTTAAGGATTTTATTTTCCCCAGTGGTGGGTGCTGGGGCAGGGGAGGAGACAGACACTGGATGCTCTACAGGCTGCTCCACAACCTCCATGTCCCCCTCGGTGTTACCTGCCTGCGGGTGGTCCGGCACAGTATCACTCATGTGTGGGGTCTCTGGCACTGTGTATAATGACCCTGACAATAGCGCCTCCTCCTCCTGCTCCTCATCTGGGACATCTGCCCCTTCCACCAAGTCCTCATCAGGGAGATTTCTACAGATGTTATGCCACGCTTCAGGACAGTCTCTATGGGGGTGACCGATGTTACCGCACAGGTTACACCTTATGTTCTGGCAGGTGGCGCTCACATGGCCGATGTCCCCGCACAGGCTGCACTTCATCATGGTGCAGACACTCGCCACGTGACCTGATTTCCCACACTTGAAGCATAGCCTGGGCTGACCAGCATAGAAACAAACCCCTTTCTCCCGGCCAATGAAGAAGGAATTGGGAAGGTGATGGGTGATGTTCTGGTGCTGGTGTAATGTAACCAGGACCCTCCATCCCCCAGTCCAGATTCCATCCTCATCCCTGGTCTTGGTCAGGTTTGACTTGAGGTCGCAATGCCTCCTGAGCCAGATAATAATATCCTGAGGGGGGACAGACTCGTTCCAGAAAATGATGGTGACATTTACAGTGTCAGGCTTAGAGATGGGAATGAAGCTGAACTTGTTCCACCCCTCAGTATCTCTGACCCGGGTGTAGAGAGCCCAGAACCGGTCCAGATCAGACATGAGCTTGAAGCTAATATCATAGCCCTGTCTGTCTGGGAGGTTTATTACTGCCAGGATGTTGGCTGGCAGGAAGCCCATCTGGGTGCACAACATGTCTCTGACCACACACCTTCTGTCAGGGAGATCTTCTTTTGCCCCTTTATGTCTAAACCTGACAACGTTCCTTCTCTTGAAGGCCTGGCCTGTGTATCTGGCGTTAGAGGGAAATGATGGAGAACCCCGACTCCAAGCATTCCCAGATGTCTGACCAGTACCAGTATCCTGCGGGGGGGGCGACGTGTGGGCTGCTGACCGCCTGTACTGTGGGACTCTGCTGCCTGTGGTGTAACTAAAGGGGGGAACTCCTCAGCCTGAGACTGCACTGCCCCCTCCCCACCATCAATACCAGGGTTCTCTATGTTCCCAGCAGCCATAGATGACTCCTCCGCTGGAACATTATCACCCACAGAGACATCAGCAACATCAGACATGGCAGCCATAGAGGACTCCTCCACTGGGACATTATCACACACAGAAATATCAGCGACATCAGACATCTCAGCAGCCATAGAGGACTCCTCAGCTGGGACATTATCATCCACAGAGACACCAGACATCTCAGCAGCATTACAGTCCTCAGTATTAACCCCCTGCACCCCACAGTCCTGAGCGTCCTGCTCAGACACACCCTGAGGTGCTGCTACAGTGTTACCTGTAGGTGTCAGTCCACAGTCCTCCTGCAGTGCACTGCCTCCTGGGACTTGTGGTGTCTGCACTGCCACTTCATTGCTGTCATCAGGTAAGAGTCCACAGTTTTCATCTTGTGCAGTACTTACTGCTGGGACTTGTAGTACCTCACCGGGGGCTGATGCAGGACTTGGCTCTTGTTTCTTAGATGTACTTTTCTTGTACAACTCACTCTCCTCAAAGGGAAGAGTTGCTGGCTGTAATATGGGTCTTACGTGGGACTGCAGGGTTTCAGACCTAGATGTTGATTTGGTCCCAGAGTTTTTGTCCTTCTCAAACCTCTGCTGGTTCTGGTATGTCTCTCCCACTGGTCCCATTTTCTCCAAGACAGAGTCGATCTCCTGCGCATTGTCAGCGAGTTCCTTGGCCAGTGAGTCCAGCTTCTTGTCCAGTAAGGCCTGCTTCCCTGGGTTTGCAGCCTTTAGTTTGTATGTGCAGTTTATCTGTTTCTGCAGGTACAGCTTATGTTTCTTCAGCGTCTCCATTCTCCTCACCAGTGCTGGGATCTGCTCAGCCAGGTGGAGCTCAGGTGGCTGCTCTGGAGGCCTCTGATTGCTGCTGGGGAGTTTTGCAGGCTGTTTGTTTGCAGTACAGGTTTCTGTCTGTCCTGGAACAAGAATCTGCATTTTTGGTGCAGAGCCTCGCAGTCCCTGGAGTTTTGCGGCTGCTGTCACTGCTCTTGGGTCACAATCTCCTGGTGAGCGACTGGATCCCGGCTGTGTAGCAGAGACGGTACTGGTAGCACCTTGAGGTCTTCCTCCATTACTGCCTTTGATCTCCTTCACAGCTTGCATGCCCCCAGACTTTCTGCGCTCAGAACCTATCACCACACGCTGCTGCAGATTCTCCTGGATGGTTTGCTTTTCCAGAGATGTCCTCCTCTGCCTCCCCGGGGTGGAGGTGGATTGTCCACCTGAGGCCGGCAATGGAGATTGTCTCAGCTCCTGCACACTCTGCACGGTTCTTACTTCTGGACTCTCCAACACTTTGGTCTTGCACACAGGTGACCCTTCATTCACACTGGCAGGTGGTTTCACCGGACACTTACTTTTTCCTTCTTCTTCTCTTACGCTGGAACTGGTACTGCTGACATACTTTCTGTCCATAGAAACTTTGGGATTTACATCCCCTGACGGAGTTGTCTGGGTGCTTCCCAGATTTGGCCTAGAAGCCTGGGCCTTGCTTGGGGAGCTTCCCCCCCGGGGGTGGCCACTCCCTGGACTTACTCCAGACATCAAAAGCCTCAGGAGAGCTCCTGACACACAACCTCTCAGCAAGGAGGCAGTATTATAGTAGTTATATTCTTGTACATAGGAGGCAGTATTATAGTAGTTATATTATTGTACATAGGAGCAGTATTATAGTAGTTATATTCTTGTACATAGGAGCAGTATTATAGTAATTATATTCTTGTACATAGGAGCAGTATTATAGTAGTTATATTCTTGTACATAGGAGCAGTATTATAGTAGTTATATTCTTGTACATAGGAGCAGTATTATAGTAGTTATATTCTTGTACATAGGAGCAGTATTATAGTAGTTATATTCTTGTACATAGGGGCAGTATTACAGTAGTTATATTCTTGTACATAGGAGCAGTATTATAGTAGTTATATTCTTGTACATAGGAGGCAGTATTATAGTAGTTATATTCTTGTACATAGGAGCAGTATTATAGTAGTTATATTCTTGTACATAGGAGCAGTATTATAGTAGTTATATTCTTGTACATAAGAGCAGTATTATAGTAGTTATATTCTTGTACATAGGAGCAGTATTATGGTAGTTATATTCTTGTACATAGGAGCAGTATTATAGTAGTTATATTCTTGTACATAGGAGCAGTATTATTGTAGGTATATTCTTGTATATAGGAGGCAGTATTATAGTAGTTATATTCCTGTACATAGGAGGCAGTATTATAGTAGTTATATTCTTGTACATAGGAGCAGTATTATAGTAGTTATATTCTTGTATATAGGAGCAGTATTATAGTAGTTATATTCTTGTACATAGGAGCAGTATTATAGTAGTTATATTCTTGTACATAGGTGCAGTATTATAGCAGTTATATTCTTGTACATAGGAGCAGTATTATAGTAGTTATATTCTTGTACATAGGTGCAGTATTATAGCAGTTATATTCTTGTACATAGGAGCAGTATTATAGTAGTTATATTCTTGTACATAGGAGGCAGTATTATAGTAGTTATATTCTTGTACATAGGAGGCAGTATTATAGTAGTTATATTCTTGTACATAGGAGCAGTATTATAGTAGTTATATTCTTGTACATAGGAGCAGTATTATAGCAGTTATATTCTTGTACTTAGGAGCAGTATTATAGTAGTTATATTCTTGTACATAGGTGCAGTATTATAGTAGTTATATTCTTGTACATAGGAGGCAGTATTATAGTAGTTATATTCTTGTACATAGGAGCAGTATTATAGTAGTTATATTCTTGTACATAGGAGCAGTATTATAGTAGTTATATTCTTGTATATAGGAGGCAGTATTATAGTAGTTATATTCTTGTACATAGGAGGCAGTATTATAGTAGTTATATTATTGTACATAGGAGCAGTATTATAGTAGTTATATTCTTGTACATAGGAGGCAGTATTATAGTAGTTATATTCTTGTACATAGGAGCAGTATTATAGTAGTTATATTCTTGTACATAGGAGCAGTATTATAGTAGTTATATTCTTGTACACAGGAGCAGTATTATAGTAGTTATATTCTTGTACATAGGAGCAGTATTATAGTAGTTATATTCTTGTACATAGGAGCAGTATTATAGTAGTTATATTCTTGTACATAGGAGCAGTATTATAGTAGTTATATTCTTGTACATAGGAGGCAGTATTATAGTAGTTATATTCTTGTACATAGCTGGCAGTATTATAGTAGTTATATTCTTGTACGTAGGAGCAGTATTATAGTAGTTATATTCTTGTACATAGGAGCAGTATTATAGTAGTTATATTCTTGTACATAGGAGCAGTATTATAGTAGTTATATTCTTGTACATTGGAGCAGTATTATAGTAGTTATATTCCTGTACATAGGAGGCAGTATTATAGTAGTTATATTCTTGTACATAGGAGGAAGTATTATAGTAGTTATATTCTTGTACATAGTAGGAAGTATTATGGTAGTTATATTCTTGTACATAGTAGCAGTATTATAGTAGTTATATTCCTGTACATAGTAGCAGTATTATAGTAGTTATAGTTTAGCATATAGGGGCAGTATCACAGTAACTATACTATTGTCCATAATACAATGCTATAATACTTAATACTGATGGAGTAAATATATTCAGCTTATTTTCTCCAATCAGTGACAACTTTTGTGAGGCGGATATGTGCTCAGAGCAGTTGTCACTTCCCTTCCTCCTCTCTTTCACCTGTCGGCGGCTGGGGACAATGAGCTCATTTCAGGGTTCAGACACTATGAAGTCTATGTAACATCCTGCAGGGATATTACCGCTGCACCGTTCATTTCAGTAGTTGAAATTTTCCTCATTTGATGTAGGAGGGAGGTTTAGTATTTGAGCATTTCAGTAAAAACAAAGGAATAGCCTGGAGCTCGAATAATATCCGACCAGTAACACATGGAGCTGGCAGTAAAATGGTTAATTCCGCATTAGCAGCATATTGTACCCAGGCCTGGTGTATGCGTAGGTGGCGCGGCTGCTTTATTATTTCTTGTATTTTTATGCTCCTGAGCGATTATTTCATCAACACAGATGAAATGTAAATGATTAAGATAATGCAACATATTTCGTTCTCTTAATCATACAGCTTGAGAGGAACACTTTGAGCGAGCTGCCAACATCCTGTCGCTACTAAAAGTTCGCATTTCCGAAACAGAGCATCTCATGACCTGTCAGGTGGGAACGTGGTGCACAATGCGCCTTTCCTGCTCACGGTGTGCAGAAGCATGTTCATGGGTCCAGCAGGAACCTGAACCTCTATTCTGGGAGTTCTCCTGATAACAGAAGAAGCTTTGGCTTCATAATCCTGCGGGATCTTCAGGTCTTTCGTAGGTCCTTCCTCTAGAAGACCTCTTGGCAATACAGGACAGCAGACACACCATGACTTAAACAGTAGCATTATAAAAGCAGTGGTGGTCAACTCACCAAGGGGTTGTCTTCTGTTTTTTAAGATGTTTTTGCCTACAAGTTTCAACCAAGGAGTTCTAGCTCCAAAAACACAGTGCCAGCCACATGATCCCCATATAGAGTTCAGCCATATTAGATCCATACAGCTTGCAGTCACACATCCCCCATAAAGACCTCAGACACATGCTCCACCTCGAATGCAACCCAATATTGAATCCAGATACTCATGGTTTAACTGAAGTCTACGGCTGCAGACAATCCTATCCTCTGAACAATAGATGATAATTCATAGGAAAAATCAGCCAGCAACAGGAGGATGTAAGGACCACTGTCAATGTGGTGCCTGAGCCATGTAATTGGGAGAAAGAAGAATCCATGTTGGTTGAGGCCAGTTGTCCACCACACTTGCCTCTGCAGGTTTCTAGGCAGAAGTGAAAACATGTTCCTGACAGTTTGAATATCATCGCCACTGGTCCCAAGAATAAGAAGACCTTGGTCCTCACCACCAATGTAGTGGTAGCAACAGGAATGCTCTCGTCATTAAATTGAAAGGTCTGAAGGTGTTGGAAAGTGTGTAGCCACCTCTTTACTGAGGGTCATGAATATAAGGTCTTTACACTTTTATGGGGTTGCCACAAAAAGATATATCGTAAGTCAGCTTAGTGCAGTCTCAAGAGCCAGGAACACCAATAAACCCAAAATTAGTCCAACTTTGGTCCAACCCTCATGATCCAGGTGCCCTATATGCCATAAGAGATACAGAAACCTAAAAGTGAGATCACACACAGTCCCTTAGCCACAATTGGTTGGAATAACACCCACAAATCTAATTTTATTTTGTAGGTTATCCTCGAGTGGAAAGTCTTTTTTTTAGATGATCCGCTTAAGATATCTAGGTATATATTAAGAGAGGACCAGGATTCTGTAAAACCTACTGATGGTTTATGTAGTCAAAATTAACGCTCTTCCAACATAGCACCATGTTTTTGATTCTGCAGTATGGAAAACCCAACTGCCCCCTAGAACGGGTTTTAACAAAGAACCTGGCCCCTCTAGGGAGGTCGCTGCTCATACACCTACACTATCGAGGCTGACAAATGCTTCTTGTAATAACAAGGGTCTTCGGATTAGGTATGAGGTTTTATTTCTACTCATAACACTAAGCTCCCAGTGTTCTGCCCCCGTGTCCTGCCAAGATCTCAGAGCATCAGCTGCAATGTCTGTCATAAAGGCCGCACAATATGCCTCCCCCTCACTCTTTCCCCATGTTTTTCAAATAAGAAGTATGCTCCTCCATCCTTCCAGATCTGACATCATGCTCCATGGCAGCTTGCTCACATATTTCCTCTTCAAAACGCCCAACATGAGCGCTCATCTGTTCAAATGTGTCAATGCAATTTAAAGGTACAGTCAGAGGATATCTAGGATGGTGGAACTGATCTGGCCTGGTAGACCTTCCTGCTAGAATGTATTACTGCATCAGAATCCCAGAAAGGGTCTGATTTGGAAACAGGAAATTAAAGAATTTAAGGGTGATTTTAATTGCAGATTGTCTACCTTGCTCCTAGTACTTGTTCAACCTTCCTGAAGACCTCAACTAAAGGCAAGACATTCTACGAAAAACATTCTCCATCAGGTCAGCAGGTGTCGAAATCAACTTGACTAATATAAATCCACGAGATATTACAGGTTTAAAGTAAAATATTGAGTCCCCGTACCAACAGGCAGATGACCTCTCCACCTGGTATAACTGGAGGTGACCACATCATAGCACCCATTGCCAATGCCGTACAAGAATGTAGTCCAGTTCTCATCTCTCGCGTCCTACGTATATATACACATAAATCTAATCATATGATTGAGCCTCATTTAGCAGCAGCTGAGTTCAGCAATTAGCAAATTAACAGCTTGGCAATTCCTCTGTCACGTTGGGCTCGTGGTCAGAACGAGAAGGAGTCTTTCCTGGATGCGCGGCAGACGTTGGAAGGAATCCTCGTAGTCATAAGGAAAGTTCGCCTTTATTTAATACAATTCAGTCCGTGTTGGAGAGATCTGGTCTACCTCCTAAGACAACACTGCTACGTTCTCAGCGTGTTTAGATTCAGAAAGCACCTAATAGGATCCAAACAACGGATGGCAGACGGTGAGGATGCACCAACGGTGTGTGGCAGCAAGATGGGGCTCAAGCTGAACGACTGAAGGGAAGGGGAGGACAGAAAAGTAACGACTCGCCGTAATCCAAGTCCTTGAGTCATCACCATTTGTCAAGGTATTTGAAATTCAACCATGTGATACTTATACCCGTTCATGGAAAATCTCTAAGACAACTAATATGGCCACCGTTACATCTCTGTTGTAGAAGATCTTTTCCTCTAGCAGGGAGCAGGTGAGTAATGTAGCAGAGGGCATTCCACAGATGAGTAATGGTTGACTTATTTTTTGTTTTCTAACATTTCCTGCTGTTAATTTCTTAAACTCCTTCTAGGAAATTTTGTGTGACCACCATAGTGGCAGCCATATTGGCTCCCAGTCAAAAGTGAGAAAGATAAAAATGGAATTAAGAACTTGGGAAAAGAGGACAGTCCTAAAATGTCTATGTCCTGGGGAATCTTGTGATCTAAAGCTCCCTCTACAACGCACCCATCAGGTGATGGAGACGGTAGTTGTTGCAGTCATTATAATAAAGATACCAGTGGAGCTCACAGGACTCTGGTGTCAGGTTCCACCAAGGTGTCTGTAGTTCTCAGAAAAATATAGCCCTGTATACAGGACCATCCAATGTGAGGGAATCTGCAATGTAGCCTCCAATGCCCATGAGAACAGAGGCTTTGGAGCATAGAAGAAAGGTGTCTGGAGGGTAGGATTAGTAAAGCACACTGTGATGTCCAGTGTGTCTTGACACCTTTCTATCATAGTCTACAATACAGTAACGTCAGCAATTTGGTCCATAGTAGCTCTTCAGTCCATAATTATCTATGAGCTTTGGACGGCCATCATCCTGTCACTGGTTCACCAGTTGTCTGTTCTTGGACCATTTTTGGAAGGTACTAGCCACTGCATACCAGGAATAACCTACAAGACCGCCATCCTAGAGATGCTCTAACCAAGTCCTCTAGGCATCATAATTTGGTCAGGTTCACTCAGATCCTTACACAAGCCAATGTTTCCTGCTTCCAACATATCAACTTCAAGAACTAACTGTTCACCTGCTGTGTATTATGTCCAACCCCATAACCTGCACCATACTATATCCCATCCCATAACCCTCACCATACTGAATCCCATCCCATAACCTGCACCATACTGTATCCCGCCCTATAACCTGCACCATACTGTATACCGCCCCATAACCTGCACCATACTGTATCCCGCCCCATAACCTGCACCATACTGTATCCCGCCCCATAACCTGCACCATACTGTATCCCGCCCCATAACCTGCACCATACTGTATCCCGCCCCATAACCTGCACCATACTGTATCCCGCCCCATACTGTATCCCACCCCATAATCTGCACTAGGGCTGCACGATATGGGTATTTTGTGCGATTGCGATTAGGGCCCTAAAAATTGCGATAACAATATGCGATATTTTAAGGGAATTGTGCTAGAGGTCTATTTGCTTGGATTTTCCCATATGAGCCGCTGACGCGGTTGGGTATGACATAGTTATGGGGGATCTGTGGATGGCGCTGTTATGCGGGGGATCTGTGGATGGCGCTGTTATGCGGGGGATCTGTGGATGGCGCTGTTATGCGGGGGATCTGTGGATGGCGCTGTTATGCGGGGGATCTGTGGATGGCGCTGTTATGTGGGGGATCTGTGGATGACGCTGTTATGTGGGGAATCTGTGGATGACACTGTTATGTGGGGGATCTGTGGATGACACTGTTATGTGGGGGATCTGTGGAGGACACTGTTATGTGGGAGATCTGTGGAGGACACTGTTATGTGGGGGATCTGTGGAGGACACTGTTATGTGGGGGATCTGTGGAGGACACTGTTATGTGGGGGATCTGTGGAGGACACTGTTATGTGGGGGATCTGTGGAGGACACTGTTATGTGGGGGATCTGTGGAGGACACTTATGGGGGATCTGTGGAGGACACTGTTATGGGGGATCTGTGGATGACACTGTTATGGGAGATCTGTGGAGGATACTGTTATGGGGGATCTGTGGAGGACACTGTTATGGGGGATCTGTGGAGGACACTGTTATGGGGGATCTGTGGAGGACACTTATGGGGGACCTGTGGATGACGCTGTTATGGGGTGGATCTGTGCTATGACACATAGGGCCATGAGGGGGGGGCAGCATAAGACAAACATATAGCATCTTATGCTGGTTCCCCTAATGGCCCTATGTGTCCCCTCATGTGTCCTAAACTGCGCACATAACTCTCCTATTGATAAAATGGCCAGCCTCTGTACTCACTTTCACTATGAATGCACGGTAGCGAGCGAGCCGGCCGGCGCGTGACTGACGTCACTGTCACGCTCCTCCCACTTAATTCAGGAAGCAGGAGCGTGACTAAGTGACGTCAGTCACGCGCCGGCCGCCTCGCTCGCTGCAGTGCTTTCATCGTGAAAGTGAGTACAGAGGCTGGCCATTTTATCAATAGGAGAGAGGCCATTTTATCAATAGGGGCCCCTTCATATATAATCGCAGCATTTTCGGGTCGGCCAAATCACCATATCGCATTTGGCGATTATCACGATTCGATTATTTTTTCGATATATCGTGCAGCCCTAACCTGCACCATACTGTATCCCGCCCCATAACCTGCACCATACTGTATCCCGCCCCATAACCTGCACCATACTGTATCCCGCCCCATAACCTGCACCATACTGTATCCCGCCCCATAACCTGCACCATACTGTATCCCGCCCCATAACCTGCACCATACTGTATCCCGCCCCATAACCTGCACCATACTGTATCCCGCCCCATAACCTGCACCATACTGTATCCCGCCCCATAACCTGCACCATACTGTATCCCGCCCCATAACCTGCACCATACTGTATCCCGCCCCATAACCTGCACCATACTGTATCCCGCCCCATAACCTGCACCATACTGTATCCCGCCCCATAACCTGCACCATACTGTATCCCACCCTATAACCTGCACCATACTGTATCCCGCCCCATAACCTGCACCATACTGTATCCCGCCCCATAACCTGCACCACACTGTATCACACCCCATAACCTGCACCATACTGTATCCCGCCCCATAACCTGCACCATACTGTATCCCGCCCCATAACCTGCACCATACTGTATCACACCCCATAACCTGCACCATACTGTATCCCGCCCCATAACCTGCACCATTGTCACCAGATACTCACTGTTACGGCTGATACACCAATGTCACAACCAGTGGAGAATTTCGTAAAGGGGTTGTCTCATTTGGAACATCGGTGGCATAACACTACTATATGCCACCAATGTCAGATAGGTGACATTTCAATGATAGTGGCGTGCTTGCCCCATAGAAAAAATTACTCAAGCACTCAAGCCCTAGCTTCATTCTAGACATTAGTGGCAGATCCTAGTGATATGCCACCAATGTTCCAGTTAAGACAATCCCTTTAAGAAAGTCATCTTATAGTCATCTATATATAAAAATACATGAGGAAACAACTCCACCCGGTAGCTGACATCTTCTCCACCTGTATGTGCAAAGTAACAGCCTCCTACAGCTACACTTGAAAGAGGAAAAGTGCCACGTCGTCTGGTGATTTCTCATCCATGGTTCCTTTCCGATGTGTAGATGTCCAAGCGTCCATGACTAGAGAGGCACAGAGAGCTGCAGCTCTCTGGAAGCGACGCTCAAGCCTGGTCTGTCATAGACATTGGTGAACCTCACAGAAGATCACCTGAGGCACAACCGCGTGCAATGAAAGGAAGAAAAATATATTCTTGGAATGTGTTGGACATCCTGGTCACATGTTAATGAGACTCTTCCAAGAAAATAAATTGTGGTAAGCAGCATGGGAGCGAGCCTTCCAGGTTGAACTTTGGCGTTTCGCTTACCAACATGGAGATGTTAAAGGGGATGCCTGAGTGGCACGAAAAGAAGCAATATGCGCCTTTCCGATCCATTGTCACCCCGTTCCGGCACTTCCTGTTCTTCTCGTCACTGTTGACACACAATAAATGAATGCTCAGCCAGTCACTGGATGAGACAGGTCAATTAGAGACCGGTGGGGAACGGGAAACATCTTAAAGAGAATGTAAGACATTTCTATGTTACTCTTAACCCCCCACAAGAAGGTATGGACTTTTCCAGTAAGATTCTGACGTTGTGGAAAATGGTCTGGATGCAACAAGATGAAGGGTGAGATGGGATCAAGGGATCAGTCACAGGTACCAGGCACATGGTCTCATGTGAAAACTCCAAGCTCAGGATGTACCTTCACCTGAAGATGAGGTGGCGAGGCAAGAGTCCTCTTTAAGTAGGACCAAAATCATTGAAGAGAATGAGCTTTGTGGCAGCTTGACATATGAGCAAACACAAAGAAGCAGAGCGCAGCCAGGACCAGCGGTAGTCACTGCGGATGCACAGGAACCTAGCTGGAGGCCAGAGCCGCACAACACCAGGTCAGGAGCAGTGCAAATTGCTGGAGCTCATGACCAGAACCTTTTTCAATTGTGAACACCTAAATACTGGGCAGAAACTGACCCCACATGTGGGCAGACGGATGAGGCATCACTACACAAAAACCTCCAGAGGTATGCGTTACTGGTATTTGGACCATAAGAGCACAAATTAAGATTATTACGAGAAAATTCAAACCCACCAAGAAGCGAGTAACACGGCGACCGATATAAGAATGGGGTAAAGAGGAGCGAATTTATTTTATTGGTTTGAGTTCCGATTCGCCAAATTTCAGAAAAAGTTAGATTTTTTCATATGAATCGATTAGACAGAGAGATGCTGCTCTGGGTTCCTGGGTAAGATATACAGTTGCAAGAAAAAGTATGTGAACCCTTTGGAATGATATGGATTTCTGCACAAATTGGTCATAAAATGTGATCTGAAGTCAAAACAATAGACAATCACAGTCGGCTTAAACTGATAACACACAAAGAGTTAAACGTTACCATGTTTTTACTGAACACACCATGTCAACATTCACAGTGCAGGTGGGAAAAGTATGTGAACCCTTGGATTTAATAACTGGTTGAGCCTCCTTTGGCAGCAATAACTTCAACCAAACGTTTCTGTAATGACCGACGACACGCACAGGGAGGAAAACAGGGAAAGCCCTGCCCAAGGGAGAGGGAAAGGTGGTGACCCCTAACTCACCTTGCGGCTGGCACCTGACTGCCCTGACGTCCCTAGACGGGTTCCTCACCCGTGCGGCGATCGCGTGCCTAAACCCTGGCTTTCCCTAATATGAGCCCTAGATAGTGAACAGGCCGGTGGGATCGCTAGTCCGCACCACTATCACTAAGAGGGAAACACCAGGGAGAGGACAGACAAAACAGACAAACACATACACCCAGGTGGGTGACCACAATAGACCAAAAAGGTCCAACAGGGATCCGGAGGGTAGCGTTCTGGACCAACTACCAGCGAACACAGCAACACAGCTCCAGAAGGTCAGAATAGATGTCCAGGCAGGAAGCTCTATCTCTGGCAACCAGAGAAGTGTGAGAGAGGAATATAAGGAGGTCTGGGAGTGCTGGACAAGGAACAGCTGAGGAGAAGGAGCTACGGATCCCTGAGTGAGCCAAAAGGGTTTGCTAAGCAAACCCAGAAAGCTACCATAAGGAAAACAGCCCTATCTTAAATAGAGCGTGCAGCCAACCGCTGCGACTTCCTGACCCCGGGTATAACGGAGTCAGGCGTGGTCCTCGACACCCTCGTGACAGTTTCCTGTAGTTGCAGATCAGACGTGCACAACGGTCAGGAGTAATTATTGGCCATTCCTCTTTACAGAACTCTTTCAGTTCAGCAATATTCTTGGTATGTCTGGTGTGAATCGCTTTCTTGAGGTCATGCCACAGCATCTCTGTCGGGTTGAGGTCAGGACTCTGACTGGGCCACTCCAGAAGGCGTATTTTCTTCTGTTTAAGCCATTCTGTTGTTGATTTACTTCTATGCTTTGGGTTGTTGTCCTGTTGCAACACCCATCTTCTGTTGAGCTTCAGCTGGTGGACAGATGGCCTTAAGTTCTCCTGCAAAATGTCTTGATAAACTTGGGAATTAATTTTTCCTTCGATGACAGCAATCCGTCCAGGCCCTGACGCAGCAAAGCAGCCCCAAACCGTGATGCCCCCACCACCATACTTCACAGTTGGGATGAGGTTTGATGTTGGTTTGCTGTGCCTCTTTTTCTCCACACATAGTGTTGTGTGTTTCTTCCAAACTCAACTTTGGTTTCATCTGTCCACAGAATATTTTGCCAGTACTGCTGTGGAACATCCAGGTGCTCTTGTGCAAACTGTAAACGTGCAGCAATGTTTTTTTGGACAGCAGTGGCTTCCTCTGTGGTATCCTCCCATGAAATCCATTCTTGTTTAGTGTTTTACGTATCGTAGATTCGCTAACAGGGATGTTAGCATATGCCAGAGACTTTTGTAAGTCTTTAGCTGACACTCTAGGATTCTTCTTCACCTCATTGAGCAGTCTGCGCTGTGCTCTTGCAGCCATCTTTACAGGACGGCCACTCCTAGGGAGAGTAGCAGCAGTGCTGAACTTTCTCCATTTATAGACAATTTGTCTTACCGTGGACTGATGAACAGCAAGGCTTTTGGAGATACTTTTATAACCCTTTCCAGCTTTATGCAAGTCAACAATTCTTAATCGTTGGTCTTCTAAGAGCTCTTTTGTGCGAAGCATCATTCACATCAGGCAATGCTTCTTGTGAAGAGCAAACCCAGAACTGGTGTGTGTTTTTTATAGGGCAGGGCAGCTGTAACCAACACCTCCAATCTCATCTCATTGACTGGACTCCAGTTGGCTGACACCTCACTCCAATTAGCTCTTGGAGATGTCATTAGTCTAGGGGTTCACATAATTTTTCCACCTGCACTGTGAATGTTTATATAGTTTGAGGCTACCACCAAAAACTTAATGGAACAAAATGAGAGAAAACTAATCTAAAACGCACAAAGAGGTATGTATAAATATAGATATTGGAGATGAGCAAATAAATTCTATCAATTTGAAATTCAGCCAGATTTTTTTATATTTTTTTATTTTGTGATTCATTTCAGACAAAGCAAGAGAGAGATCCGCATGTGAAAAACACGGAATACTCCGCACATGTACCACATATACTAGGTGCTCTCCATAATGAGAAAGAGTACCCCCCCTCCCATTTATATTATTGAGGAACCCAGAGCAGCAGATTAGTCTCTCTACAAATCACAATTCGGGTTCGTTAGAATCCAAACTGGGAGGGCGGACTGGGCCATCCGGAGACTGGGGCACTCAGAGCTCCTTCCTTATTGTGCACTATTTGGAAAAAAATACACTAGAAAATATGAATAAATAAACTTGACCTCAGAAGACGCGTCTCCTCCTGAGGGTGATATAACCGGTATAATAAGTAACTGGGTGAGGAGGCGGTGAGTACTACTCATAAATACCACACAACTGGGCGATACCGGCCGGAACATGTCACCAACCGCACCTATAAGAGGGGACTGCACAATTGTATACAGGTGTATACTGGACATATCATCTATACTGGTGTATACTGGACATATCATCTATACTGGTGTATACTGGTGCATACAGGACATATCATCTATACTGGTGTATACTGGACATATCATCTATACTGGTGTATACTGGACATATCATCTATACTGGTGTATACTGGACATATCACCTATACTGGTGTATACTGGACATATCATCTATACTGGTGTATACTGGTGCATACAGGACATATCATCTATACTGGTGTATACTGGACATATCATCTATACTGGTGTATACTGGACATATCATCTATACTGGTGCATACAGGACATATCACCTATACTGGTGCATACTGGACATATCATCTATACTGGTGTATACTGGACATATCATCTATACTGGTGTATACTGGTGCATACAGGACATATCATCTATACTGGTGTATACTGGACATATCACCTATACTGGTGTATACTGGTGCATACTGGACATATCATCTATATTGGTGTATACTGGACATATCACCTATACTGGTGTATACTGGACATATCATCTATACTGGTGTATACTGGACATATCATCTATACTGGTGTATACTGGTGCATACAGGACATATCATCTATACTGGTGTATACTGGACATATCACCTATACTGGTGTATACTGGTGCATACAGGACATATCATCTATACTGGTGTATACTGGACATATCATCTATACTGGTGTATACTGGACATAACATCTATACTGGTGTATACTGGACATATCACCTATACTGGTGTATACTGGACATATCATCTATACTGGTGCATACAGGACATATCATCTATACTGGTGTATACTGGACATATCATCTATACTGGTGTATACTGGACATATCATCTATACTGGTGCACACAGGACATATCACCTATACTGGTGTATACTGGACATATCATCTATACTGGTGTATACTGGACATATCATCTATACTGGTGTATACTGGTGCATACAGGACATATCATCTATACTGGTGTATACTGGACATATCACCTATACTGGTGTATACTGGACATATCATCTATACTGGTGTATACAGGACATATCATCTATACTGGTGTATACTGGTGCATACTGGACATATCATCTATACTGGTGTATACAGGACATATAATCTATACTGGGTATACTGGTATATACTGGACATATCACCTATACTGGTGTATACTGGACATATCACCTATACTGGTGTATACTGGTGCATACAGGACATATCATCTATACTGGTGTATACTGGTGCATACAGGACAAATCATCTATACTGGTGCATACAGGACATATCATCTATACTGGTGTATACAGGACATATAATCTATACTGGGTATACTGGTGTATACCGGACATATCATCTATACTGGTGTATACAGGAAATATCATCTATACTGGTGTATACAGGACATATCATCTATACTGGTGTATACTGGACATATCATCTATACTGGTGTATACAGGACATATCATCTATACTGGTGTATACTGGTGCATACAGGACATATCATCTATACTGGTGTATACTGGACATATCACCTATACTGGTGTATACTGGACATATCATCTATACTGGTGTATACTGGTGCATACAGGACATATCATCTATACTGGTGTATACTGGACATATCATCTATACTGGTGTATACAGGACATATCATCTATACTGGTGTATACTGGTGCATACAGGACATATCATCTATACTGGTGTATACTGGACATATCACCTATACTGGTGTATACTGGACATATCACCTATACTGGTGTATACTGGTGCATACAGGACATATCACCTATACTGGTATATACTGGACATATCACCTATACTGGTGTATACTGGACATATCACCTATACTGGTGTATACTGGTGCATACAGGACATATCACCTATACTGGTGTATACTGATGTATACTGGACATATCATCTATACTGGTGTATACAGGACATATAATCTATACTGGGTATACTGGTGTATACCGGACATATCATCTATACTGGTGTATACAGGACATATCATCTATACTGGTGTATACAGGACATATCATCTATACTGGTGTATACAGGACATATCATCTATACTGGTGTATACTGGACATATCATCTATACTGGTGTATACAGGACATATCATCTATACTGGTGTATACAGGACATATCATCTATACTGGTGTATACAGGACATATCATCTATACTGGTGCATACAGGACATAACTATACTGGTGCATACTGGAGACATAATCTATACTGGTGTATACAGGACATATAATCTATACTGGGTATACTGGTGCATACAGGACATATCATCTATACTGGTGTATACAGGACATATCATCTATACTGGTGTATACAGGACATATCATCTATACTGGTGTATACTGGACATATCATCTATACTGGTGTATACAGGACATATCATCTATACTGGTGTATACTGGACATATCATCTATACTGGTGTATACTGGACATATCATCTATACTGGTGCATACAGGACATATCATCTATACTGGTGTATACTGGACATATCATCTATACTGGTGTATACAGGACATATCATCTATACTGGTGTATACTGGACATATCATCTATACTGGTGTATACTGGACATATCATCTATACTGGTGCATACAGGACATATCATCTATACTGGTGTATACTGGTGCATACTGGACATATCATCTATACTGGTGCATAGTGGAGACATAATCTATACTGGTGCATACTGGAGACATAATCTATACTGGTGCATACTGGAGACATAATCTATACTGGTGCATACTGGAGACATAATCTATACTGGTGCATACTGGAGACATAATCTATACTGGTGCATACTGGAGACATAATCTATACTGGTGCATAGTGGAGACATAATCTATACTGGTGCATACAGGACATAACTATACTGGTGCATACTGGAGACATAATCTATACTGGTGCATACTGGAGACATAATCTATACTGGTGCATACTGGACATACAGCTCGCATACATTTCTATACCTGCCTGGCACTGACGTTTCCCCGCCCTTTTCCAGTAACCACGCCCACACATAACAGAGCGCACCAAACCGAACTCCCCTCAGCCATCGTCCAGCCTTCCCTCATGCTGAGTGACAATCACTGCAGCCAATCAGGCGTGCAGAGCAAGACACGGGGGTGGAGTCCACTGTCAAAACAGAGCGCCCTTCAGTAGAGGGATGCGCTACCTGAGGAAAGCCGGTGGGAACCGGCAGAGAGCGCGGACTCACCTGCTCGAAGCGCGGTCTCCCCAGGACGAAGGGGGGGTCCTCGGCCGCCATGTCCAGTCGCCGTGGTGCAGTGGTCTCTCCCGCCGCGGCGGCCGCCGGGAGTTGTAGTGCTGCCGGGGAGTCCCCTGCTCCTCCTGCCCTCATCTCCAGGCTGCAGCCGCTGCTCCCGGAACGAAGCAGGAGGAGCGCTTCGTCCCGCCCACTCACGTGTGACGTCAGGCGCCGCCCAACGCCAGGATTCATGGCGGAATTAGTAGAGCGCGGAGATTTGTATAGGGAGCAACCGCCACTGTGTAGAGAGCAGAATAGTGAGTGCAGCTCTGGAGTATAATGCAGGATAAGTCATGTATGTACACAGTGACTGCACCAGCAGAATAGTGAGTGCAGCTCTGGAGTATAATGCAGGATAGGTAATGTATGTACACAGTGACTGCACCAGCAGAATAGTGAGTGCAGCTCTGGAGTATAATGCAGGATAAGTCATGTATGTACACAGTGACTGCACCAGCAGAATAGTGAGTGCAGCTCTGGAGTATAATACAGGATGTAACTCAGGATCAGTACAGGATAAGTAATGTATGTACACAGTGACTGCACCAGCAGAATAGTGAGTGCAGCTCTGGAGTATAATACAGGATGTAACTCAGGATCAGTACAGGATAAGTAATGTATGTACACAGTGACTGCACTAGCAGAATAGTGAGTGCAGCTCTGGAGTATAATACAGGATGTAACTCAGGATCAGTACAGGATAAGTAATGTATGTACACAGTGACTGCACCAGCAGAATAGTGAGTGCAGCTCTGGAGTATAATACAGGATGTAACTCAGGATCAGTACAGGATAAGTAATGTAATGTATGTACACAGTGACTGCACCAGCAGAATAGTGAGTGCAGCTCTGGAGTATAATACAGAATGTAACTCAGGATCAGTACAGGATAAATAATGTAATGTATGTACACAGTGACTGCACCAGCAGAATAGTGATTGCAGCTCTGGAGTATAATACAGGCTGTAACTCAGGATCAGTACAGGATAAGTAATGTATGTACACAGTGACTGCACCAGCAGAATAGTGAGTGCAGCTCTGGAGTATAATACAGGATGTGACCCAGGATCAGTACAGGATAAGTAATGTATGTACACGGTGACTGCACCAGCAGAATAGTGAGTGCAGCTCTGGAGTATAATACAGGATGTAATTCAAGATCAGTACAGGATAAGTAATGTATGTACACAGTGACTGCACCAGCAGAATAGTGAGTACAGCTCTGGAGTATAATACAGGATGTAACTCAGGATCAGTACAGGATAAGTAATGTATGTATGTAGACAGTGACTGCACCAGCAGAATAGTGAGTGCAGCTCTGGAGTATAATACAGGATGTAATTCAAGATCAGTACAGGATAAGTAATGTATGTACACAGTGACTGCACCAGCAGCATAGTGAGTACAGCTCTGGAGTATAATACAGGATGTAACTCAGGATCAGTAGAGGATAAGTAATGTATGTACACAGTGACTGCACCAGCAGAATAGTGAGTGCAGCTCTGGAGTATAATACAGGATGTGACCCAGGATCAGTACAGGATAAGTAATGTATGTACACAGTGACTGCACCAGCAGAATAGTGAGTGCAGCTCTGGAGTATAATACAGGATGTAACTCAGGATCAGTGCAGGATAAGTAATGTATGTACACAGTGACTGCACCAGCAGAATAGTGAGTGCAGCTCTGGAGTATAATACAGGATGTAACTCAGGATCAGTACAGGATAAGTAATGTATGTACACAGTGACTGCACCAGCAGAATAGTGAATGCAGCTCTGGAGTATAATACAGGATGTAACTCAGGATCAGTACAGGATAAGTAATGTATGTACACAGTGACTGCACCAGCAGAATAGTGAGTGCAGCTCTGGAGTATAATACAGGATGTAACTCAGGATCAGTACAGGATAAGTAATGTATGTACACAGTGACTGCACCAGCAGAATAGTGAGTGCAGCTCTGGAGTATAATACAGGATGTAACTCAGGATCAGTACAGGATAAGTAATGTATGTACACAGTGACTGCACCAGCAGAATAGTGAGTGCTGCTCTGGAGTATAATACAGGATGTAACTCAGGATCAGTACAGGATAAGTAATGTATGTACACAGTGACTGCACCAGCAGAATAGGGAGTGCAGCTCTGGAGTATAATACAGGATGTAACTCAGGATCAGTACAAGATAAGTAATGTATGTACACAGTGACTGCACCAGCAGAATAGTGAGTGCAGCTCTGGAGTATAATACAGGATGTAACTCAGGATCAGTACAGGATAAGTAATGTATGTACACAGTGACTGCACCAGCAGAATAGTGAGTGCAGCTCTGGAGTATAATACAGGATGTAACTCAGGATCAGTACAGGATAAGTAATGTATGTACACAGTGACTGCACCAGCAGAATAGTGAGTGCAGCTCTGGAGTATAATACTGGATGTGATTCAGGATCAGTACAGGATAAGTAATGTAATGTATGTACACAGTAACACAGTGACTGCACCAGCAGAATAGTGAGTGCAGCTTTGGAGTATAATACAGGATGTAACTCAGGATCAGTACAGGATAAGTAATGTATGTACACAGTGACTGCACCAGCAGAATAGGGAGTGCAGCTCTGGAGTATAATACAGGATGTAACTCAGGATCAGTACAAGATAAGTAATGTATGTACACAGTGACTGCACCAGCAGAATAGTGAGTGCAGCTCTGGAGTATAATACAGGATGTAACTCAGGATCAGTACAGGATAAGTAATGTATGTACACAGTGACTGCACCAGCAGAATAGTGAGTGCAGCTCTGGAGTATAATACAGGATGTAACTCAGGATCAGTACAGGATAAGTAATGTATGTACACAGTGACTGCACCAGCAGAATAGTGAGTGCAGCTCTGGAGTATAATACAGGATGTAACTCAGGATCAGTACAGGATAAGTAATGTATGTACACAGTGACTGCACCAGCAGAATAGTGAGTGCAGCTCTGGAGTATAATACTGGATGTGATTCAGGATCAGTACAGGATAAGTAATGTAATGTATGTACACAGTGACTGCACCAGCAGAATAGTGAGTGCAGCTCTGGAGTATAATACAGGATGTGACAAAGGATCAGTACAGGATAAGTAATGTATGTACACAGTGACTGCACCAGCAGAATAGTGAGTGCAGCTCTGGAGTATAATACAGGATGTAACTCAGGATAAGTACAGGATAAGTAATGTATGTACACGGTGACTGCACCAGCAGAATAGTGAGTGCAGCTTTGGAGTATAATACAGGATGTAACTCAGGATCAGTACAGGATAAGTAATGTATGTACACGGTGACTGCACCAGCAGAATAGTGAGTGCAGCTCTGGAGTATAATACAGGATGTAACTCAGGATCAGTACAGGATAAGTAATGTATGTACACAGTGACTGCACCAGCAGAATAGTGAGTGCAGCTCTGGAGTATAATGCAGGATGTAACTAAATGATTTTCCTATTTCATGACGTAAAGTCATAGTTTTATTAAAGACACGGAGGCGAGTATTGCTTTCTCCTTCTTTACTGACCACCAATAGCAGCAAAGAGAAAAAATTTACATACAAGGAACCATAGCAACCAAGGTCCCTCCCCACTGGCCCCTATAATAGGCCGCTCTTCCTCTGGAACTTCCTCTTTCTTTGAAAATCTGGTGCTGACATCCCGAACATCATAACGATAACTCCGAACTTTAACTGGAACGGAAAGTCCACCGCCCATGAAGCGCAATTAACTAGCCAACGTAGCTAAACTGTAGAAGACATCAACCGGAACACGGCATCTTATAAAGGAAGAAACTTCATCCTGGAAAATAAAACAGACCATAGGCCTAGGTGAAATAAACATGTCAGGACAGAATGTCCGGAAGCCATCTACGCAACTGACTCAACAGGTGACAAGTGACAGAAAACAATATAAATTGCAATAAATAACATGAAATACAATGGCAATGAAACAAACATTAGGACAATAAATACCTAAAACAAAATAACTTAAAAGGTTAATAATACATAGAGGTACTACCCCTGTAGTAAAAAAACCGCGAGAAAAACCCAAGGGAGGGAATAGGGCGGGCAATACTCGCCTCCGTGTCTTTAATAAAACTATGACTTTACGTCATGGAATAGGAAAATCATTTAGTTTTACAGCAAGACACGGAGGCTTCATATTGCAAGTTCAAAGCCTGTCTATAATAGAAGCAAACAGATTAGACGGAGGGCGAAAATAAAATTCTCTGAATGAATTAACACTCGACCAATCCGCCAAACGCATGACATCCTCTAATCTGGCCCCCGAAACCGCCAAGGCAGAGGCACCCCGTGCCGAGTGGGCCGTGAAGATAGAAGTTTCGATACCTGCAAGAGACATGACCCACTTAAGCCAACGCGCCAACGTAGGACTAGAAACTGGGCCAAAAGGATGTCGGATAGAAAGAAACAATTGGGAAACGGTAGAAGACCTGTGTGATAAGGTCCTGGATTCGTACTCCTTAAGGCAAGCCACAGGGCACAAGACCGGGGATGAAGGGAAACTGGGATAGGAGACAGATCTGATGTTAGTCTTAGTACGACGCGAAATGTTAAAGGTGACCCCATCCGGGGTAAACGAACGAGCGTCATAGTCCAGGGCTCTCACATCCGAGACCCTTTTACAAGAAATAAGGCAAAACAATGCCAACAACTTTGCGGATAATTGCCTAAGTGTAAGGGCAGAATTCTCGGGCCAAGAGGATAAAAAGGATGAGACCAGGGAGACGTCCCCTGTAGTGGAAAAACGAGGTCGAGGTGGGCGAGCCAACCGTGACCCACGCAAAAGGCGAGACACCGAAGGATGTTGACCAGCCGGCACACTATCGAACCCAGCATGGGAAGAAGAAATAGCGGACCTGAAAAGGTTGATGGTCCGATACACCTTCCCCGCCTCGAAGAGAGAGGTGAGGAACTCCAGTAGGTGGGCTACAGGTGCCGAAACGGGATCCAGGTCCCGTTCCACGCACCAATTAGCCCAAGTTCTCCAGGCTGCCCGGTAAGACTTTCTGGTACCGGGAGCCCATGCGTTATCCAGTAACTGTCGAGTTGCTGCCTAAATGCCCTCGACAGCCCCAGGTGTCCGGAGATCCGGCACGCCAACAACCGTATGGATCCGTCCAGGAGAAGTGGATGGTGTAGACCCTGAGGGTTGCGTAGGAGATCCAGACGGATCGGGAGGAGAAGAGGTACTTCCACCAGGATCCTCATCAGTGAAGGGAACCAGACTTGAGACCCCCAGAACGGAACCACCAACACCACATCCGCCAGGTGACGTTGGACCTGAAGAAGAGTCCTCGGGATCATCGAGAAAGGAGGGAAGGCGTAGAGGCGGGATATCGACCAATCCTGGAGAAACGCATCCACCGCTTCCGGATCCGGACGCCAGCTGAAAAACCGAGCGAGTTGTCTGTTGAGCCGAGAGGCAAAGAGATCGACCGACATCGGACCCCACATCTCCGAGATTGCTGAGAAAATCTGTGGATCCAGCTGCCAGTCGCTGCCATCCGCTAGGTAGCGTGAGTTCCAGTCTGCACGAACGTTGTTCAATCCCGGCAAGTATTCCACCTGTACCATGATGTCTTTGGACAGGCAAAACGACCAAAAATCCTTGGCCAACCGAGCCAAGGTTGCCGAGTGGGTACCTCCCAAACGATTGACATACCGGACCGCCGATATATTGTCCATCCGTAGCCTGATGCACGCGTTGGCGATCCCGTTGGAAAAACTCCAAACTGCAAACGAACCGGCTAGTAGTTCCAAGGCATTGATATGGAGGAGGGATTCCTCCGCCGACCAGGCACCCCCCGTGGAGACCCCCTGGGAGTGGGCGCCCCAGCCCTGGAGGCTCGCATCCGACTCAATGGTTATTTCCTGCAGAAATCGCTCTGCCGTTCCACGCCTCCAGATTGGCGATCCACCAACTCAACCCCTCTCGGGCCTCCGAGTCCAAGACCACTGCGTCCGCAAAGGAGGCACCGGTCCGCAGATCTTCAGCCATTGTAGAGCCCGGTAATGCAACGGGGCTGGAAACACGGCCTGAATCGACGAGGCTAACAAACCAATGATGCGAGCCAGGTGACGTAAGGAGAGGTTGGGCATGAGAAGAGCACGTCTCAATTCCTTGCGGATGGCTCGTAACTTCGCCGCCGGAAGGCTGAGGGATTCCGAGAGCGAGTCCACCATGAATCCCAGGAACTCCATCCTCTGGGATGGGATGAGAGAGGACTTCTTGTTGAGGAGGAAACCGAGGTCTGACAGCAGATTCCCTGTCCACTGGAGATGCTCCAGTAGACCCGTCCTGGATTCGTGCATCAACAAGATGTCGTCCAGATATATGATAAGACGCACGCCCCGTGTCCTCAACCATGACACGACCGGCCGTAGTAACTTGGTGAAACACCAAGGGGCGGATGACAGTCCGAACGGTAGACAGGTGAATCTCCAGATCTCGCCTCTCCACCGGAACCTGAGAAGATCCCTGGAATGACTGGCCACTGGGACCGTCAGGTAAGCATCTTTCAGATCCAGCTTTACCATCCAGTCCCCGGGGACTAGCAAATCCCGAAGGAGGTGGATCCCCTCCATCTTGAAATGCCGGTAGCGTACTACCGCATTTAGGGCGCGACGGTTGATGACAGGTCTCATCTGACCCCCTTTCTTCTGGACCAGGAAGATGTTGCTGAGCACCCCTCCCCCGAAAGGGGGCGCACGCTCTATCGCCTGTTTTTGCCTGAGAGAGACCAGTTCCACGTCCACCAACGCACAATCTGGGGTTGACAAGGGTATGGGTGGAGGGGAAGGGATTAGGGATGTGGAACCCGTGAGTTCTATGTGGAATCCCCTGACCGTTGAAAGTACCTATGGATCTGAGGTGATGAGGCCCCAAGCATGAGAAAAAAGATGGAGTCTGCCCCCTTCACAAGGGACCATAGAATCCCCAATCTGGGGAGGACTTACCCAAGGGTCTGCGGTAACTTGGATTTCCTCTGAAGGAACGCGACCTCCATTGATTTCCTCTGGTGGAGAAGAAAGGTGACGGGTTGCGGTGGTCCTGGAATGATGGTCGTTGACCACCAGCACCTCTGCTCGTGCCACGGGCCTGAAAGTTTGCACGGCCGGACAGGCGGCCCCTACCACTGCAGGCCCGATGAGAGACCCGTCCCTGGAATACTCTGCGCATAATGGTTTGGGCCTTGTCAAGCGCAGTAAAGGTACCCACAAAGCGGCTCATGTCTTTAATAAAAGAGTCTCCGAAGAGGAGACCCTGGGCGTCCTTACCCGCCTCAGTAAGAGACAAAATTTCCAACTTGGGGTCGATCTTGAACAAGATGGCCTTGCGCCTCTCGATTGCCAATGAGGTATTGGCGTTACCGGCAATACAAATTGCCCTTTGGGTCCAACCCCGTAGTTCCTCGGGGTCTATTGGAGAGCCCTGATTTCTAGCGGCTTCAGCTAATTCAAAAATCTTTGCCAATGGGCCAAAGACATCCAGAACCTTGTCCTGGCAGCTGCGCAGAGCTGAATCCAGACCCTTCTTAGGGTTCCAGCCGGTTTTGGCTAAGAATTGTGACATCTTGGGGTTAACTATGGGGGTGTCACACACTTTGTTAGGAACAATCGGCCTGGGGCACTTGGCCCTAAGCTTGTTCCGTGTCTCACGGTTAAGGGGGTGACGTACCCAGTGCTCTAAATAGGACCCCACGTGTTCAGTGGAGAGCCATTCCGCCGAGCGCGGATGATGCAGCGCCTCAGGGTCGAACATGGGTTCGTCTGACGCGTCAAGCAGAGCCTCTGAGCGAATGGCGTTAGAAGAGGATGCCGCATCCTTGGCAGAGGAGGCTGCAGTAGCGGATGCAGATGGACCCTGCACTGGTAGGGTTATAGCCTCCTCTGACCCGTAGTCAAAGTCCGCCATAGCCTCCTCGTCTGATGCTCTATCTGAGTCAGACATATCTGGTGATTGTGCTCTAGCGCACTTCCATGTCCGCGCCCGTTCTGCCTGGCGGGAAAAGGCTCTTTTCCGTGAACTATGCACGGTCTCTGGGGTGGCATGATGCGCACCAGTCAAAGTCCCCTGTGGCACAGGGGGTTCAATAAAGGTAGGCTGCGGAGACGTGTTATGGTCTGGCAAGGACCTGGTAGCTGGCTGGGTGGACAGAGCATGGGTAATGGTTTGTGACAGAATAGTCGACATGGAGCCCATGGCCGCCGTGATGGCGTCTGATACAGAGCGCTGCAGGGCCAGCGTCTGTGCATCCACATCCGAGTGATTGTGACCCTCAGGGGAGGAAGGGGGCATATTCACAGCAGAAGGGATAGGGGTAGACATGATAGTAATGCTACTAGCTAATGGAGCAAAGCGCAGGCTAAAACTAGATGCACCTGATGTAAGATGTGACCTCAGCAACACAGGCAGAGCAGGAGCCGCCGACCGCACAGGAGCAGACACAGGGCCGGAAGTGACGGAGGTACCGGAAGTAGCGCTGAGAAGCCCGCAAAATGCGGTAAGCTTAATACAGCACGGCCGCTGAGATCTCGCGGCCGGCCGGCCCACTGAGGGTATACCAATATGGCCGCCGAGATCTCGCGAGATCTCGTGGCCGAACTGACTACCGGAGGTGTTATGGAGATGTGCCGCTGGAATCCGAGGAGCCACCTGATCCAAAGGAGATTGCTCCGGTGAGTGAGGAGAAGGTGGGGGGCATGCGCCGCGCAAGCAATGACGATCGCCGCAGTGAGCGGCGCAAGTAGGGAAGGGGCAATGAAGCGCAAGCGGATGCAAAAAGGGCGCAGTGGATAAGCACAAGGTCCTATCGGCAGGGGTACAAGCGGGCAAAATCAAACAAGTTAGCGCTGCTAGCAAAGACAGGGTTAGTCACCCTGGGTACATAGCGCAAGCAACAGCAATAAATCACTGATAAGAAATCTCACAATGTACTTATCTGGTGGCAGCAGCAAAGAAAGAGGAAGAGCGGCCTATTATAGGGGCCAGTGGGGAGGGACATTGGTTGCTATGGTTCCTTGTATGTAAATTTTTTCTCTTTGCTGCTATTGGTGGTCAGTAAAGAAGGAGAAAGCAATACTCGCCTCCGTGTCTTGCTGTAAAACTCAAGATCAGTATAGGATAAGTAATGTATGTACACAGTGACTGCACCAGCAGAATAGTGAGTGCAGCTCTGGAGTATAATACAGGATGTAACTCAGGATCAGTACAGGATAAGTAATGTATGTACACAGTGACTGCACTAGCAGAATAGTGAGTGCAGCTCTGGAGTATAATACAGGATGTAACTCAGGATCAGTACAGGATAAGTAATGTATGTACACAGTGACTGCACCAGCAGAATAGTGAGTGCAGCTCTGGAGTATAATACAGGATGTGACCCAGGATCAGTACAGGATAAGTAATGTATGTACATGGTGACTGCACCAGCAGAATAGTGAGTGCAGCTCTGGAGTATAATACAGGATGTAATTCAAGATCAGTACAGGATAAGTAATGTATGTACACAGTGACTGCACCAGCAGAATAGTGAGTGCAGCTCTGGAGTATAATACAGGATGTAATTCAAGATCAGTACAGGATAAGTAATGTATGTACACAGTGACTGCACCAGCAGCATAGTGAGTACAGCTCTGGAGTATAATACAGGATGTAACTCAGGATCAGTAGAGGATAAGTAATGTATGTACACAGTGACTGCACCAGCAGAATAGTGAGTGCAGCTCTGGAGTATAATACAGGATGTGACCCAGGATCAGTACAGGATAAGTAATGTATGTACACAGTGACTGCACCAGCAGAATAGTGAGTGCAGCTCTGGAGTATATTACAGGATGTAACTCAGGATCAGTACAGGATGAGTAATGTATGTACACAGTGACTCCACCAGCAGAATAGTGAGTGCAGCTCTGGAGTATAATACAGGATGCAACCCAGGATCAGTACAGGATAAGTAATGTATGTACACAGTGACTGCACCATCAGAATAGTGAGTGCAGCTCTGGAGTATAATACAGGATGTAACTCAGGATCAGTACAGGATAAGTAATGTATGTACACAGTGACTGCACCAGCAGAATAGTGAGTGCAGCTCTGGAGTATAATACAGGATGTAACTCAGGATCAGTACAGGATAAGTAATGTATGTACACAGTGACTGTACCAGCAGAATAGTGAGTGCAGCTCTGGAGTATAATACAGGATGTAACTCAGGATCAGTACAGGATAAGTAATGTATGTACACAGTGACTGCACCAGCAGAATAGTGAGTGCAGCTGTGGAGTATAATACAGGATGTAACTCAGGATCAGTACAGGATAAGTAATGTATGTACACAGTGACTGCACCAGCAGAATAGTGAGTGCAGCTCTGGAGTATAATACAGGATGTAACTCAGGATCAGTACAGGATAAGTAATGTAATGTATGTACACAGTGACTCCACCAGCAGAATAGTGAGTGCAGCTCTGGAGTATAATACAGGATGTAACTCAGGATCAGTATATTATTATTCGTTTATATTTTAAAATTTGGGATTGTAGTGTATTTGATTACACTGTGATTTTACTACTACTACCTAAAGGGGTTATCACACGGAAAATATTCAACATTTTTCAAACCATGAATGCTTTTGTACTTGGATATGATTAAAAATTTAGTATAGTTGCTGAGTTTTTCCCTTACATGTATCTGTATAGCTCCCCCTGCCCAGCTCACTGAGATGGAAGCACATGCTCATTTCCAGCTTTAAAGGGGTTGTCCGGGTTCACAGCTGAACCCGGACATCCCTCCATTTTCACCCCGGCAGCCCCCCTGACTATAGCATTGGAGCAGTTCATGCTCCGATGCTCTCCTTTGCCCTGCGCTAAATCGCGCAGGGCAAAGGCATTTTTAGGAGTTCCGGTGACGTACCGGGGCTCTCCATGGGGCTGCCAGGAACCCTGGTGACGTCACCGGCACTGATGGGCGGGATTTAGCTCTGCCCTAGCCAGTAAAACAGCTAGGGCAGAGCTAAAGCCCGCCCCTCAGAGCCGGTGACGTCACCGAACACACTGCCGGGCGGAAGTTTCTGCCCGGCAGTGTGTTATTGAAAACAAAAAAGCCCGTGCCCTGCGCGATTTAGCGCAGGGCACGGGAGCGCATCGGAGCATGAGATGCTCCGATGCTAGCCTCAGGGGGGCTGTCTGGGTGAAAAAAAGGGTATGTCCGGGTTCAGCTCTGAACCCGGACAACCCCTTTAACCACTTCCTGACGAGGCCTAATTTTGTGAATCTGACCAGTGTCACTTTATGTGGTAATAGCTTTGGAACACTTTTACTTATCCAGCCATTCTGAGACTGTTTTCTCGTGACACATTGTACTTCATGATAGTCATAATTTTGAGTCAATATATTTCACCTTTATTTATGAAAAAATCCCAAATTTACCAACGATTTAGAAAAATTCGCAATTTTCAAAATTTAAATTTTTCTGCTTTTAAACAGAAAGTGATACCTCATAAAATATTATTAGGGTGAGAAGGTGAATAAGGCGGCACTGCTCACACTGAATACAGGGAGCCGAATCTGTGGTAAGGTAAACTTTATTCGTGGTGCTCAGCCTTAGAGAGGACAAGCCTGATCGATGCGCAGCAATGTAGAGAAATAAGAAAAAGATGCGCGGCGCTCAACGAAGTTGATAAATTGTTGCTGCTTTATTGTATCTTCATGAAGAAACAGTTACATGTAGGATCCTGGGGCAGACATTCTGTAGCAAGTGGTAGCGGCTATGGCCGCTTCGCGCGTATGATCGCGCTTCCTCTGGCCGCTGTGGACGTCATCGCGCATCCTCGCGCTTTATAGAGGCGGCGCTCAGTAGCCGGCATCACTGGCAACAGCTGTGCGCCGCAGGTTAGTGACAGTCCTACCCATAAAAATGCGAGAGGGGAGACAAGGTACATGCATATTCGCACAAGTGATAACAATTGGGGTCTTATTATGGTACATTATGCAGAAAGTGGTGAACGATCTATAGACCTGAATAAACCAGGGGCTAAGTAATGCATGAGAAGCGGATAAATCCAAAGACAAGTAACCCTATGGATCGCCAAAAGGTGCTGGCTGCAAACACGGACATTGTGCCCCATTAGAGGAAAACCGACATATCAACGTATTTTTTTTTTGCAATGTAATGTATAATGTCATGTTAATTCCTGTGTCCCAGGCCTGTTAGGGGTGTAATTTCTCCTCCCAAGCTGTAGAGGGAGCTAGGGAACCCTTTAGTATATATAGTTAGGCTTAGACAGGAAGGAGTTAGTTCAGTCTAACCCAGGAGGCTAAGTGGCTAGCCTGCCTGAGGTCCCTGAGCAATAGAAGCTCAGAAGTTAATCCAGGGGAAGACGTTCCCTCCTGAAGACATATAGCACCATATCAAGTACAGTGCAGCCAAGTAGAAAGCTGAAGGGCGGAAGGATATTTCCAGCAAGAAGATATATACCAGAGGAAGTTTTCCCTACCCAAGGATAAAGCCAGCAAT
The DNA here is from genome assembly GCF_905171765.1 of Bufo bufo. Taxonomy (NCBI): domain Eukaryota; kingdom Metazoa; phylum Chordata; class Amphibia; order Anura; family Bufonidae; genus Bufo; species Bufo bufo. The sequence goes on along the minus strand of NC_053390.1, from coordinate 825,132,363 downwards.
AAGGCATACGGGCCTTGGAGGAAGACAGACAGGATCTGAGGAAAGTACAGCCTGATCTGTAAGTGTTATTCCCTCTGAGTATCTTGCAAAGATTTTGCCTGCCAATTGTATGAAGCAGGATCTGAGGAAAGTACAGCCTGATCTGTAAGTGTTATTCCCTCTGAGTATCTTGCAAAGATTTTGCCTGCCAATTGTATGAAGCCTGCCTGTATTCAACCTTA